>NW_028227263.1:134842897-135442897 GCF_978045245.1 Mus caroli | reverse complement strand
CTCATCAAAGGTAAAATCCTCCAAGAGGAACTATCAATCCTGAATATCTATGCTCCAAATACAAAGGCAGCCACATTCATTAAAGAAACTTTAGTAAAGCTCAAAGCACACATTGCACCTCATACAATAATAGTGGGAGACTTCAACACACCACTTTCACCAATGGACAGATCATGGAAACAGAAACTAAACAGGGACACAGTGAAACTAAGAGAAATTATGAATCAAATGGATCTGGCAGATATCTACAGAACATTCTATCCTAAAACAAAAGGATATACCTTCTTCTCAGCACCTCATGGTACCTTCTCCAAAATTGACCACATAATTGGTCACAAAACAGGCCTCAACAGATATAAAAATATTGAAATTGTCCCATGCATCCTATCAGATCACCATGGACTAAGGCTGATCTTCAATAACAAAATAAATAATAGAAAGCCAACCTTCACGTGGAAACTGAACAACACTCTTCTCAATGATACCTTGGTCAAGGAAGGAATAAAGAAAGAAATTAAGGACTTTTTAGAGTTCAATGAAAATGAAGCCACAACATACCCAAACTTATGGGACGCAATGAAAGCATTTTTAAGAGGAAAACTCATAGCTCTGAGTGCTTCCAAAAGGAAACTAGAGAGAGCACACATTAGCAGCTTGACAACACACCTAAAAGCACTAGAACAAAAGGAAGCAAATTCACCCAAGAGGAGTAGACGGCAGGAAATAATCAAACTCAGGGGTGAAATCAACCAAGTGGAAACAAGAAAAACTATTCAAAGAATCAACCAATCAAGGAGCTGGTTCTTTGAGAAAATCAACAAGATAGATAAACCCTTAGCCAGACTCACCAGAGGGCACAGGGAAAGCATCCTAATTAACAAAATCAGAAATGAAAAAGGAGACATAACAACAGATCCTGAAGACATCGAAAACACCATCAGATCCTTCTACCAAAGGCTATACTCAACAAAACTGGAGAACCTGGATGAAATGGAGAAGTTCCTAGACAGTTACCAGGTACCAAAGTTGAATCAAGATCAGGTTAATGATCTAAACAGCCCTATATCCCCCAAAGAAATAGAAGCAGTCATTAATAGTCTCCCAACTAAAAAAAGCCCAGGACCAGATGGGTTTAGTGCAGAGTTCTATCAGACCTTCAAAGAAGATCTAATCCCAGTTCTTCACAAACTATTCCACAAAATAGAAACAGAAGGTACTCTACCCAACTCATTCTATGAAGCCACAATTACTCTGATACCTAAACCACAAAAAGACCCAACAAAGATAGAAAACTTCAGACCAATATCCCTTATGAATATTGATGCAAAAATCCTCAATAAAGTTCTTGCTAACCGAATCCAAGAACACATCAAAACAATCATCCATCCTGACCAAGTAGGTTTCATCCCAGGGATGCAGGGATGGTTCAATATACGGAAATCCATCAACGTAATCCAGTATATAAACAAACTCAAAGACAAAAACCACATGGTCATCTCGTTAGATGCGGAAAAAGCATTTGACAAGATCCAACACCCATTCATGATAAAAGTCTTGGAAAGATCAGGAATTCAAGGCCCATACCTAAACATGATAAAAGCAATCTACAGCAAACCAGTAGCCAACATCAAAGTAAATGGTGAGAAGCTTGAAGCAATCCCTCTAAAATCAGGGACTAGACAAGGCTGTCCACTTTCTCCATACCTATTCAACATTGTACTTGAAGTCCTAGCCAGAGCAATTCGACAACAAAAGGAGATCAAAGGGATACAAATTGGAAAAGATGAAGTCAAAATATCACTTTTTGCAGATGATATGATAGTATATATAAGTGACCCTAAAAATTCCACCAGAGAACTCCTAAGCCTGATAAACAGTTTCGGTGAAGTAGCTGGATATAAAATTAACTCAAACAAATCAGTGGCCTTTCTCTACACAAAGAATAAACAGGCTGAGAAAGAAATTAGGGAAACAACACCCTTCTCAATAGTCACAAATAATATAAAATATCTTGGCGTGACTCTAACTAAGGAAGTGAAAGATCTGTATAATAAAAACTTCAAGTCTCTGAAGAAAGAAATTTTAGAAGATCTCAGAAGATGGAAAGATCTCCCATGCTCATGGATTGGCAGGATCAACATTGTAAAAATGGCTATCTTGCCAAAAGCAATCTACAGATTCAATGCAATCCCCATCAAAATTCCAAATCAATTCTTCAACGAATTAGAAAGTGCAATCTGCAAATTCATCTGGAATAACAAAAAACCTAGGATAGCAAAAACTCTTCTCAAGGATAAAAGAACCTCTGGTGGAATCACCATGCCGGACCTAAAGCTCTACTACAGAGCAATTGTGATAAAAACTGCATGGTACTGGTATAGTGACAGACAAATAGACCAATGGAATAGAATTGAAGACCCAGAAATGAACCCACACACCTATGGTCACTTGATCTTCGACAAGGGAGCTAAAAACATCCAGTGGAAGAAAGACAGCATTTTCAACAAATGGTGCTGGCACAACTGGTTGTTAACATGTAGAAGAATGCGAATCGATCCATTCCTATCTCCTTGTACTAAGGTCAAGTCTAAGTGGATCAAGGAACTTCACATAAAACCAGAGACACTGAAACTTATAGAGGAGAAAGTGGGGAAAAGCCTTGAAGATATGGGCACAGGGGAAAAATTCCTGAATAGAACAGTAATGGCTTGTGCTTTAAGATCGAGAATTGACAAGTGGGACCTCATGAAACTACAAAGCTTCTGCAAGGCTAAAGACACCATCAATAAGACAAAAAAACCACCAACAGATTGGGAAAGGATCTTCACCTATCCTAAATCAGATAAGGGACTAATATCCAATATATATAAAGAACTCAAGAAGGTGGACTCCAGAAAGTCAAATAACCCCATTAAAAAATGGGGCTCAGAACTGAACAAAGAATTCTCACCTGAGGAATACCGAATGGCAGAGAAGCACCTGAAAAAATGTTCAACATCCTTAATCATCAGGGAAATGCAAATCAAAACAACCCTGAGATTCCACCTCACACCAGTCAGAATGGCTAAGATCAAAAATTCAGGTGACAGCAGATGCTGGCGAGGATGTGGAGAAAGAGGAACACTCCTCCATTGTTGGTGGGATTGCAAGCTTGTACAACCACTCTGGAAATCAGTCTGGTGGTTCCTCAGAAAATTGGACATAGTACTACCGGAGGATCCAGCAATACCTCTCCTGGGCATATATCCAGAAGATGTCCCAACCGGTAAAAAGGACACATGCTCCACTATGTTCATAGCAGCCCTATTTATAATAGCCAGAAGCTGGAAAGAACCCAGATGTCCCTCAACAGAGGAATGGATACAGAAATTATGGTACATTTACACAATGGAGTACTACTCAGCTATTAAAAAGAATGAATTTATGAAATTCCTAGCCAAATGGATGGACCTGGAGGGCATCATCTTGAGTGAAGTAACACAATCACAAAAGAACTCACACAATATGTATTCATTGATAAGTGGATATTAGCCCAAAACTTTGGATACCCAAGATATAAGATACAATTTGATAAACGCATGAAACTCAAGAAGAATGAAGACCAAAGTGTGGACACTGTGCACCTTCTTAGAATTGGGAACAAAACACCCAGGGAAGGAGTTACAGAGACAAAGTTCGTAGCTGTGATGAAAGGATGGACCATTTAGAGACTGCGGTATCCAGGGATCCGTCCCATAATCAGCTTCTAAACGCTGACACCATTGCATACACTAGCAAGATCTTGCTGAAAGGACCCAAATATAGCTGTCTCTTGTGAGACGATGCCGGGGCCTAGCAAACACAGGAGTGGATGTTCACAGTCAGCTATTGGATGTATCACAGGGCTCCCAATGGAGAAGCTAGAGAAAGTACCCAAGGAGCTAAAGGGATCTGCAACCCTATTGTTGGAACAACATGATGTACTAACCAGAACCCTGGAGCTCTTGTCTCTAGCTGCATATGTATCGAAAGATGGCCTAGTTGGCCATCAATGGAAAGAGAGGCCCATTGGACTTGCAAACTTTATATGCCCCAATATAGGGGAATGCCAGGGCCAAAAGAATGGGAATGGGTGGGTAGGGAAGTGGGGGGCGCTATGGGGGACTCTTGGGATAGTATTGGAAATGTAATTGAGGAAAATATGTAATAAAAATATTAAAAAAAAAAAAAAACCACATACACAAAAAAAAAAAAAAAAAAAAGAATGGGAATGGGTGGGTAGGGAAGTGGGGGGCGCTATGGGGGACTTTTGGGATAGCATTGGAAATGTAATTGAGGAAAATATGTAATAAAAAATATTAAAAATTAAAAAAAAAAAAAAAAAAAAAAAGAAATAAAAAAAAAAAAAAAAAAAAAAAAAAAAAAAGGTTGATTTCTCTAAACTCTAAAGAAAACTCTGAGTTGGTAACCATCCAGGTATGTGTGTGGATATTTGTTTGCTTCTCTGTGAAATTAATATTCCTGGTTATTCATTTTAAATATTTTCTTATGAAAGTATTATTCTCTGGTACTTTAGTATGAGACAGAAGGGTGAAACTTAAAATTTGAGGAACAGCAAAATATCTCCCATCTTTTCCAAGGGGGGAACAGATGACATTGCTGTGTTCTTAAGATCTTATGTCAGATCTATTCACCCTAGTTACAGGACTCTCTGGTTATTGAGTCAATTTTTTTTCTACTTCTTTTCAGGTGTTTTGCCCATTTCCAATTCCATGCAAGCAGATTTAAAGGATTATAGTGAAACATTTACTGTCAGTAACCCATAAAACCATCTATGACACAAATCTCATTTTTTGTGTGTTTGTTTTGTTAACATTATTATTTGTTTCTTCCTTTTTAAAATTGACAGCTTTTAGAGTACATCCATCAACTGTTAGCATTTTCCTAAAGTCACAAAACAGATACTAAACTGCTATAGTTGAGTCTTTCCGACCATTGTCACCACAATGGCTTCACAGCAGGCACCAGGAAAAGACCTTCAGACCAACAATTTAGAGTTTACTCCAACTGATAGTTCTGGTGTGCAGTGGGCAGAAGACATCTCTAACTCACCAAGTGCTCAGCTAAACTTTTCCCCAAGTAACAATGGCTGCTGGGCAAATCAGGAGCTGCAAAGTCTCTGGAAGATGTTCAACTCATGGTTGCAGCCAGAAAAGCAGACTAAAAAGCAGATGATTTCTCAACTGGTCTTGGAGCAGTTTCTCCTCACTGGGTACTGCAAGGACAAGTTTGCTTTGACAGAGAAGTGGAAATCCAGTGGCAGAAACATGGAGAGATTCATGGAGAGTCTGACTGATGAGTGCTTGAAGCCTCCTGTCATGGTGAGTTCCTCGGGGACTTAGTTGGAAGGAAAGGCAGAATCATTTGGGTTTGGGGAAAAGTAGGGGGTTTTGTATTGTTTTGTATTGTTTTGTTTTGTTCTTTGATTGCTTTCTATGTTGTATTTTACAAATGAGATTATATTCTGTAACAAAAATATTTATACTGAAAAAAATAATTGCCTCAAATTACCATGAATATAGCAGAAAGGAGCCTATCAATTAGGTTTGATATGCACAACTAAGTCTAGTTTATTTACATATTAGTAGAGAGAAATTATTAGTAGAGAAAGTCCTGGGGAGGACTTTAAGGATGTAGAGGACATAACTTGTGTGTGAGACCCAACTTGTTCATGGAGATGCTTACTGAGTTTTTATGAGGACTATGTTAGATCCTGCCATGAACAGTTATAAACAAGGTTCACACTCCTAGCCTGTGATCCGTTGAAGTGTGTGGCAAAAAAATGGGATTTAATTGACTAAATGGATTCTCAAACTGGCTATTACATATCATTGATTCTCTGTCTAGAAAACTGAGGTGTCAGAATGATAAAATTCTGATATTGAAATATCATTGGTGCTGTATACAAAACAGCACCATACCCATAAGAATTTCTGTGATGCATAATGGTGCTCCAGTCCAAACATTCAAATTTGGATAGACCTAATGTAGATTTAATTATGTTTGATGTTTTCTCAAAGCCATGATTTGCAAAATTCCCAGTGATTTATAGAAATTGGGAAGCAGTTGAAAATATTCTACCATACCATACATACATTCCTACATACCAATTAAAAATGCTTCCTATTTAAGATATTTTGTTTGCATTTTTATTGGTTTAGTTGTATGGTTCATTTCCGGGTTGCTTGCTTGCTTGTATTTGTGATTTGCAACATGGTTTCTTTGTTTTTGTTTATTTGTTCGTTTGTTTGTTTGTTTTTTGTTTTTCGAGACAGGGTTTCTCTGTATAGCCCTGGCTGTCCTGGAACTCACATTGTAGACCAGGCTGTCCTCGAACTTAGAAATCTGCCTGTCTCTGCCTCCTAAGTACTGGGATTATTGGTGTGTGCCACCACCGCCCTGCTGCAGCATGGTATCTTTATGTAGTCCTCCTTGGCCTTGGAATCAGAGGAATTACCCTCCCTCTGCCTCTCACGTGTTAGGTTAAATGGTTTTTGGGTTTTGGGTTTTGTATTAGGTATTGTTTTTGTTTTGTTTTGTTTTTTTGACACAGGATTTCTCTGTGTAGCCCTGGCTGTCCTGGAATTCACTCTGTTGATAAATCTGGCCTAAAACTCAGAAATGCTCTTTGTTCAGCCTCCCAAATTCTGGGATTAAAGGCACGAGCCACCACTGCCCAGCTAAATTAAATCTGTTGACCACACCTTGCAAGTTAAGAATTATACTGCATATACTCTTTGAGTTTTATTTTAAGTTTAAAATTTCATACTAAGTACACTGCTCCCCTAATATCCAGTCATGTTCCTGAGAGCAGGCCTTGTACTTCTTGAGACACTACATTAAAAAAAAAAATCAGGTAAAGTTAAGACAATCTGAAAACATGGGCTAGCCAGTTTAAGGAAGGCTTATCCTCCTTCAATGTATTGACCAGTTAAAGAAGCTATGGTTGGCAGAGCTCACAGGAACACAACTTTGTGTGTCTCTAGGGACAATGACTCGACATTTGAAAACACATTATCTATAGTGACTTTAGAAGTCAGAATTTGAGAGTGCCAGGGAAGATCATTAGACTTAAGACCTAAACAAATGAGCTAATCAATATTCCAGTCTCCCTGTGTTAGCAGGTTGAGGTTAGGTGTCTGCAATCCACATGCTCATGCATAAGAAGAACATGCCTTTCTTTAAAGGTCCACGTGTCAATGCAAGGACAAGAAGCCCTCTTTTCTGAAAACATGCCATTAAAAGAAGTCATGAAGTTTTTGAAACAACAGCAATCTGCAACAAGGCCAACACCAGATAATGCACAGATGACAGTAGACACTACACAAGATAGATTCTTGGCCATAGGTTAGTAGTAACCTGGATAAAAGACTCATGTTTTGAGGGGGTCCATTTTGGGTACATTTTCATAGATTGTCTTCTTTCCAAAGGACAAGAAAACAGTGAAAATGAAGGCAACACCTCTTGTAATGCTACTGAAGTAAATGTTGGTGAAAGCTGTAGTGGAAATGAAATGGATTCCCTTCTTATTATCCAGAAAGAACAGTACCCTGAGCATGAAGAGGGGAATGTTTTCTTTCATTTCCCTCATGGTGCCAGAAGAGCAAGTCAAGGCAACTTCAGTCATCATGTAGACTTCCCGAGTGCTCCGACTACTACAGATGTCCCCATGGAGGAACAACCAATGGATTTATCGAGAAAAAACATCTCTGAGGACAAGAACAATTGCTATAACACTTCCAGGAATGCTGCTACTCAAGTATATGGGGGTGATATCATTCCCAGGAACAAGACAGACTCCCTTTCATTAACAAGAAAATATATCATCCTGAGCCTGAGATGGAAGATATTCCTTATGGAGTTCCTCAGGATTCTACAAGAGCAAGTCAAGGAACATCTACATGCCTACAAGAGTCACATGGGGAATGTTTCTCTGAAAAAGACCCTAGGGAGGTACCAGGGTTGCAGTCTAGGCAAGAGCAGCCTATCTCTGATCCTGTCCTTCTTGGTAAGAATCATGAGTCCAACTTACCATGTGAAAGTCATCAAAAGAGAGTCTGTAGAGATACCAAACTATTCAAGTGTGAAGAATGTTCTAGGATGTTCAAGCATGCCAGGAGCCTTTCATCCCACCAGAGAACTCACCTGAATAAGAGTGAATTGCTTTGCGTCACCTGTCAGAAAATGTTCAAACGAGTCTCTGACCGCCGAACCCATGAGATCATACACATGCCAGAAAAGCCTTTCAAGTGCAGCACATGTGAAAAGTCCTTCAGCCACAAGACCAACCTGAAGTCTCATGAGATGATTCACACAGGAGAAATGCCTTATGCCTGTTCCCTATGTAGCCGTCGCTTTCGCCAATCATCCACTTACCACCGTCACCTGAGGAATTACCACAGATCTGACTGAACTATCTAACATCCTCTGAAGTGACTGGTAGGGCTTCAGCCTCAGTATGTCATCTTCAAACCGAGAAGAATGTTGCTACTAAATTGCACTTACCCAATGATAATATAACATGCTTGTGGATTGCCACTTTTATGTTTTGTTTTTTATTTTGTGTGTGTGTGTGTATGTATGTGTGTGTAATTTTTTTGTCTGTACTTCCATAGTTCCACAGCATATCTTATTAGAATTCTTTGCTGTTAATTCTTGAGTTGATTCTTGCTTTTAGACAGTGTCCTTCTGGTTAGCAGCTTTATACACCTGTCTTTCTGGCACTAGAGTTTCCAAACATTTTCTGATCTCCACTTTTGTTCTCTATAGTGGTCCTGACAGAGGCCTGACATACCCTCTGACATTTTTCTACATGTTGGGGTTTTAATCCTAAGTCTTAGAGTTGCAAGTTGAATGCATTGCCTTTTCAGACATCTTCCCATCTCATGTCTACTGCTTACAGTTCAAGAATATATCTCTACGTTACTAGAACAACGTTCAAAGTGGAATAAAAAATAAATAAATAATCAACAATTGCTCAGAGTAGTTCAGAGGATCCTCCCCTACCTGTTCAATTATCATTCTCCCGACATTCTGCATAGCTCTGGTTTCAGAATACCTATGCACTTGGATCACAGAACAGGATTTATGGATTTTTTCCATGAATAATTTTCAAAAAACTAATGTCAAGAATGTGAAGTGGCATGAGTCATGTTGAGAAACAGGATTCTGTGCAGATTTGAAGACAACAGGCACAGGCTAATTGAGTTGTTGGGGTCTGTGTGTGTGCGCTTGCGATTCCCATGAGTTAGGTAAGTTCCCATATCAGGTAGAAATATTTGAGGATGCATTATGACTTTGTCCCGATGTTCCTGGTGATACCTTTCAGCAGGCAATCAGAAGGCTTCAGTTTTAAAAGTACACAATGGCTTTAGCTGACATGAATACCAACACAAGTTATACATTTCCCCAACTAGGATTTTATTGCTGGCATTGCTTGTTCTGGACCGAGTCACCAGCATTTGGTTCTCTAACCCTTTTGATTTTGGCTTGTTCTTTGGTCTTTATTTTTCTAGTGAAGTTGGATAATTTTGTTCCTCATTGTTTCAACATTAACATTTAATGGATTTGGGTTTTTGGTATAGTTTAGCTTTCTATATTTTGAGATTATAGACTTTGCAGGATTTCAGAGTTTTAGATTAGCTTCAGTTCATATTCAAATAAGGTTGCATCATAAGGTTAGGAATTAAGCCTTGTACAAGTAAGCACCATAGGTAGAATTCAGATGATAATACTGTGCTATCCAGATCTGGAGAATCCCTGAAATACTTGTACCTGGTATCTATCAGCAGGAACACTAGAATCCAATCATTCTCTCGTACAAGACTCACAACATATCTTTCCTAAAAACATAATAATAAAATAAATAAATAAGAAGCCTACCACCACCAACACCACCAAAACCAGGAATAACAAACAAACAAAAAACCCAAATACCAAAAAAAAAAAAAAAAAAAAGACACTCAAAACATCATCTCACACAAACCTGAGAAAATGGAGTTATAATACTTTAATTCCAGCAGTGTATAAAGGCAGAGGCAGGTACTTAGGCCTGGGCAGGGCAGAGGCCTATGCAGAGGAATAAGCAGGGGCAGTGGCATATCTCTGATTCTGTGGCCAACTTTCAATAACAGGTTTCTGAACCTATGTGAGAAAACCTCATTGTGGCTAGATGACATGCTCATAAGGTTTAATGTCAGATATTTACATTTCATAAAATTTGCATGATTATAGTTATCAAGTAGCAACAAAAATGTCTTTGTGGTTGGAATCCACCACAGCATGAGGAACTGCATTACAGGGGTACAGAATTTAGAATTTTGACAACCACTCTTCAAGAAGTTGAGAAAGAAGGATCCAAATGGCTGAAATGTAAATAACTAAATAAAAAATAAAATAATTAAAAAAAAAAGAATAACAAATTTTAACCATGGTGTGGTGACATATGTCTTTAATCTCAGCAGAGGAGGGTGAGGCAGGCCGATCTCTGAGCTGAGGCCATCATTATATAGAAAATTCCAGGACATGCAGAGCTTCCCATGGAAAACATGTCTTTCAGGGAAGGTGAAGGTTAAAAATACCAGTTTTTAAATATGAATACTTACTTTTCTCTTTTGGAAAGATCCATGAGAGAAATCTCTTACATCAGACTCTTTGAATTTTTTCCTTCAATTACCATGATGTTATCTGAAACTTTGGTAAAGGGAATGATACAGCAATTACATTTGTGATTGAGCATGACAGTCATTCATTCTCTACAGTTGGCTTCATTTTATAACCCCTTCACAGCACAAACACATTTTTGTGATGAGTTGTTAGTGTCACTCCTATCTATGGGTATAGGTGGAATAGTGTAAAGAGTGCTATACCACTACTAAGCATTTACCCAAAAAAGATCAAACATAACAAGGGCACATGCTCCACTATGTTCAGAGCAGCCTTATTCATAGTAGCCAGAAAGGAAACAACTCATATGTCCCTCAACAGAAGAATGGATACAGAAATTGTGGGACATTTACATACTGGAGTACTACTCAGCTATTAAAAACAATGGCTTCATGAAATTCAAAGGGAAATGGATGGAACTAGAATAAATCATCCTGAGTGCTGTAACCCAGACACAAAAGAACACACATGGTATGTACTTACTGAGAAATAGACTTTAGCCTGAAAACTCAGAATAATCACATTACAACCCACATACCATATGTAGATTAAGAAGAAAGACTAAAGTGTAGATTCTTCAATCCTACATAGAAAGGAGAACACAGTAATCACAGTACTGAGAGGGAAGGAGGAACCTGGGATGGAGAGAGAATGGAGAGAAAAAAAAGGGGACAGGAACAGGTATTAGAAGGAACAAGAGGATCAGAAAATTGAATGGAAACATGTAGCAGAGGGGCAAGGGGAACTACAGGTAGCAACTAGAATGTCCTAGACTCCAGGGATACGAGATGCTCCAAGAAGCCAATGGCAATTTTTTAGCCAAATACCAAAGAAAGGTGATATACAACCTGTAGATACAACCACCAGTATATAGGCACAACCCCTGTAGAGAGATAGGGCCACCCAATCATCTAAATTTTTAACCCAGAAATGTTCATGTCCATAGGAAAGACAGGTGCTTTCTCCCTCTGAGGGCTCTGACATCATAAAACACCTTGCATGGGAAAAATGCCAATACTCTCTGCTCTAATTTTTGTTATTTTAAGGGAATACCCCCGATGGGTTGTCTTCCCGTTAATTATAGAACTTTTCTTTCTGAACATCCAGATAGATGAGGTCCAGATACAAAGCCCCCACATCTTAGAAAGTTAATGTGGGAGCTTTCTTTCTTTCTTTCTTTTTAAAATTACATAAATAATGTATTTGCTTTATTATTTTTTATATAATTAATTAATTTTTTACACTCCATAATTTACTGGCACCCTCCACCCTCCTACTCTTCCACATTCCATAGCTCCTTCTCATGCCCCTGTCTCCACATGGATGTCCCCACTCCCCCCACCCCACCTGACCTCTTAACTTCCTGGGGCCACCAGTCTATTTTGGATTAGCTACATCATCTCTGAATGAAAACAGACCCAGCAGTCCTCTACTGTTTGTGTGTTGGGGTCCTCATATCAACTGGAGTATGCTGCCTTTTTGGTGGTCCAGGGTTTGAGAGGTCTCAGGGGTCCACGTCAATTGAGAGGTGTGGTTCTCCTCAGCCTCTTTGGCCTCCCTAATTCAACAACGGGGATCACCTGCTTCTGCCCATTGCTCTGGGTGCCAATATCAGCATCTGACCCTTCCAGCTGCTTGTTGAGCTTTTCAGAGGGCAGTAATGATAGATCCCATTTTGTGAGCACTCCACCAGCCTCAGTAATAGTGTCAGGCCTTGGGACCTCCTAGTGACCTGGATCCCACTTTGGACCTGTCACTGGACCTTCTTTTCCTCAGCCTCCTCTCCATTTCCATCCCTGTAATCCTGTCAAACAGAAACAATTATAGATCAGAATTGTGACTGTAGGATGGCTCTCCTCTCCCTCATTTGAAGATCTGTCTTCCTACTGGAGGTGGGCTCTATAAGTTCCCTTTCACTGCTGATGACATGTCATCTAAGATCCCTCCCTTTGAGTCCTGAGAGAATGTCACCTCCCAGGTCTCTGGTGCATTTTGGAGGGTTTCCCCTGCCCCACCTCATATCTCCTGAGGTTACCTGTTTCCATTCTTTCTGCTAGCCATCATGGCTTCAGTCTTTTCCCCTGAATCAGTACCAGATCAGGTTCTCCTCTCCTCCGGATTTCCTATCCCCTCCCCCCCACTTTTTCTCTCAGATGTCTTCCTCCCTCCTCACTTGTGATTCCTTTCTTCTCCCTCTAAAGTGGGACTGAAGTGTCCTCATTTGGGCACTTCAGGTTGTTGATCTTTGTGAGGTCTGTGGAATGTACCTTGGGTGCTCTGCTATTTTGTTTGTTTGTTTGTTTGTTTGTTTGTTTGTTTTGTTTTGCTTTCTCCTGCTGACATCTACTTATTAGTGAGTACATGCCATGCATGTCCTTTTGGGTCTGAGATACCTCACTCAGGATGATATTTACTAGTTCCATCCATTAACTTTTGAAACTCAGGATGTCTTCATTCTTAGTAGCTGCTGATTAGTATTCCATTGTATAAATGAACCACATTTTCTTTATCAATTTCTCTGTTGTGGGACATCTAGGTTGTTTCCAGCTTCTAGCTATCACAAATAAGACTGCTATGAACATAGTGGAACACATGCCCCTGTGGCATTGTGGACCATTCTTTGGGTATATTCCCAAAAGTAGTATAGCTTAGACTCCAGGTAGAGAACTTCTCCTGCTGATAAACAACTTCAGCAAAGTGGCCAGATATAATATTAACTCAAATACATCAAAAACCTTTCTTTATACAGTGGATAAACAGGCTGAGAAAGGAATTAGGAAAACAACTCTCTTCACAATTGCCATAAATAATACAAAATATCTAGGGGTAAGTCTAATCAAACAAGTGAAAGACCTGTATGATAATAACTTCAAGTCTCTCAAGAAGAAAATCAATGAATATATCTGAAAATGGAGATATTCCCCATGATCATGGATTGGCAGAATTAGCATAGTAAAATTGGCCTTCTTACCAAAGGTAATCTATAGATTTTATGCAATCCCCATCAAATTCCCAAAAACAATTCTTCAAGACATACAAAGAACTATTCACAAATTCATCTGAAAAAGTGAAACAAAATAACAACAAAAAAACCAAAAAAGTAAAAATCCAAAAAAATAATTAAATAAAATAAAACCACAAAAAAAAAAAAACACACACACACACACACACACCACCAACCATTAAGAACCAGAATAGTGAAAACAATTCTTAACAATAAAAGAATGGCTGCAGGAAACCACCATCTCTGACTTGAAGCTTTAGTACAGAGCAATAGTGATAAAAAAAAAAAACCTGCATGGTATTGGTACAGAAACATATATATTGATCAGTGGAATAGAATTGAAGACTGGGAAATATAACCACACACTTACGGATAGTTGATCTTTGACAAAGAAGCCAAAAAGATACAATGGAAAAAAGAAAGCATCTTCAATAAATGATGCTGGTCTAACTGGCTGTATGTATCTAGAAGAATGAAAATAGACCCATATTTGTCACCTTGTACAAAGCTCAAGTACAAGTGGATCAAGGACCTCAACATGAAACAAGATACACTGAATGTAATAGAATAGAAAGTGAGAAAGAGCCTTGAACTAATTGGCACAGGGGGAAAATTCCTACAGAGAACTCCAATGGCTCATGTTCTAAGATCAAGAATTGGCAAATGGGACCTCATAAAACTGGAAAACTTTTGAAAGACAAAGAACATACTCAGTAAGATAAATTGGCAACCGACAGATTGGGGAAAAATGTGGGAGCTTTCAATAATGATGTCAGGGTATTATAATTGTAATGAAAATTTTATAAGGCCAAGAGAGACTATGTTTCCAAAGAATGTCTACAAGAATATCGGGATAATGATAAATTGTAGGTATCCTTGCTTCAAGATGAAAGTTCAAGATGGCTTAATTGTGGATCTAGTTCTTGGGATTCAGTCCAAGATCCTTGGAAAACCTAATAAGTTATTTATAACTATTCTATAAGCTCACCATTTTATGATTATATAAAATATTTAAGCCAGGCAGTGGTTGATGCATATGTTTAATCCCAGCACTTGGGAGGTAGAGACAGGCAGATTTCCGAATTCCAGGACAGCCTGGTGTACAGAGTAAGTTCCAGGATAGCCAGGGCTGCATAGAGAAACCTCAGTCTTGAAAAAACAACAAAACAAAGCAAAACAAAACAAAACAAAACAAAACAAAACACAAACACAAACACAAACAAAATACCAAAACAAAAACAAATAAAAAAACAAACAAACAAACAAAACCCACAAATAGGAAAACCAAAACCATTTAATCAATGAGTTACGGCTTTTTCATTGATATAGGCCCCATACATTTTTCGGCTTTTTCATTGATATAGGCCCCATACATTTTCAAATGACTCTGTAAATAGATGGTTTGCTGCAGGATAGGTGGAATCTGTTTATGTCAGTCACTCTCCTTTACATAATATTACTAATATTCTCCCAGGATTCTTTAGACATTTTGCTGCAACTAACATGGTCATTCCAAAAAGCCTAAGGAAGCTAAGAGCATTCCTTTGGCAATTAGATCTTACCTAAGCATTTGGTATAATAGCTAGACAATCCTCAGATTTAAAAACTACTAAGGTAGAAGGATCTTATCAGGTAAGATGTTCCAAATGTATTTTAATTAATTGTGTTGATCCTATATCAATTAAAAATTATTCAGTTATTTCGTTATTACAAATACCTACTTATATTATTCTTCTTGTAGATTTAAAAGATGATGTTTGGTTTGATAAAGTACCTTACAAATGTTTAAAAGAGTTAATGCACTAATTAGACCAAAGCATTTTGTTCTGGCTCTGATTTTAGGCATTAGTGCTTTAATAGCCATCCTTACTTCACTTACAGTCTCAACGGTTACCTTAGTCTCAGATATGAAGTCTGCACATTGTGTTAATGATGTAAATAAAAATGTATCTTTAACACTTGCAAGGCAATGAGTTAGAGTTAAAATATTAGAAGTAAAAAGTGGTGCTGTAGAGGATGTAATTTTAACACTAGGACAAGAAGTGGAAAATATTAAAGTTAGCTTTTTACCAAGTGCCATGCCAGCTTTAAGTAGTGTGTGCAGTGCCATTACCTTATAATGAAAGTCATAATTAGAATTTTACTAAAAATTTGTTGAGAATTTGGAAAGACAATGATATTACTCATGACATGGCTCAATTACAAGCCCAGATCTCTGCTGTAAGCAAAGCACATGTTGAATCTATTAGCGTAGAGGATTTGACTCAGTCTATTAGCTCTGGTTCATGGTCATTAATCCCTGTTAGTTGGTTACATTGAATTATACTTGTCATAGGAATAAGTATTATTATTATTATTATTATTATTATTATTATTTATCCAGTCATCTTCTGTCTACAGCTCTACAGTCAAAAGAGATAGTTATGAGTTCCACAGACTGAGAATAAAACTTCAACAGAAGGATGCCTTCTAGAACGTATTGTGGAACTCTTGCACAGAACAACATACTGAGCCATAGTTCTCATGGCGATGTATCTGTTTTGTTTCCTTTTATTCTTTCTCTTATTTATGACATGCTCCTGGTAGCCTAGTCCAAGATTTTAAGGGAGAATGATAGGTAAGAAACCATCTCTTGAGATGGGGTCACTAAAATGACCTTATCCCCAGGAAATCCAACACTTTTCTTTATAAATCATTTACAAAACATATAATTGTACTATGATAGATAAATCTTTCCCAACAATAAAATTTCATATGGCTACACATTTTCATCAGAAGTAGGTTTTGGTATATGAATAAGAAAGACTAAAATAAAAAGAATTAAAATAATTTAAATTTATACGTTGAAGATTTATTAAAAAAAAAAAAAGGGTCAGGCACTAGATGTTAAAAAAATAATTGACCAAAAGACATATTAATCTGCTCTTGGAAATATGCCACTAGCCTTGGATGACTGAATCCATGCTTTCAGAGTTGTAACACTTGGATGATTTCTATAAATAGTAATACTGTCTGTTCTATTTGTGATTCACAGAATACATCTTTTCAGAGTTGTAATGTTTGCTTGATTTTTGTGCTTTATTGTGCCAAATGATAATGATGGTATTTGAGATTGCTTCACTGAACATGTCTTCTAAGAGTTGTAATATATATATATTTTTAATGTATAAAAACCCTAGCTTGAGAGCTGCAAAATAGACTCAGATTCAAACTGCCTCTATGTTTGTTTCTGTTTGTCACTGGTGAATCCCTACCGACCTAGCCTTCAAGGACCCACATTCCAGGGACCCCACACTTGATCGGGGTGATCCATGTCAGAGAGGGCCAAAAATTAACACAGAGACTGAAGGAAAGGCCATTTGGAGATGACCCCACTTTGGGACATTTTCCCACCTGCAGACACCAAACAGCTATACTTTTCCTGATGCCAAGAAGTGCTTAATGAAAGGAGCCTGATATAGCTGTCTCCTGAGAGGTTCTACCAGCACCTGACCAATACAGATGCAGACACAGCCAACCATCAGAATGAGCCTGAAAATACTAATGGAAGAGTTAGGGGAAGGACTGAAGGAGCTTGCAGCCCCATAAGAACAACAATATCAACTACCTAGACCACCCAGAGCTCCCAGGGATTAAACCACCAAAGGAGGAGTACACAGGAAGGAGCCAGGACTCCATATACATATGAAGCAGAGGATGGCCTTATTTGACATCATTGGGAAGGGAGGGACACTTGATGCACCAGAGTAGGGAGATGCTAGAGTGATGAGGTGGGAGTGGTTGAATGGGTGAAGATGTAACCTCATAGAGGCAAGGTGAGGTGACTGAGGGGGGATAGGATGGGCATTTCTGGAGGGGTAAACTGGAAGGGGGATATCATTTGAAATGTAAATGAATAAAATGGTTTTTTAATAAAAGTACATTCCTGCTATGATCATTTAGAAAAATATTAAGGCCTTTATTATTGATGGGGACTTTGAGAAACACTGTCATTGATTCCTGGCCTGAACTGTAGGGAAAGGCTTCCTGTAAAGCAATGCTTCTCAAACAGTGTGTCATAACAACTGTAGAACACATATTTCCTCTGGTCTTATAATTTGCAACCATTGGGGAACATGAGAGGGAGACCAACTTTGAGAGAACAGGGAAGAAGGAGAGAAAATGGATTACATAGATTACAGTGCCTAAAGCTAACCTGCAAACCAACAAGGCTACAGGGCCTACCCAGCTCAGCCAACTCAAAGATATGCACAGACCACCAAGGCATATGGGCACAAAGCCAGGGAACCTAAAGACAGCCTACTGATATCTGCTATACCCACTGCCACCTAAGGGCAGATTGCATAGGGAACTTATTATGGACAGCTGCCTACTGGTTATATCACTCCAACTTCTCCCAGGCATTTGGTCAGCCTGCACAAGGATATGGGACTGATGCTTATGACACCAACAATTCTACACTCATCAAAACACAGGCCTTTTACACAGCTCAGTCTGCATATGTCACCCAGGCTGCCTGCTGAGCTTATGATGAGCAGCTAGTAGCCAGCACCCAGAATCCATGCCACCTAAAAGACCACAGAATGGTACCAAGCCCTCTTAGACTAGTCAAACTCAATCTAGCACAGGGGGATTATAACCAGCCTAGCCTCAGATACAGATGACCATTATCGCCAAGCACTCAGGAGATATACTAGGCAGCCAGCTATAACACCTCCATCATATCTTTCCTTGTATATGGTCACCTTTATAAGACTTGCCTTGGTCAGTCATAGTGTCTGTTCACAGCAGTACAAGTTTAACTAAGACAGAAGTTGGCACCAGAAATTGCGGGCGGGACCTGAGACTGCATTAGTTAGGGAAGCAGAAACCGGCCTGAGTAGGGCCACAGGCCTCATCCAGCCGGAACAGCACAGGGTAGCTTGAGCGCAGGGTCGGCTGACACCCGCCAGCTACCCATGACCCCCCCACAGGATTTTGAGATTGCTGGTGAGTGGAACACAGCTTCTGCTCCAGTCCAATCACGCGGGACCTGAGACTGCTCTGGTTGGGGAGGCAGAAATCCGGCCTACGTAGGGCCACAAGCCTCTTCCGGTCAGAAAAGCACCGGGTAGCTAGGGCGCAGGGTCGGATGACACTCGCCTGCTACCCACAACACCCGCCACAGGACCTTAAGACTTCTGGTGAGTGGAACACAGCTTCTGCTCCAATCCAATTGCACGCGGGACCTGAGACTGCATTAGTTAGGGAAGCAGAAACCGGCCTGAGTAGGGCCACAGGCCTCATCCGGCCGGAACAGCACCGGGGTAGTAGAGCGCAGGGTCGGCTGACACCTGCCAGCTACCCACAACCCCCGCCACAGGATTTTGAGACTGCTGGTGAGTGGAACACACCTTCTGCTCCAATCTTTAAACAGTGACAACGACAACAACTAACCCCAGGGATTACCAGATGGCGAAAGGTAAACATAATAATCATACTAACAGAAACCAAGACCACTCACCATCATCAGAACCCAGCACTCCCACTTCACCCAGTCCAGGGCACCCCAACACACCGGAAAAGCTAGACACGGATCTAAAAGCATATCTCCTGATGATGGTAGAGGACTTCAAGAAGGACTTTAATAACACACTTAAAGAAATACAGGAGAACACTGCTAAACAGGTAGAAGACATTAAAGAGGAAGCACAAAAATCCCTTAAAGAATTGCAGGAGAACACTGCTAAAGAGTTACAAATCCTTAAAGAAAAACAGGATAACCTAATCAAACAGGTAGAAGTCCTTAATGAAAAACAGGAAAACACATCCAAACAGATGATGGAAATGAACAAAACCATACTAGACCTAAAAAGGGAAGTAGACACAATAAAGAAAACCCAAAATGAGGCAACACTGGAGATAGAAACCCTAGGAAAGAAATCTGGAACCATAGATACCAGCATCAGCAACAGAATACAAGAGATGGAAGAGAGAATCTCAGGTGCAGAAGATTCCATAGAGAACATCGGCACAACAATCAAGGAAAATGTAAAATGCAAAAAGATCCTAACTCAAAACATCCAAGAAATACAGGACACAATGAGAAGACCAAACCTACGGATAATAGGAGTGGATGAGAATGAAGATTTTCAACTCAAAGGACCAGCAAACATCTTCAACAAAATTATAGAAGAAAACTTCCCAAATCTAAAGAAAGAGATGCCCATGAACATACAAGAAGCCTACAGAACTCCAAATAGACTGGACCAGAAAAGAAATACCTCCCGACACATAATAATCAGAACAACAAATGCTCTAAATAAAGATAGAATACTAAAAGCAGTAAGAGAAAAAGGCCAAGTAACATATAAAGGCAAGCCTATCAGAATTACACCAGATTTTTCACCAGAAACTATGAAAGCCAGAAGATCCTGGACGGATGTTATACAGACACTAAGAGAACACAAATTCCAGCCCAGGCTACTATACCCAGCCAAACTCTCAATTAACATAGATGGAGAAACCAAAGTATTCCACGACAAAACCAAATTCACACATTATCTCTCCACAAATCCAGCCCTTCAAAGGATAATAACAGAAAAAAACCAATACAAGGACAGGAACCACGCCCTAGAAACTACAAGAAGGTAATCCCTCAACAAACCTAAAAGAAGACAGCCACAAGAACAGAATGCCAACTTTAACAACAAAAATAACAGGAAACAACAATTACTTTTCCTTAATATCTCTTAATATCAATGGACTCAACTCCCCAATAAAAAGACATAGACTAACAAACTGGCTACACAAACAAGACCCAACATTTTGCTGCTTACAGGAAACTCATCTCAGAGAAAAGATAGACACTACCTCAGAATGAAAGGCTGGAAAACAATTTTCCAAGCAAATGGTATGAAGAAACAAGCTGGAGTAACCATTCTAATATCTGATAAGATTGACTTCCAACCCAAAGTCATTAAAAAAGACAGGGAGGGACACTTCATACTCATCAAAGGTAAAATCCTCCAAGAGGAACTATCAATCCTGAATATCTATGCTCCAAATACAAAGGCAGCCACATTCATTAAAGAAACTTTAGTAAATCTCAAAGCACACATTGCACCTCATACAATAATAGTGGGAGACTTCAACACACCACTTTCACCAATGGACAGATTGTGGAAACAGAAACTAAACAGGGACACAGTGAAACTAACAGAAGTTATGAATCAAAGGGATCTGGCAGATATCTACAGAACATTCTATCCTAAAACAAAAGGATATACCTTCTTCTCAGCACCTCATGGTACCTTCTCCAAAATTGACCACATAATTGGTCACAAAACAGGCCTCAACAGATACAAAAATATTGAAATTGTCCCATGCATCCTATCAGATCACCATGGACTAAGGCTGATCTTCAATAACAAAATAAATAATAGAAAGCCAACCTTCACGTGGAAACTGAACAACACTCTTCTCAATGATACCTTGGTCAAGGAAGGAATAAAGAAAGAAATTAAGGACTTTTTAGAGTTCAATGAAAATGAAGCCACAACATACCCAAACTTATGGGACGCAACGAAAGCATTTCTAAGAGGAAAACTCATAGCTCTGAGTGCCTCCAAAAGGAAACTAGAGAGAGCACACATTAGCAGCTTGACAACACACCTAAAAGCACTAGAACAAAAGGAAGCAAATTCACCCAAGAGGAGTAGACGGCAGGAAATAATCAAACTCAGGGGCGAAATCAACCAAGTGGAAACAAGAAGAACTATTCAAAGAATCAACCAATCAAGGAGCTGGTTCTTTGAGAAAATCAACAAGATAGATAAACCCTTAGCCAGACTCACTAGAGGGCACAGGGAAAGCATCCTAATTAACAAAATCAGAAATGAAAAAGGAGACATAACAACAGATCCTGAAGACATCCAAAACACCATCAGATCCTTCTACCAAAGGCTATACTCAACAAAACTGGAGAACCTGGATGAAATGGAGAAGTTCCTAGACAGATACCAGGTACCAAAGTTGAATCAAGATCAGGTTAATGATCTAAACAGCCCTATATCCCCCAAAGAAATAGAAGCAGTCATTGATAGTCTCCCAACTAAAAAAAGCCCAGGACCAGACAGGTTTAGTGCAGAGTTCTATCAGACCTTCAAAGAAGATCTAATCCCAGTTCTTCACAAACTATTCCACAAAATAGAAACAGAAGGTACTCTACCCAACTCATTCTAGGAAGCCACAATTACTCTGATACCTAAACCACAAAAAGACCCAACAAAGATAGAAAACTTCAGACCAATATCCCTTATGAATGATGCAAAAATCCTCAATAAAGTTCTTGCTAACCGAATCCAAGAACACATCAAAACAATCATCCATCCTGACCAAGTAGGTTTCATCCCAGGGATGCAGGGATGGTTCAATATACGGAAATCCATCAACGTAATCCAGTATATAAACAAACTCAAAGACAAAAACCACATGGTCATCTCGTTAGATGCGGAAAAAGCATTTGACAAGATCCAACACCCATTCATGATAAAAGTCTTGGAAAGATCAGGAATTCAAGGCCCATACCTAAACATGATAAAAGCAATCTACAGCACACCAGTAGCCAACATCAAAGTAAATGGTGAGAAGCTGGAAGCAATCCCACTAAAATCAGGGACTAGACAAGGCTGTCCACTTTCTCCATACCTATTCAACATTGTACTTGAAGTCCTAGCCAGAGCAATTCGACAACAAAAGGAGATCAAAGGGATACAAATTGGAAAAGATGAAGTCAAAATATCACTTTTTGCAGATGATATGATAGTATATATAAGGGACCCTAAAAATTCCACCAGAGAACTCCTAAGCCTGATAAACAGCTTCGGTGAAGTAGCTGGATATAAAATTAACTCAAACAAATCAATGGCCTTTCTCTACACAAAGAATAAACAGGCTGAGAAAGAAATTAGGGAAACCACACCCTTCTCAATAGTCACAAATAATATAAAATATCTTGGCGTGACTCTAACTAAGGAAGTGAAAGATCTGTATAATAAAAACTTCAAGTCTTTGAAGAAAGAAATTATAGAAGATCTCAGAAGATGGAAAGATCTCCCATGCTCATGGATTGGCAGGATCAACATTGTAAAAATGGCTATCTTGCCAAAAGCAATCTACAGATTCAATGCAATCCCCATCAAAATTCCAACTCAATTCTTCAACGAATTAGAAAGTGCAATCTGCAAATTCATCTGGAATAACAAAAAACCTAGGATAGCAAAAACTCTTCTCAAGGATAAAAGAACCTCTGGTGGAATCACCATGCCGGACCTAAAGCTTTACTACAGAGCAATTGTGATAAAAACTGCATGGTACTGGTATAGTGACAGACAAATAGACCAATGGAATAGAATTGAAGACCCAGAAATGAACCCACACACCTACGGTCACTTGATCTTCGACAAGGGAGCTAAAAACATCCAGTGGAAGAAAGACAGCATTTTCAACAAATGGTGCTGGCACAACTGGTTGTTAACATGTAGAAGAATGTGAATCGACCCATTCCTATCTCCTTGTACTAAGGTCAAGTCTAAGTGGATCAAGGAACTTCACATAAAACCAGAGACACTGAAACTTATAGAGGAGAAAGTGGGGAAAGCCTTGAAGATATGGGCACAGGGGAAAAATTCCTGAATAGAACAGTAATGGCTTGTGCTATAAGATCGAGAATTGACAAGTGGGACCTCATGAAACTGCAAAGCTTCTGCAAGGCTAAAGACACCATCAATAAGACAAAAAAACCACCAACAGATTGGGAAAGGATCTTCACCTATCCTAAATCAGATAAGGGACTAATATCCAATATATATAAAGAACTCAAGAAGGTGGACTCCAGAAAGTCAAATAACCCCATTAAAAAATGGGGCTCAGAACTGAACAAAGAATTCTCACCTGAGGAATACCGAATGGCAGAGAAGCACCTGAAAAAATGTTCAACATCCTTAATCATCAGGGAAATGCAAATCAAAACAACTCCGAGATTCCACCTCACACCAGTCAGAATGGCTAAGATCAAACATTCAGGTGACAGCAGGTGCTGGTGAGGATGTGGAGAAAGAGGAACACTCCTCCATTGTTGGTGGGATTGCAAGCTTGTACAACCACACTGGAAATCAGTTTGGCGGTTCCTCAGAAAATTGGACATAGTACTACCGGAGGATCCAGCAATACCTCTCCTGGGCATATATCCAGAAGATGTCCCAACCGGTAAAAAGGACACATGCTCCACTATGTTCATAGCAGCCCTATTTATAATAGCCAGAAGCTGAAAAGAACCCAGATTTCCCTCAACAGAGGAATGGATACAGAAATTATGGTACATTTACACAATGGAGTACTACTCCGCTATTAAAAAGAATAAATTTATGAAATTCCTAGCCAAATGGATGGACCTGGAGGGCATCATCTTGAGTGAAGTAATACAATCACAAAAGAACTCACACAATATGTATTCACTGATAAGTGGATATTAGCCCAAAACTTAGGATACCCAAGATATGAGATACAATTTGCTAAACGCATGAAACTCAAGAAGAATGAAGACCAAAGTGTGGACACTGTGCCCCTTCTTAGAATTGGGAACAAAACACACAGGGAAGGAGTTACAGAGACAAAGTTCGTAGCTGTGATGAAAGGACGGACCATTTAGAGACTGCCATGTCCCGGGATCCATCCCATAATCAGCTTCTAAACGCTGACACCATTGCATACACTAGCAAGATTTTGCTGAAAGGACCCAAATATAGCTGTCTCTTGTGAGACGATGCCGGGGCCTAGCAAACACAGGAGTGGATGTTCACAGTCAGCTATTGGATGTATCACAGGGCTCCCAATGGAGAAGCTAGAGAAAGTACCCAAGGAGCTAAAGGGATCTGCAACCCTATTGTTGGAACAACATGATGTACTAACCAGAACCCCGGAGCTCTTGTCTCTAGCTGCATATGTATCGAAAGATGGCCTAGTCGGCCATCAATGGAAAGAGAGGCCCATTGGACTTGCAAACTTTATATGCCCCAATATAGGGGAATGCCAGGGTCAAAAGAATGGGAATGGGTGGCTAGGGAAGTGGGGGGCGCTATGGGGGACTTTTGGGATAGCATTGGAAATGTAATTGAGGAAAATATGTAATAAAATATTAAAAATTAAAAAAAATGTGTGGGTGGATGGTAGGTGGATGGATGGATGGATGATTGGGTGGATGGATTATGGATGGATGGTTGGTAGGTAGATGATGGATGGATGGTGGGTGGATAGAAAAAAAAATAAAAAAAAAGAAGTTGGCACCAGGAGTGGGATATTGCTAATATAGGCCTGACCTTATTTATTTATTTATCTATTTATTTATTGGAAAAATGTGGATATGGGTACTTTGGATTTGGAATGCAGTGGAATGCTTTAAATAGGGCAAAAGGAACTACAATATTAAGAATATGGAATAATTTGTTACTGAAAAAGAGTTTGAAATATGCAGACTTGGTCTAAGAGGTTTCAGGGGAGATTTTCAATATGTGTCCTAAAGAATGCTTTTGTGATATTTTGGGGACGAATGTGATCAAATTTTGCTCTTGTTTTAAGATCCTGTGTGAGGCTAAGATGAAGAAAGTCAGATCAATTAAATTGATAAAGAAATCTCAGAAATGCCCATCATAGATTTTTTTCCTCTGGTTAAGTTTCAAAAAAAGCATTTTAAAGGAACATGGTAAGCTGAGAAAGGAAAAATCAAAAATATATAATCTGAGTATTAAAGGGGTACCCGGAAGTGAAATGGAGCTGAATTCAGTGTTCATGATATTAAATTGGACTAAGGGAGTAGTGCCCTTGTGGCAAGAACCTACCCAACTAAATTTAGATCCAAGCATGGTGGTACACACACTTAATCCCAGCAGACAAAGCCGAACAGATCCCTGAAGAAGGACACCCTGAGACAAAGCATGTTCTAGGTGGGGAAAAAATAAAAACAACTTAAATCCAGGTGTGGTGGCACACCCTTTTAATCCCAGGAGTCAGGCATTCTGATATTTAAATTCAAGGTCAATATACAGAGCATGATACAGGACAGAAAAGCTTAGGCAATGAAGAAGTTAGAAAAGAGGAAGCTAGTGTTAATGTAATAGAACTAGAGGACCATGTTCGAGATGTTGCAATCAGCAGAACATAGCAGCTTGGGACATGTTTCTCAAACTTTATAGTCAAGAGGAGAGGAGACTATTGCTGGTTAGCTGAAGCTAAGGAATTAGTGGTGACCAGCATCACTGAGGTGAAAACTTCTTGCACGTGTTTACTGAGAGCACAAAATCATGGTTCAGAGATAGCTGAGGTTGTTCCTCATGTTGCAGCTATACTTGGTGTGTAAGTGTCACACAAGTTGTACTGGTTTTGAATGCATGAAGGGGTCATGAATATCAGCTGAGGCCTAGCACTGTGAGAAGCCATTGAAGGCCACCGGTGAAATTTTAGCTGCAGTTGCAGCTGATATCCTAGGACTGATGGGGTCTTGCAAAGGATTTGAAGCTTGACATCATGAAGAGAGCCTATAAGAGGTTATTGGTGAAGCCTAGTTGCAGTTAAATACCCCAGCATACTGGAGAATCCAGTCCCATGGGATGCTCACCAAGAACAAAAGCAGCAGTGGAGTGGATGAACCTGAGCTTGGATTGATACAGATAACAGAGCTGGAGACCTGACATCTGCCCTTAGGAGGAGCCCAGAAGATCATGTAAGGATCCTGGTTTCAAAGAAGCTGTAACATCCAAGTTGCCTCAGAGACCCAAGATTTTCAAGGTACCAGAGCCAATGGATATCTCCTAAGTAATGCTGGTAACACAGAATGGAACCAGCTCAGGAAAAGAAGTTTGTGGCCATCAACAAAGATGCAAAAGGTGTTTCAGAACTGACAACTGCTTTGACATCAGACACGAAAATACAAAGTTTAGTTTGCACAGCTGGTTCCTGTCTTGATTTGGAGACTAAAGATAAGTGATTGGCTGGGTCTCAGTAGAGGCCTTGAAGCTTGGAATTTTAAAATTGATACTGTTTTACACTATGTGGACTTTAAAAGTTGTACTAAATGTGCTTTTTTTTTAATATTATATGACTAGCTATGGCCTCCATAGACTCGTAGTTCAATAAGCCTATTGGAGTCACGTAGTGGAATGTCATGGTTTGAGTATGCTTGGTCCATGGAATAGCACATTTTGGAGGCCTATCCATGTTGGAATAGGTGTGTTGCTGTTGCCATGGGCTTCAAGAACCTCATTCTAATTGCCTGGAAGTCAGTCTTTCACTAGCAGCCTTCAGGTGAAGATTAAGAACTCTCTGTTCTGCCTGTACCATGCCTGCCTAGAAGCTATCATGCTGCTATCTTGATGATAATGGACTCATCCTCTAAACCTGTAAGCCAACCCCAATTAAATGTTGTTTTTTGTAAGACGTGCCATTGTCAGGGTGTTGGTTCACAGCAGTAAAACACAAAATAAGACAGTTACTCCCCTCAGACAAGAACCTATAGCCAGGCTAAAAATCAATATAGCCAACAGAGTAGCAGCTATGGGCACCAGAGTTCTTTTCAAAAGAACCACTCCAGTGGCATGGGTATTTATGGGTAGAAATATGGAGAATTTTCCTGACAAAGGGATAACCAGAGCTTAAGTGACCCTGATAACTGTGGCAGGAGAAGAGGGAGGTTTGATTCTAGAAGCATTAGCAAAAGTGGGCAGGGAGGAGTGCAATGGGTACTGTGGAAATCAAGGTGTCTTCAATAAGACTGCTGAACCCATGGATGAAGGACCAGATCTTGATCAAGGCTTTCCTATAGACCTCGATGAAGAGTCTGACAACAGTGAAATTTATGTGTAAGGATTAAGTGACAATCTGACTTTGGATGATCTAAAGGCTTCTTTAAGCAGTGTGGGACTGTGAAGATGAGCAAAAGAACTGGACAAGCCATGATCAATATCTGCATGGATAAGGAAACAGGAAAGCCTAAATGTGATGCCACAATGTCCTACAAAGCTCCACCATCTACCAACAGGGCCATGGAATGGAGATGGAAAAGATGTTCAATGAAGCAAACATAAAAATTCTCTACCCAAAAGAAGCCTCTAATGAACAGGTTGCAGGGTGGCATGCAATCATGTGAGGGCAGAGGGATACCACCACCACTTCGTGGAAGTTCTGGCTGCACAGGATGTCCTGGAGGAACGTTGGTTTATATGTCAGGCCATGGAGGAGGTAGCAGAAGCTCCTCCACAAGAGGGTCTCTGAGGCTCAAGAGGGAATCCCTTTGGAAGGCGAAATGTCCAGCAGCAAGCAGTGTCTGGCAATGTCTCAATCTGTGCTGTGGAAACCAAATTTTACCTGGAGAACAGAATGCAACCAGTATAAGGCCCCTAATGCTGAGGGTTCCTCCCTCCACCATTTCCACCTCAGGGTGGTAATCATAGCTGAGGCAGCCCTGGTGGCATGTGAGGAGAAATAGTTGGACTGAGGGACTGACTGCGATCATCGTAGCTGAATGTTCAGAGGTGGTAGAGGTGGAGACAGATAAGACTTCTGAGGAGGCCTCAGCATGGACTAATTTGGCTTTGGTACAGGAAGACAAGGTAGTCCTAGTGGCCCTCCTGGACCTTTATTGGATCAGATTGAAGGAACAGGCAGACTTGGAAGTCCTGGGAAATTGGATAAACGTGAGCACCATCAGCAACACAGAGATTGGCCCTACTAGAGACATGCAGAGCTGCATTGATGACCAGATTTAGTTTTTAAAATAGAAAATGTTTTAAATGTATAATTCCATGTTTATAATGTTAGTGAGAATATTATGTTTATTCTTTGCCTGTACTTTTTATTTTTATCATTGTGAAGAAACATTAAAACAAGCTAAATAGTGAAAAAATCCACAGCCATATGTATTTTTAATTGTTATAGTGGTAGTTTTGCTACTGAGTAGAGTCTAAGTGTTTGATACGACCAGGAATCTATGTATTCCATTACTCATAAACCATGGATTAAGAATCATCATTATAGAGCAAGTAACAAATCCAACCAGGAAAATACTGTGTACATCGGTGTGTGTCTGAATGTTCTTATAAGTATTCATATATATATATATATATATATATATATATATATATATATATACATATATCATTGTGTATTATGTGTTGGGAATTTGATATTAATATTGATATATGTAAGTTTATCTCCTCATAATAACGTATTCATTTTGCATTAGAAACCTGAGCCATTTTGAACTCAAAATATATACTTTAATTGAAAAATTTATTTTTAAATCTTTTTTTATTACTTTTATATTTTTATAGTCCAGTCAGTGCCCTCTCATTCCCTTACCCCATTTCTCCTCCATTTTCTACAAGAGGATATCTCCATCACCTCCTGCAATGCCTTCTAACTCCCTGGGGCCTCAAATCTCTCAAAGGATAGGCTCCTCTTCTCCCACTGAGACCAGACCTGTCAGTCCTCTGATGTATATGTGTCCAGAGCCTCAGAACAGTTCATGTATAAGCTGCCTGTTTGGTGGCTCAGTGTCTGAGAGATTACAGGGGTTAGTTGAGACTGTTGGTCTTTCTTTGGGGTTGCCCTTGTCCTCAGCTTCTTCCAATTTTTCCCTAATTCAACAACAAGAATCCCTGACTTAAGCCCAGTGATTTAATGTAAGTACCTGCATCTGTCTCAGTTAGCTGCTTATTGGGCCCCTCAGAGGACAACAATGCTAGGCTCCTGTCTGTAAAACACCATAGCATCAGTAATATTGTCAGGCTGTGGAGCCATCCCTTGAAATGGACCCCACATTGGGCAGGCCACTGGACCATCTTCCCTCAGGCTTTTCTCCATTGTTGTTCCTGTGGCACTTTTAGACTGGAACAATCCTAGGTCAGAGTTTTTGACTGTGGATGGCAACCTCATCCCTCCACTCAATGCCCTGTCTTTCTAATGGAGGTAGACTCTACAAGTTCCCTCTCCCCACTGTTGGGCATTTGATCTAAAGTTCCTCCCTTTGAGTCCTGAGAGTATCTCACTTCCCAGCTATCTGTTACCTTCCAGAGGGTCCACCCACATTTATCACCCCTAAGTTTGCATACTTCTATTTGTTTTTTCAGGGCTTCTATCCTGTATCCCCCTGCCCCATACCAGATCATGTGCCCTTTTCCCCCTCCCTTCTCTCTCACACAAGTTCCCTCCCTTCCTCTGTCTCCAGTGATTTCATTCTTCTCCCTCCCAAGTCCAACTAAAACATCCTCCCTTGCACCCTTCTGCTTGTTAACCTTCATGAGTTCTGTGGATTATATCCTATGTATTCTGTAATTCTTTGGCTAGTATCCACTTCTTAAGAAGGACATACCATGCATTTCCTTGTGGATTTGAGTTAGCTCATTCCAGAGGATATTTTCTAGTTCCATCCATTTGCCTGCAAAACTCATGATGTCTTTATTCTTAATATCAGAGTAGTATTTCACTGTGTAAATGAAACATATTTTCGGTATCTATTGGTTGAGAGACATATGGGTCATTTCCATCTTCTTGCTATTATAAATACAGCCTTTATGAATATAGTTGAGGAAGTATCCTTGTGGTATGATGGAATATTTTTCAGTATATGCCAAGGGGTGGTATAAATGAGTCTTGAAGTACAGCTCTTTCCAATTTTCTGCATTATTTCATGAATTTAGCTTAAATAATGCTTTCATCACAACATTTGTAATTATGTAGCTCTCTTACTGAAAGAAAATTGTTTAGATGTGTTTTCCCTATAAATAAATTAAGTGTCATCTATCATTTCAATAGAATGGGGGAAATGGATATGTTTACTGAAGTTTAATACTTTCTTTAGATGTGGTAGTAGGCATTTTTAATTTTAGTAATCAAAAGACAGAGACACATATATCTATGCATTTACTTTTACTCTGGTGTATGGATTCAGTTTCATGAATTTGAGGCCTATACACAGACAAGCCACTATAAAAATCTAAAAACAGGCTAGACATGGTGGAACATGCCTTTAATCCCAACACTTGGGAGGCAGATGCAGACAGATTTCAAAGTTTGAAACCAGACTGGTCTACAAGGTGAGTTCCAGGAACGCCAAGGCTACACAGAAATCCCTGTCTCGAAAAATCAGCCAACCAACCAACCAAACAAAAAACTAAAAAACAAAAAATTAGATTAATATTTTTCTTTTGAATAAATTTAATGAATTGCATTCAATTTTCAAATACAGAATGATTAAAATGTATCATTATCTATAAAATACCATAAAATTTTTCAAACTAAATCAAGAGAAATAATAGAAATATTTGAAAGTCATAGTTCCAAGAATGAATAAAAACTAATTTATTTTAAGATTTATCCTATTTTTAATCAAGCATATGTTTTAGAGTTTACATATGAGCATTATTGCCAGAGGCCAGAGTCTTGTCATATACAGCTAGATTTGTAGACAGCTTTGAACAGCTAGTGGGAGCTAGGAACTAACACAGATATAAAGTAATAGGAGTATGAATTCTTTTTCTTATTAGATATTTTCTTCATTTACATTTCAAATGCTATCTCTTTTCCTAGTTTTATCTCTGAAAGTCCCCTATACCCGCCCTCTGCCTTGCTCCCAAACCCACCCACTCCTGCTTCTTGGCCCTGGCATTCCCCTATACAGGGGCATATAATATTCACAAGACCAAGGGTCTCTCCTCCCACTGATGGCCTACTAGGTCATCCTCTGCTACATATACAACTAGAAACACAAGCTCTGGGGGATACTGGTTAGTTTATATTGTTGTTCCTCCTATAGGGTTCCAGAACCCTTTAGCTCCATGGGTTATTTCTCTATCTGCAGAGTTCTATCAGAACTTCAAAGAAAACCTAATTCCAATTCTCCTCAAACAATTCCACAGAATAGAAACAAGTTACTCTACCCAGTTCATTCAATGAAGCACAATTACTCTGATACTTAAACCAGATTTCAAAGTTTGAAACCAGACTGGTCTACAAGGTGAGTTCCAGGAACGCCAAGGCTACACAGAAAATCCCTGTCTCGAAAAATCAGCCAACCAACCTCAAAGCCAACCAACAAAGACTCAAAAAAAAAAAAAAAAAAAAAGAACTTCAGACCAATTTCCCTTATGAATATCAATGTGAAAATACTCAATAAAATCCTTGCAAACCAAATCCAAGAATGCATCAAAACGATCCTCCATCATGATCAAGTAGGCTTCATCCCAGGGATGCAGAGATGGTTTAATATATGGAAATCCAACAACGTAATTCACCATATAAGCAAACTCAAAGACTAAAACCACATGATCATCTCATTAGATGCTGAGAAAGCATTTTACAAAATCCAACACCCATTCATGATAAAAGTCTTGGAAAGATCAAGAATTCAAGGTCCGTACCTAAACCTAATAAAAGCAATATACAGCAAACCAGTAGCCAACATCAAAGTAAATGGAGAGAAACTTGAAGCAATCCCACTAAAATGAGGGCCCACGTTCTCCCTACCTATGCAAAATAGTACTTGAAGTCATAGCCAGAGAAATTAGACAACAAAAGGAGGTCAAGGAGATACAAATTGGAAAGGAAGAAGTCAAAATATCACTATTTGCAGATGATATGATAGTATAGATAAGTGACCCTAAAAATTCCACCAGAGAACTCCTAAACCTGTTAAACAGCTTCACTGCAGGAGCTGTATATAAAATTAACTCAAACAAATCAGTGGCATTTCTCTACACAAATGATAAACAGGATGAGAAAGAAATTAGGGAGACAACACCCTTCACAATAGTCACAAATAATATAAAATACTTTGGTGTGACTCTAACTAAGGAAATGAAAGATCTATATGAAAGAACTTCAAGCCTATGAAGAAAGAAATCGAAGAATATCTCAGAAGATGGAAAGATGTCCCATGTTCATGGATTGGCAGGATCAATATAGTAAAGATGGCTATCTTGCCAAAAGCAATCTACAGAATCAATGCAATCCCCATCAAAATTTCAACTCAATTCTTCACAGAGTTAGAAAGGGCAATTTGCAAATTCATCTGGAATAACAAAAAACCTAGAATAGCAAACACTATTCTCAACAATAAAGGAACCTCTGGTGGAATCACCATGCCTGATCTCAAGCTGTACTACAGAGCAATGGTGATAAAAACTGCATGGTACTGGTACAGTGACAGACAGGTAGATCAATGGAATAGAATTGAAGACATAGAAAAGAACCCACACACCTATGGTCACTTGATCTTTGACAAGGGAGCTAATTCCATCCAGTGGAAAAAAATACAGCATTTCAACAAATGGTGCTGGCCGAATGGGTGGTTATCATGTAGAAGAATGTGAATTGATCCATTCTTATCTCCTTATACAAAGCTCAAGACTAAGTGGATCAAGGAACTCTATATAAAACCAGAGACTTATAGAAGAGAAACTGGGGAAAAGCCTGGAAGATATGGGCACAGGAGAAAAATTCCTGAACAGAACAGCAATGGCTTGTGCTGTAAGATCGAGAATCAACAAATGGGACTTCATAAAATTGCAAAGCTTCTGTAAGGCAAAAGACACTGTCAATAAGACAAAAAGGCCACCAACAGATTTGGAAACACTCTTTATCAATCCTAAATCAGATAGGAAACTAATATCCAATATATACAAGAACACAAAAAGGTGAACTGCAGAAAATCAAATAAAACTTTTAAAATATTGCCTACAGAGCTAAACAAAAAATTCTCAACTAAGGAATACCAAATGGCTGAGGAGCACCTGAAAAAATGTTCAACATCCTTAATCATCAGGGGAATGCAAATCAAAACAACTCTGAGAGTCCACCTCACACCAATCAGAATGGCTAAAATCAAAACTTCAGGTGACAGCAGATGCTGGTGAGGATGTGAAGAAAGAGGAACACTCATCCATTGCTGGTGGGATTGCAAGCTGGTACAAAAACTCTGGACATCAGCCTGGCAGTTCATCAGAAAATTGGACATAGTATTGCTGGAAGATCCAGCAATTCCTCTCCTGAGCATATACCCAGATGATGTCCCAATTTGTAATAAGGACACATGCTCCACTATGTTCATAGCAGCCTTATTTATAATAGGCAGAAGCTGGAAAGAACCCAGATGTTCCTCAACAGAAGAATGGATATGGAAAATGTGGTACATCTACACAATGGAGTACTACTCAGCATTAAAAACAAGTAATTTATGAAATTCTTAGGCAAATGGATAGATCTGGCAGATATCATCTTGAGTGAGGAAACTCAATCACAAAAGAACTTACATGATATGCACTCACTGATAAGTGGATATTAGTCCAGAAACTTAGAATACCCAAAGATACAATTTGCAAAACACTTGAAACTAAAGAAGAAAGGAGAGTAAACTGTGGATACTTTGTTCCTTCTTAGAATGGGAAAAAATATCCATGAAAGGAGTTATAGATTCAGTTTGGAGCAGAGCCTGAAGGAAAGACTATCCAGAGACTGTCCTAATGGGGATCCACCCCTTAAACAACCACCAAACCTGGACACTAGGCAGATGCCAAGAAGAACCTGCTAACAGGAACCTGATATGGCTGTCTCCTGCAAGGCTCTGCCAGTGACTGGCAAATACAGAAGTGGATGCTCTGAGTATCCATTGGACAGATCACAAGATCCCCAATGGAGGAGCCAGAGAAATATCCAGGGAGCTTATGGGCACTGAAACCCCATAGAAGGAACATCAATATGTACTAACCAGTACCCGCAGAGCTCCTTGGACATATACCACCAATCAATAAAAACACATGGTGGAACTTGTGGCTCTAGCTATATATGTAGGAGAGGATGGCCTAGTTGGTCATAAATGGGAGCAGAGGCCCTTGGTCCTGTGAAGGCCCTATGCACCAGTATAGGGGAATGCCAGGAGCAAGGATGTGAGTGGGTGGTCTGGGGAGCAGGGGGAAGGGATAGGGGATTTTTGGAGGACAAACTATGAAAGTGGATAACATTTGAAATGTAAATAAAGAAAATATCTAATAAAAAAAGAAAAGAAACATATTTTCATATGTATGCTCCTAAAGTATGATGAAACTGATACATTCTTTATGATCTGTGCCCATGAGATAAATCTTTCATTTAAAATTTACCTTAGGGGTAAATTTACCTCAGAATTCATTAGCAGGTATTACTTTCACAGACGACAATGTTGAGTTTCCAGGACTTACTCAGTAGATAATAGCCATTCCAGATGACCCTACTTCATCTTCTAAACTCTAAGAGCACCAGGGGTGCAAGTGGCATACAAAGATACATGAGGGTAAAATATTCACATTAATAAAAGTAAATATTTTTCTTTTTTCTTTTATTGGATATTTTCTTTATTTACATTTTAAATGTTATCCCCTTTTCTGTTTTCCATCCCTCCAGAAACACCCTATTACATCCTCCCTCTCCCTGCTTCTATGAGTGTATTCCTCCACCCACCTACTCTCACCTCCCTGCTTTCGACTCCCCTACACTGGGGCATCTATTGAGCCTTTATAGGACCAAGGACCTCTCCTTCCTTTGATGCATGACAAGGCCATCCTCTGCTACATATGCAGCTGGAGCCATGTGTACTGCTTTGTTGATGGCTTAGTCCCTGGGAGTCCTGGGGGGTCTGGTCAGTTGATATTTTTGTTCATCTTATGAGGTTGCAAACCCCTTCAACTCCTTCAATCCCTTCTCTAACTCCTCTATTAGGAACCCTGCACTCAGTCCAATGGTTGGCTGCTAACATCTACTTCTGTATTTGTAAAGCTCTGTCAGGGCCTCTCAGGAGACAGCCATAATGGCTCCTTTCAGCATGCACTTCTTGGAATCCACAATAGTCTCTGGGTTTGGTAACTGTATAAGGGATGAATCCCCAGGTGGAGAGTCTCAGGGTGACCTTTCCTTCTGTATCTGCTCTACACTTTATCTCCATATTTGTTCCTGTGAGTATTTTGTTTTCCTTCTAAGAAAGGACAGAAGCCCCACACTTTGGTCTTCCTTATTATTGAACTTCAAGTGGTCTGTGAATTGTATCCTAGTTATTTGGGGCTTTTGGACAAATATCCACTTATCAGTGAGTGCATACCATGTGTGTTCTTTTGTGATTGGGTTACCTCACACAGGATTATATTTTCTAGTTCTATGATTTTGCCTAAGAATATCATAAATTCATCATTTTTAATAGCTGAGTAGTACTCCATTGTGTAAATGCACCACATTTTCTGTATCCATTCCTCTGTTGAAGGACAGCTGGGTTCTTTCCAGCTCCTGGCTATTATAAATAATGCTGCTATGAACATAGTGGAGCACGTGTCCTTTTCACATGTTTGAGCATCTTCTGGGTATATGCTGAGGAGTGGTTTAGCTGGATCCTCAGGTTATACTGGGTCCAATTTTCTGAGGAAATGCCAAACTGATATCCAGATTTGTTGTACCAGCTTTCAATTCCACCAGCAATGTAGGAGTCTTCCTCTTTTTCCACATCTTTGCCATCATCTGCTGTCACCTGAGTTTTTTAAACATTCTGACTGGGGTGAGGTAGAATCTCAGGATTGTTTTGATTTGCATTTCCCTGGTGACTCAGGATGTTGAAATTTCTCTAGGTGCTTCTTGGCCATTCTATATTTCTCACTTGAAAATTCTTTGTTTAGCTCTGTACCCCATTTTTTAATGGGATCATTTGGTTCTCTGGAGTGTATCTTCTTGAGTTCTCTGTATATTTGGATATTAGCCCTCTATCAGATGTAGGACTGTTAAAGAGCTTTTCAGAATTTCTTGGCTGTTTTGTTTGTTTGTTTGTTTGTTTGTTTTTTGCCAATTGACAGTGTCCTTTGCCTTACAGAAGCTTTGAAATTTTATGAGGTCCCATTTGTTGATTTTTTAAAAAAAATTTTTATTAAATATTTTCTTCACTTACTTTTCAAATGCATTCCTGAATGTCCCCTATACCATTCCCCTGCCCTGCTCTGCAACCCACCCACTCCTGCTTCCTGGCCCTGGAATTCCCCTGTACTGGGGTATATAATCTTCGCAAAACCAAGGGCCTCTCCTCTCATTGATGGCTGACTAGGCCATCCTCTGCTACATATTCAACTAGAGGCACAAGCTCAGGGGAGTACTGGTTAGTTCATATTGTTGTTCCACAAACCATTGGTGTTCTGTTCAGGAAATTTTCCCCTGTGCCCATATGTTCGAGACTCTTCCCCACTTTTTCCTCTGTAAGTTTCAGTGTATATGGTTTTATGTGACAGTCTTTGATCCACTTGGACTTGGGCTTTGTACAAGGATATAAGAATGAGTTGATTTGCATTCTTCTCTATGCTGACCAAAAGTTAAACCCGCACCATTTATTTAAAATACAGTCTTATTCCCACGGGATGGTTTCAGCATCATTGTCAAAGATCATGTGACCATACATTTGTAGGTTCATTTCTGGGTCTTCAATTCTATTCTATTTATCTTCCTGCCTGTCTTTCTACCAATACCATGCAGTTGTTTGTTTATTTGGTTGGTTTGTTGGTTGTTTTTCTTTTTGTTTTGTTTTTTATTTTTTATCACAATTGCTCTGTAATATAGCTTGATGTCAGGTATGGTGATTCCCCCAGAAGTTCTTCGATTGTTGAGAATAGTTTTTGCTATCCTGGGTTTTTTTGTTATTTGATATGAATTTGCAAATTGCTCTTTCTAACTCTATGAAGAATTGATTTGGAATTTTGATGAGTGTATTAGTCAGGGTTCTCTAGAGTCACCAAATTATTGGTAGTCTTTATATAGGAAAAGAATTTGTTGATGACTATATTCTGCATCCCAACTCCGAACAATGGTCTGCAGCAGCTGTGAAAGGAAGTCCAACGATGTAGGAGTTGCTCAGTCCCACAAGGCAAACAGTCAAAGAGACAGTGTGTCAATCTTCCTTCTTCCAATGTCCTTATGTAGGCCTCCAGCAGAAGGTGTAGCCCAGATTAAAGGTGTGTGCCACCACACCTTTAATCTCAGATGACCTTGAACTCAGAGATCTCCCTGTCTTAATTTTCTGGAATTCATAGCCACTATACCTCAAGATCTCCATGCCAAGATTCAGGTCAGAAACTTCTATTTCCCAGCCTCCAGATTCTGATCACTTGTGAGTCTTCCAATTATGAATTGTAGTTCATTCCAGATATAGTCAAGCTGACAACCAAGAATAGCCACTACAATGCATATTGCATTGAATCTGTAGATTGCTTTCAGAAAGATGGCCATTTTTACTGTGTTAATCTTTCCAATCCATGAGCATGGGAGATCTTTCCATCTTCTGAAGTCTTCTTCAGTTTCTTTCTTCAGAGACTGGAAGTTTTTATCATATAGATCTTTCACTTTCTTAGTTAGAGTCAGACCAAGGTATGTAATATTATTTATGGCTATTGGAAGGGTGTTGTTTCCCTAATTTCTTTGGATCAATTCACATTCTTCTACATGATAACAGCCAGTTGTGCCAGCACCATTTGTTGAAAATGCTGTCTTTTTTCCACTGGATGGTTTTTGCACCCTTTTCAAAGATCAAGTGACCATAGGTGTGTGGGTTCATCTCTGGGTCTCAATTCTGTTCCATTGGTCTACTTGTCTGTCACTATACCAGTACCATGCAGTTTTTATCACAATTGTTCTGTAGTACAGATTTAGGTCAGGCCTGGTGATTCCACCAGAGGTTCTTTTATCCTTGAGAAGAGTTTTTGCTATCCTAGGTTTTTTGTTATTCCAGATGAACCTGTCGATTGCCCTTTCTAATTCGTTGAAGAATTGAGTTGGAATTTTGATGGGGATTGCATTGGAACTGTAGATTGCTTTTGGCAAGATAGTCATTTTTACTATATTGATCCTGCCAATCCATGAGCATGGGAGATCTTTCCATCTTCTGAGATCTTCTTTAATTTCTTTCTTCAGAGACATGAATTTCTTATCATACGGATCTTTCACTTCCTTAGTTAGAGTCACGCCAAGATATTTTATATTATTTGTGACTATTGAAAAGGGTGTTGTTTCCCTAATTTCTTTCTCAGCCTGTTTATCCTTTGTGTACAGAAATGCCATTGACTTGTTTGAGTTAATTTTATATCCAGCTACTTCATTGAACCTGTTTATCAGGCTTAGGAGTTCTCTGGTGGAATTTTTAGGGTCACTTATCTATACTATCATATCATCTGCAAAAAGTGATATTTTGACTTCTTCTTTTCCAATTTGTATCCCCTTGATCTCCATTTGTTGTCGAATTGGTCAGGCTAGGACTTCAAGTACTATGTTGAATAGGTAGGGAGAGAGTGGACAGCCTTGTCTAGTCCCTGATTTTAGTGGGATTGCTTCCAGCTTCTCACCATTTACTTTGATGTTGGCTACTGGTGTGCTGTAGATTGCTTTTATCATGTTTAGGTATGGGCCTTGAATTCCTGATCTTTCCAAGACTTTTATCATGGATGGGTGTTGGATTTTGTCAAATGTTTTCTCAGCATCTAACGAGGTGATCATGTGGTTTTTGTCTTTGAGTTTCTTTATATAATAGATTACGTTGACAGATTTCCGTATATTAAACCATCCCTGAATCCCTGGAATGAAACCTACTTGGTCAGGATGGATGATTGTTTTGATGTGTTCTTGGATTCGGTTAGCAAGAACTTTATTGAGGATTTTTGCATCAATATTCATAAGGGATATTGGTCTGAAGTTTTCTATCTTTGTTGGGTCTTTTTGTGGTTTAGGTATCAGAGTAATTGTGGCTTCATAGAATGAGTTGGGTAGAGTACCTTCTGTTTCTATTTTGTGGAATAGTTTGTGAAGAACTGGGATTAGATCTTCTTTGAAGGTCTGATAGAACTCTGCACTAAACCCATCTGGTCCTGGGCTTTTTTTAGTTGGGAGACTATTAATGACTGCTTCTATTTCTTTGGGGGATATAGGGCTGTTTAGATCATTAATCTGATCTTGATTTAATTTTGGTACCTGGTATCTGTCTAGAAACTTCTCCATTTCATCCAGTTTCTCCACTTTTGTAGAGTATAGCCTTTTGTAGAAAGATCTGATGGTGTTTTGGATTTCTTCAGGGTTTGTTGTAAAGTCTCCCTTTTCATTTCTGATTTTGATAATTAGAATGCTTTCCCTGTGCCCTCTCGTAAGTCTGGCTAAGGGTTTGTCTATCTTGTTGATTTTCTCAAAGAACCAGCTCCTTGTTTGATTGATTCTTTGAATAGTTCTTCTTGTTTCCACTTGGTTGATTTCGCCCCTGAGATTGATTATTTCCTGCCATCTACTCCTCTTGGGTGAATTTGCTTCCTTTTGTTCTAGAGCTTTTAGGTATGTTGTCAAGCTGCTAATGTGTGCTCTCTCTAGTTTATTTTTGGAGGCAATCAGAGCTATGAGTTTTCCTCTTAGAAATGCTTTCATTGCGTCCCATAAGTTTGGGTATATTGTGGCTTCATGTTCACTGAACTCTAAAAAGTCCTTAATTTCTTTCTTTATTCCTTCCTTGACCAAGGTATCATTGAGAAGAGTGTTGTTCAGTTTCCACGTGAATGTTGGCTTTCTATTATTTATTTTGTTATTGAAGATCAGCCTTAGTACATGGTGATCTGATAGGATGCATGGGACGATTTCAATATTTTTGTATCTGTTGAGGCTTGTTTTGTGACCAATTATGTGGTCAGTTTTGGAGAAGTTACCATGAGGTTCTGAGAAGAAGGTATATCCTTTTGTTTTTGGATAAAATATTTTGTATGTATCTGTTAAATCATTTTCTTTCATAACTTCTGTTAGTTTCACTGTGTCCCTGTTTAGTTTCTGTTTCCACGATCTGTCCATTGATGAAAGTGGTGTGTTGAAGTCTCCCACTATTATTGTGTGAGGTCCAATGTGTGCTTTCAGCTTTACTAAAGTATCTTTAATGAATGTGGCTGGCCTTGTATTTGGAGCAAAGATATTCAGAATTGATAGTTCCTCTTGGAGTATTTTACCTTTGATGAGTATGAAGTGCCCCTCCTTGTCTTTTTTGATGACTTTGGGTTGGAAGTCAATCTTATTAGATATTAGAATGGCTACTCCAGCTTGTTTCTTCAGACCATTTGCTTGGAAAATTGTTTTCCAGCCTTTCATTCTGAGGTAATGTCTATCTTTTTCTCTGAGATGAGTTTCCTGTAAGTAGCAAAATGTTGGGTCTTGTTTGTGTAGCCAGTTTGTCATTCTATGTCTTTTTATTGGGGAGTTGAGTCCATTGATATTAAGAGATATTAAGGAAAAGTAATTGTTGCTTCTTATTATTTTTGTTGTTAAAGTTGGCATTCTGTTCTTGTGGCTGTCTTCTTTTAGGTTTGTGGAGGGATTACCTTCTTGTTTTTTCTAGGGCGTGGTTCCGGTCCTTGTATTGGTTTTTTTCTGTTATTATCCATTGAAGGGCTGGATTCATGGAAAGATAATGTGTGAATCTGGTTTTGTTGTGGAATACTTTGGTTTCTCCATCTATGGCAATTGTGAGTTTGGCTGGGTATAGTAGCCTGGGCTGGAATTTGTGTTCTCTTAGTGTCTGTATAACATCTGTCCAGGCTCTTCTGGCTTTCATAGTCTCTGGTGAAAAATCTGGCGTAATTCTGGTAGGCTTGCCTTTATAAGTTACTTGACCTTTTTCCCTTACTGCTTTTAATATTCTATCTTTATTTAGTGCATTTGTTGTTCTGATTATTATGTGTCGGGAGTAATTTCTTTTCTGGACCAGTCTATTTGGAGTTCTGTAGGCTTCTTGTAAGATCATGGGCATCTCTTTCTTTAGATTTGAGATGTTTTCTTCTATAATTTTGTTGAAGATATTTGCTGGTCCTTTGAGTTGTAAATCTTCATTCTCATCCACCCCTATTATCCGTAGGTTTGGTCTTCTCATTGTGTCCTCGATTTCTTGGATGTTTTGAGTTAGGATCTTTTTGCATTTTGAATTTTCTGTGATTGTTGTGCCCATGTTCTCTATGGAATCTTCTGCACCTGAAATTCTCTCTTCCATCTCTTCTATTCTGTTGCAGATACTCGCATCTATGGTTCCAGATTTCTTTCCTAGGGTTTCTATCTCCAGCGTTGCCTCACTTTGGGTTTTCTTTATTGTGTCTACTTCCCTTTTTAGGTCTAGTACGGTTTTGTTCATTTCCATCACCTGTTTGGATGTGTTTTCCTGTTTTTCTTTAAGGACTTCTACCTGTTTGGTTGTGTTTTCCTGTTTTTCTTTAAGGACTTGTAACTCTTTAGCCGTGTTCTCCTGCATTTCTTTAAGTGAGTTATTAAAGTCCTTCTTGATGTCCTCTACCATCATCATGAGATATGCTTTTAAATCCAGGTCTAGCTTTTTGTGTCTGTTGGGGTGCCTTGGACTAGGCAAAGTGGGATTGCTGGGTTCTGATGATGGTGAGTGGTCTTGGTTTCTGTTAGTAAGATTCTTACATTTATCTTTCGCCATCTGGTAATTTCTGGAGTTAGTTGTTATAGTTGTCTCTGTTTAGAGATTGTTCTTCTGGTGATTCTGATTACCGTCTATCAGCAGACCTGTGAGACAGGCTCTCTCCTCTGAGTTTCAGTGGTCAGAGCACTCTCTGCTGGCAAGCTCCCCTCTTCCAGGGAAGGTGCACAGATATCTGGTGTTTGGATCTCCTCCTGGCCGAAGATTAAGGCCCAAAACAGGACCTTTCCCAGAAGCTGTGTTGCTTTGGCAGGTCACAGAAGCTGTCAGCTTCTGTGGTGCACACTCTCACCTGTGCAGACTATTTTTGGTGTAGTCCTGGAACCAAGATGGCTCCTGCCAATCTAGAAGCAAAAGCCTCCTGGGCTGGGTGGACACCTGTCCTCTGGCCAGGAAGGTGGCCGGATGTCTGGGGCCCGAAAAGGGTGCTGCTTCAGAGGCTCCGTGGCTCCTGCCTGTCCCAGAAGCTGTCAGCTTCTGTGGTGCACACTCTCACCTGTGCAGACTATGTTCCTCCATATATTTTCTATATCTCAAAGTGTTTGGTTCCATGGACACTCAAGACAAATGACTAACTTAAGTACCAATTAATACATGAAAACACCTGCTATATTCTACACTCTCAGAGCCTTTCAAGATCGTCTTATAGAGATCCTCACAACATTTATCACCACAGTCATGTACCTTAAAACTATTAGTCCACTATCTCCCCTTTCTTTCCCCAGCATCTCTTTCTTCTAAAACCCAGAAATGTTCACCATGTGCTCTTGGGATCCTGTATTTTTTCTTTTCTTTTTTCAATATTTTATTAGATATTTTCTTCATTTACATTTCAAATGCTATCCTGAAAGTCCACTATACCCTCCCCCCACCCTGCCCAGCTCCCCTACCCACCCACTTCCACTTCTTGGCCCTTGGCTCTGTACTGAGGCATATAAAGTTGGCAAGACCAAGGGGCATCTCTTCCCAAAGATGGTCAGCTAGGCCATCTTCTGCTACATATGCAGCTCTGGGGGTACTGGTTAGTTCATATTGTTGTTCCACCTATAGGGTTGCAGACCTCTTCAGCTCCTTGGGTAGTTTCTCTAGTTTCTCTATTGGGGGCCCTGTGTTCCATCCGATCTATGACTGTGCGCATCCACTTCTGTATTTGCCAGGCACTGGCATAGCCTCACAAGAGACAGCTATATCTTGGTCCTTTCAGCAAATATTGCTGATATATGTATATCTGCATTTTGGTGGCTGACTATGGGATGGATCCCTGGGTGGTGCTGTCTCTGGATGGTCCATCCTGTCATGTCAGCTCCAAACTTTGTTTCTGTAGCTCCTTCCATGGGTATTTTGTTCCCCATTCTATCGAGGGATGAAGTATTCCTGTGGTTTTTCTTAGTCCTCCTTCTCTTGGTACTTTTCTAGGCACTTTGTCTTCTTGCTTCTTGTGGAGGCTTTTACTCCTCTTACAAGTCTTCTTCCTTCACTCTCTCCTATTGTATTTTCTTTAGTACCTATTCAGTTTACTGGGCATGTCTATTGGACTGCCATCTATGCATGCTCTAGAGTCTTCCTGATGCTTCTACCTATTTTTTTTTTTTTTTTACCTAATATATATAAATCTTTTCCTCAAAGATTCCTTGGCTTGTTCATATCCAAACTTATCATACTAGTGAAAGAAATGGCTTGTACTTCCTGTGCATTCTCTATAAGGATAATCTCTGGCTTTAGTTATTATAGCTGTCTCTGGCTGCAGCGTGTTTCTCCTGTGATTCTGTTAGCCTCTGTCAGCACTTCTGGGAGTCTAACTCTCTCCTGAGTCTCAGTGGTCAGAGTACCCTCTGCAGGACACCTCTGCTCTGCCGAGGGAGGAGCACAGAGGTCTGGAGCTCAGGTCTGCTTCTTGGCTGAAGATGACGTCCTGAAATGGGGCCTGTCACAGAAGCTCTGTTGCTTCTGCAGTTCACAGGCTCTCCTGTGCAGACTGAACTCTGAGGGACCTGGGATACTTGAATACTTTTCTTTACAGACCTTCTCCTTGTCTGTGGATTGTAGGATGGTTGTCCTTTATTTTAAGGTTAATATCCACTTATAAGTGAGTGATTATCATGGTTATCTTTCTGAGACTCGGTTACCTAATACAGAGTGATCTTTCTATTTCGATCCATTTGCCCCCTAATTTCATGATGTCCATGTTTTTAACAGCTGTATAATATTCTATTTTTAAAATATGAATCTTCTTTATGTACTCTTCTTTAAACACATCTTTTTTTTAATATATTTTATTACGTATTTTCCTCAATTACATTTCCAATGCTATCGCAAAAGCCCTCCATACCCTCCCACCTCTCCCCCATTTCCCTACCCACCCACTCCCATTTTTTTTTTTTTGGCCCTGGCGTTCCCCTATACTGGGGCATATAAAGTTTGTAAACACATCTTCATCTTCTTTATGTACTCTTTATTTCAGGAACATATATTATACACACACACACACACATATATATACATATACATATACATATACATATACATATACATATACATATATATATATATATATATATATATATATATATATAGTGTCCAGTTTCTGGTTATTATGAATCAAGCAGTTAAGAACATAGTTAATTGCTCTTCCGGTCTGACCAGCACCAGGGTAGCTAGAGCATAGGGTCGGCTGAAACCCGCCAGCTACCCACGACACCCGCCACAGGATCTTGAGACTTCTGGTGAGTGGAACACAGCTTCTGCTCCAGTCCAATCGCGCGGGAACTGAGACTGCTCTGGTTGGGGAGGCAGAAATCCGGCCTGAGTAGGGCCACAAGTCTCTTCCCGTCTGACCAGCACCAGGGTAGCTAGAGCGCAGGGTCGGCTGACACCCGCCAGCTACCCACTACACCCACCACAGGATTTTGAGACTTCTGGTGAGTGGAACACAGAGTCTGCTCCAATCTTTAAACAGTGACAACGATAACAACTAACCCCAGAGATTACCAGATGGCGAAAGGTAAACGTAATAATCTTACTAACAGAAACCAAGACCACTCACCATCATCAGAACCCAGCACTCCCACTTCACCCAGTCCAGGGCACCCCAACACACCGGAAAAGCTAGACCCGGATCTAAAAGCATATCTCATGATGATGGTAGAGGACATCAAGAAGGACTTTAATAACAAACTGAAAGAAATACAGGAGAACACTGCTAAACAGGTAGAAGACATTAAAGAGGAAGCACAAAAATACCTTAAAGAATTGCAGGAGAACACTGCTAAACAGGTAGAAGACATTAAAGAGGAAGCACAAAAATCCCTTAAAGAATTGCAGGAGAACACTGCTAAACAGGTAGAAGACATTAAAGAGGAAGCACAAAAATCCGTTAAAGAATTGCAGGAAAACCAGACCAAACAGCTGATAGAATTGAATAAAAACATCCAAGACCTAAAAAGGGAAGTAGAGACAATGAAGAAAACCCAAATTGAGGCAACACTGGAGATAGAAACCCTAGGAAAGAAATCTGGAACCATAGATGTGAGCATCAGCAACAGAATACAAGAGATGGAAGAGAGAATCTCAGGTGCAGAAGACTCCATAGAGAACATCGGCACGACAATCAAAGAAAATACAAAATCCAAAAAGATCCTAACTCAAAATATCCAGGAAATCCAGGACAAAATGAGAAGACCAAACCTACGGATAATAGGAGTAGATGAGAATGAAGATTTTCAACTCAAAGGACCAGCAAATATATTCAACAAAATTATAGAAGAAAACTTCCCGAACCTAAAGAAAGAGATGCCCATGAACATACAAGAAGCTTACAGAACTCCAAATAGACTGGACCAGAAAAGAAATTCTTTCTGACACATAATAATCAGAACAACAAATGCACTAAATAAAGATAGAATACTAAAAGCAGTAAGGGAAAAAGGTCAAGTAACTTATAAAGGCAAGCCTATCAGAATTACACCAGATTTTTCACCTGAGACTATGAAAGCCAGAAGGGCCTGGACAGATGTTATACAGAAACTAAGAGAACACAACTTCCAGCCCAGGCTACTATACCCATCCAAACTCTCAATTACCATAGATGGAGAAACCAAAGTATTCCACGATAAAACCAAATTCACACATTATCTTTCCACGAATCCAGCACTTCAAAGGATAATATCAGAAAAAAACCAATACAAGGACGGAAACCACGTCCTAGAAAAAGCAAGAAGGTAATCCCTCAACAAACCTAAAAGAAGACAGCCACAAAAACAGAACACCAACTCTAACAACAAAAATAAAAGGAAGCAACAATTACTTCTCCCTAATATCTCTTAATATCAATGGACTCAACTCCCCAATAAAAAGACATAGACTAACAGGCTGGCTACAGAAACAGGACCCAACATTTTGCTGCTTACATGAAACTCATCTCAGAGAAAAAGATAGACACTACCTCAGAATGAAAGGCTGGAAAACAATTTTCCAAGCAAATGGTAGGAAGAAACAAGTGGAGTAGCCATTATAATATCTGATAAGATTGACTTCCAACCCAAAGTCATTAAAAAAGACAAGGAAGGGCACTTCATTCTCATCAAAGGTAAAATCCTCCAAGAGGAACTATCAATTCTGAATATCTATGCTCCAAATACAAGGGCAGCCACATTCATTAAAGATACTTTAGTAAAGCTGAAAGCACACATTGGACCTCACACAATAATAGTGGGAGACTTCAACATACCACTTTCACCAATGGACAGATCATGGAAACAGAATCTAAACAGGGACACAGTGAAACTAACAGAGGTTATGAAACAAATGGATCTGACAGATATCTACAGAACATTTTATCCTAAAACCAAAGGATATACCTTCTTCTCAGCACCTCATGGTACCTTCTCCAAAACTGACCACATAATTGGTCACAAAACAAGCCTCAACATATACAAAAATATTGAAATTGTCCCATGCACCCTATCAGATCACCATGGACTAAGACTGATCTTCAATAACAAAATAAATAATAGAAAGCCAACACACCCGTGGAAACTAAACAACAATCTTCTCAATGATACCTTGGTCAAGGAAGGAATAAAGAAAGAAATTAAGGACTTTCTGGAGTTTAATGAAAATGAAGACACAACATACCCAAACTTATGGGACACATTGAAAGCATTTCTAAGAGGAAAACTCATAGCTCTGAGTGCCTCCAAAAAGAAACTAGAGAGAGCACACATTAGCAGCTTGACAACATACCTAAAAGCTCTAGAACGAAAGGAATTAAATTCACCCAAGAGGAGTAGACCGCAATAAATAATCAAACTCAGGGGTGAAATCAACCAAGTGGAAACAAGAAGAACAATTCAAAGAATCAACCAATCGAGGAGCTGGTTCTTTGAGAAAATCAACAAGATAGATAAACCCTTAGCCAGACTCACTAGAGGGCATAGGGAAAGTATTCTAATTAACAAAATCAGAAATGAAAAGGGAGACATAACAACAGATCCTGAAGAAATCCAAAACACCATCAGATCCTTCTACAAAAGGCTATACTCAAAAAAACTGGAGAACCTGGATGAAATGGAAAAGTTTCTAGACAGATACCAGGTACCAAAGTTAAATCAAGATCAGGTTAATTATCTAAACAGTCCCATATCCCCTAAAGAAATAGAAGCAGTCATTAATAGTCTCCCAACCAAGAAAAGCCCAGGACCAGATGGGTTTAGTTGCAGAGTTCTATCAAACCTTCAAAGAAGAACTAATCCCAGTTCTTCACAAACTATTCCACAAAATAGAATCAGAAGGTACTCTACCCAACTCATTCTATGAAGCCACAATTACTCTGATACCTAAACCACATAAAGACCCAACAAAAATAGAGAACTTCAGACCAATTTCCCTTATGAATATTGATGCAAAAATCCTCAATAAAGTTTTTGCTAACCGAATTCAAGAACACATCAAAACAATCATCCATCCTGACCAAGTAGGTTTAATCCCAGGGATGCAAGGATGGTTCAATATATGAAAATCCATCAATGTAATCCATTATATAAACAAACTCAAAACAAAAACCACATGATCATCTCGTTAGATGCTGAAAAAAGCATTTGACAAAATCCAACACCCATTCATGATAAAAGTCTTGGAAAGATCAGGAATTCAAGGCCCATACCTAACCATGATAAAAGCAATCTACAGCAAACCAGTAGCCAACATCAAAGTAAATGGTGAGAAGCTGGAAGCAATCCCACTAAAATCAGGGACTAGACAAGGCTGCCCACTCTCTCCCTACCTATTCAACATTGTACTTGAAGTCCTAGCCAGAGCAATTAGACAACAAAAGGAGATTAAGGGGATAAATATCGGAAAAGAAGAAATCAAAATATTGCTTTTTGCAGATGATATGATAATATACATAAGTGACCCTAAAAATTCCACCAGAGAACTCCTAAGCCTGCTAAATGGCTTCGGTGAAGTAGCTGGATATAAAATTAACTCAAGCAAGTCAATGGCCTTTCTGTACACAAAGGATAAACAGGCAGAGGAAGAAATTAGGGAAACAACACCCTTCTCAATAGTCACAAACAATATAAAATACCTTGGTGTGACTCTAACTAAGGAAGTGAAAGATCTGTATGACAAGAACTTCAAGTCCCTGAAGAAAGAAATTAAAGAAGATCTCAGAAGATGGAAAAACCTCCCATGCTCATGGATTGGCAGGATCAACATTGTAAAAATGGCTATCTTACCAAAAGCAATCTACAGATTCAATGCAATCCCCATCAAAATTCCAACTCAATTCTTCAACGAATTAGTAAGGGCAATCTGCAAATTCATCTGGAACAACAAAAAACCTAGGATAGCAAAAATTCTTCTCAAGGATAAAAGAACCTCTGGTGGAATCACCATGCCTGACCTAAAGCTGTACTACAGAGCAATTGTGATAAAAACTGCATGGTACTGGTATAACGACAGACAAGTAGATCAATGGAACAGAATTGAAATCCCTGAGATCAACCCAGATACCTATGGTCACTTGATCTTTGACAAGGGAGCAAAAACCTTCCAGTGGAAAAAAGACAGCATTTTCAACAAATGGTGCTGGCACAACTGGCGGTTATCATGTAGAAGAATGCGAATTGATCCATTCCTATCTTTTTGTACCAAGGTCAAATCTAACTGTATTAAGGAACTCCACATAAAACCAGAGACACTGAAAATTATAGAGGAGAAAGTAGGGAAAAGCCTCAAAAATATGGGTACAGGGGAAAAATTCCTGAATAGAACAGCAAAGGCTTGTGCTGTAAGATCGTGAATCGATAAATGGGACCTCATAAAGTTGCAAAGTTTCTGCAAGGCAAAAGACACCGTCAATAAGACAAAAAGACCACCAACAGATTGGGAATGGATCTTTACCTATCCTAAATCAGATAGGGGACTAATATCCAATATACATAAGGAACTCAAGAAGGTGGACTCCAGAAAAACAAATAACCCCGTTAAAAAATGGGGCTCAGAACTGAACAAAGAATTCTCACCTGAGGAATACTGAATGGCAGAGAAGCACCTGAAAAAATGTTCAACATCCTTAATCGTCAGGGAAATGCAAATCAAAACAACCCTGAGATTCCACCTCACACCAGTCAGAATTGCTAAGATCAAAAATTCAGGTGACAGCAGATGCTGGCGAGGATGTGGAGAAAGAGGAACACTCCTTCATTGTTGGTGGGATTGCAAGCTGGTACAACCACTCTGGAAATCAGTTTGGCGGTTCCTCAGAAAATTGGACATAATACTTCTAGAGGATCCAGCAATACCTCTCCTGGGCATATATCCAGAAGATGTTCCAATTGGTAAGAAGGACACATGCTCTACTATGTTCATAGCAGCCTTATTTATAATAGCCAGAAGCTGGAAAGAACCCAGATGCCCCTCAACAGAGGAATGGATACAGAAAAATGTGGTACATTTACACAATGGAGTAGTACTCAGCTATTAAAAGGAATGAATTTATGAAATTCCTAGGCACATGGATGGATCTGGAGGGCATCATCCTGAGTGAGGTAACATATTCACAAAGGAACTCATACAATATGTACTCACTGATAAGTGGATATTAGCCCAGAAACTTAGGATACCCAAGATATAAGATACAATTTGTTAAACGCATGAAACTCAAGAAGAACGAAGACCAAAGTGTGGACACTGTGCCCCTTCTTGGAATTGGGAACAAAACACCCATGGAAAGAGTTACAGAGATAAAGTTTGGAGCTGTGAAGAAAGGATGGACCATCTAAAGACTGCCATATCCAGGGATCCATCCCATAATCAGCTTCCAAACGCTGACACCATTGCATACACTAGCAAGATTTTGCTGAAAGGACCCAGATATAGCTGTCTCTTGTGAGACAATGCTGGGGCCTAGCAAACACAGAAGTGGATGCTCACAGTCAGCTATTGGATGGATCACAGGGCCCCCAATGGAGGAGCTAGAGAAAGTACCCAAGGAGTTAAAGGGAACTGCAACCCCATAGATGGATCATTATTATGAACTAACCAGTACCCCAGAGCTCTTGATTCTAGCTGCATTTGTATCAAAAGATGGCCTAGTCGGCCATCACTGGAAAGAGAGGCCCATTGCACTTGCCAACTTTATATGCCCCAGTACAGGGGAACGCCAGGGCCAAGGAGTGGGGGTGGGTGGGTGAGGGACTGGGGAGGGGAGTGTATTGGGGACTTTTTGGATAGCATTGGAAATGTAATTGAGGAAAATACCTAATAAAAAAAAAGAAGTTATATAAAAAAAAAAGAACATAGTTAATTGAACAATAGTCCTTGTGTTACAGTGAAACATCCTCTGTGTATATATTCTTGACTGGTAGAGCTGTACCTTCAGGTAGATTGAGTCCTAATTTTCTGTGGAACAACCATATTGATTTCCATTGTGGATGTCCTGGTTTCCATTCCCATCAGCAATGGAGGAGTGTTCCCTTGCTCCATACCCGAGTCAGTATGAATTGCACTTAGGTTATTGATCTTACCTTCTCTGGCAGCTGTAAGATTGAATTTCAGAGTATTTTGATATGTTTATCCCTAATGGCTAATAATGAACATTTCTGTAAGTGGTTGGTTTTTCGTTTTGTTTTGTTTTGTTTTGATTTGTTTTGTTTTTGCCTTTTGAGATTACCCTTTTGAGAATTCTCTTTATATGCCAACTACATTTTAAATTGGGTTATGTGGGTTGATGGTGATCTAGTTTCTTGAGTTCTTTATCTGTTTTGATTATCAGTCCTCTTTCAGATGTGGAGTTAGTGAAGGATCTTTTCCCATTCTGTTGGCTACCATTTTGTCCTTCTGAATATGCCCTTTGCCATCCTGAAGCTATTAATTTTCATGAGATCCTGCTTCTGAATTATTAACCTTACTGTCTGCTACAGATCTTCTGTTCAGGAAGTCATTTCTGTTGTCTATTTGCTCAAGGATATTTACCCAACTTTCTCCTCTATCAGGTTTAGTGTATGTAATTTTACATTGAAGCCTTAGATTTATGTGGAGTTTTGTGCAGGGTAATTAATAAGAACCTATTTGCATTCTTCTAGAAGAAGATAATCAGAACATTATATTTGTTATAGGTTTTTTTTGTTTTTGTTTTTGTTTTATTGAGTAATTTTGAACTCTTAGTCAAAAATCACATGTCTGTAGCTATGTGGATTTACATCTGGATGATTGATTTGACTCCTACAAGTGACCCAACTGTGTTTATGCCAATGCTGGGCAGTTTTTATTACAGTTTCTCAGTAGTGCAGCTTGCAATCAGAGATGGTGATACCGCCAGAAGATCTCTACATATACAGGATTATATTAGCTATCTTGTTTTTATGTTCTTTTTTTTTTTTTTTTTCTATTTGGGGTTGAGTAATGTTCTTCAATTTTTAAAGAATTGCGCTGTAATTTTGATGGGAATTGTGTTGCAGCTGTAAATTGCTTTTGGTAAGATGGCCATTTCAGGATGTTCATCCTGCTAATACACAAATATTATAGTACATTTTATCTTCGCATGTCTTTTCTGATATAGATTTTTGAAAACTTAAAATTCCTTACATAAGGAATTTTACTTGCTTTCTTAGACTTACCCTTGATTACATTATCTTCATGGCTCTCACTTTATCTCCTTTCATTTACCTTCCCTTTCTTTCCAAAGAACAGGACCTGCTCATTGATGGTAATCCCCTTTTGTTATCAAGTTGCAATAGGACTAATCTTATTTTCTTCTATTGAGGTTAGACAATGCAGCCCAACTAGAGAAAATGAATCCAAAGTCAGGCAACATTGTCAGAGATAGACCCTGATCCTCCTCTTTGGATCATACATGAAAACCAAGATGTACATCAGTTACATATGTGTCAAAGGCCTTCTTCCATCCCTGGATGCTCTCTGGTAAGTGCTTCAGTCTCTGTGATCCCATATGAGCTCAGGTTATTTGATTCTATAAGATTTTTCTTGTAGTGTACATGACCCCTCTGGGTTCTTCAATTCTTTCATTCCTATCTTCAACAAGATTCTGCATGCTCAATCGAATTGTTTGCTAGAGTCTCTGCATGTGTTTCCATCAGCTGCTAGGGGAAGCATCCCAGGAGACAGTTATGATAGGCTTCCCTCTGCAAGTCTTGCCTAGTTACAAGAATTGTTCAAGTCCCCATCCAGTACTGTTCTTAGGTGGGATCACCCTCATATATTGCTGGGAATTTCCATTCTCCTAGGTTTCTATATTATCCCTGAGATGAGGTCTCCCACAAACAATTCCAGTTCTCTCTCCCAATTCTGCTTTTCTCAGTTGTCAGTCCTCCCCATAGTTGATTTGCACTGTTCCCTTCCCAACACAAACTCTCTCCCAGTTCTCTCCCTCTCTGTCAAACTCTGAGGTTCATTTTATTTCCCATTCTCAGTGAGACACAAGTGTCCTCCCTTATCACTCAGGTTTCATAAATATGTGGATTGTAGCATATTTATCCTGTATGTTTTTGCTGATATCCATGAGCTGGAGAGTATATATCATGTGAGCCTTCCTGAGTCTGAGTTATAAAATTCAAGATAATGTCAAGGATAATTTTAATAGGTCTACCTTAAATATTACTGTCTTATTTCCCTTGAAGCCTTAATATTCTTTCTTTGTACTGTACATTTACTGATTTGATTATTATGTGGCAGGTGTACTTTTTTTTGCAGTCCAATTTATTTGGTTTTCTGGAAGATTCTCGCACCTTTATATGCATCTCTCTTTTGGTCAGGAAAATTTTCATTTATAGTTTTGTTGAAAATATTTTCTGGTCCTTTGCACTGGGAACCATATCCTTCCTGTATTTCTATTATTCATAGGTTTGGTATTTTTATAGTATTCCTAGATATCCTGAATGGTTTATTTAAGGAACGTTTAACACTTAACATCTTTGAATCAGTTACTTTTATTTTGTCTTTGATGCCCAAGTTTCTCTCTTTGATCTCTCATATTTTCTTGGTGATGCTTAGGTCTGTTGTTCCCATTCTCTTCCCTAGAATTTCTACCTACAGTATACTCTCAGTGTGTGTTTTACTTAGTTCTTCTATTTCCATTTTCATGTCTTGAACAGTTTTATTTTTCTCTCTCCCAAGATTGTATATTCCTGCAGTTTCTTAAAAGATTTATTCTTATTTAAAGGCAACTATCATCTTCTTAGGATTGAATTTAAAATAATTTCCTTGTGTTTCAGGTATGTTGGAATACTCAGGAGTTACTATAGTAGGACAGGTGGGAGATGGTGTTGCAATATTGCCTTGGAAGTTTTTTATTGTGTTCCTACGATACCTCTAAATCATTTGAGTTTGGTGTTATTATTGGTGTAGGTACTGATTTTTAAGTATATCCTTGGTGGATAGATGCATTTTTGATGTTCTCTCAGGCAGTTTCTGTTTCCTCTCGAGTGTTTGGCCTGAATGGCCTGTGTTTTGGTGAGTAAAGGGTCTTCAGTAGGAGATCTTTGCTGTAGATTTTGCAGTCTGAGTGATCTATTGGCATTTTGGGTACCAATGTTGCCTCTGGGCTCCCAATTACCCATGTGGCTTCTCGTGTTCCAAGAACATTTTGGGCCGCCAAAAATGTGGACAGGCAAAAGTTGTTTATGATAAAGAGTAAAGTTGAGTTTTTGGGAAGCTAGGGTCCCTGGGACATCTTTGGCCTCTGGAAAAAATGCTGAAATGTAAGGTAGAAGAGCTATTGGATTTTTTTTAATACAGAAAATTTCTTTGCTTCTTTGAGGGTATCATATAAGCATACAATGCACTTTATTGATGTTCACCCTTTGTCTTGTCTTCCTACATCCTTTTGGTCTAATTTCACATTTCCAAATTCTCCAAAGTTAACAAACTATTTTTTTAATAACGCATCAATCAATTTCTACTATTCATATACTCAGAGGTGTGTATGGTTTCTTGTTGAGCCTAACTTACCTACTAAGGATAGCACTATTATATAAGACGTCTTTCACATACCCAAATGCCATGAACTGACAATAGATTTTCTGTTATTTCTAGGGTTTCCTGAAGCCCTCCCCATTGGTAGAATGTAGATTGACATAGCATTGTGTGTGTGTGTGATATGCAGTCAACAACATATGTTGTGAGTTCCTGAATGTAGTAGTATTATCATCACCAGTAAATTTTTTTTTCTGTTCAACTCTCACATCTGGCTCTTTGAATTTTTCCCTTCTATTGACCATGTTACCTGAACCTTTGGTGAAGGAAAAATCATATATATATATATATATATATATATATATATATATATATATCACATTTGTGAATGGGCATGGCAGAGTCATTCATTCTCTACAGTTTGCTTAGTTTCATAAACACATTCACAGCCCAAAGAAATTACTCTGATGAGTTGGTAGTGTCACACTTACTTATGGGTATAGATCAAATAGTTTAAAGAGTACATTGATTTTATGTCCACTTAGAAATCTTAAAGCATTAATTATTGATGGGCCTGTGAGAAACCCTACAAATTACTCCTGACTTGACCTGCAGCACAAGGCTTCCTGAAAAGCAGTGTTTCTCAATCTGTGTGTTACAACAATTGGAGAGCACGTATTTCCTCTAGAGTTAAAATTTCTCAAACATGGGGGAATCTGAAAGGGAGAGAAATCTTGAGAGAAAAAGGAGAAAAGAGAAAAATTGTGACCACAGATGACAGTATCTATAGCCCAGCTGCAGCCTACTCAACTCAAGGATATGCACAGACAACCTAGGACAACAAAGCTAGGGAATATATGAATAGTCTACTGATGTCAGCTATACACAGATTCAGACGACTGCCATCTATGGGCAGATTGCATATGTGACTTCTTTTTCTTTTTAAATTAGATATATTCTTTATTTACATTTCAAATGTTATCCTCTTTCTTAGTTTCCCCTTTGAAAATCTCTTATTCTTCCCCTCTCCCCAGCTCACCAACCTACTCACTCCCGGTTCCTGGTTATTGCAGTCCCCTATGCTGGGGCATATAACCTTGACAGGACCAAGGGCCTCTCCTCCCATTGATGACTGACTAGGCCATCTTCTGCTACATTTGCCTCTGGAGCCATGAGTCTCTCCATGTGTACTCTTTGGTTGGTGGTTTAGTGACTTGGAACTCTGGAGTTACTAGTTGGTTCATATTGTTGTTTTTCTTATGGGGCTGCACATCCCTTCAGCTCCTTTGTTCTTTCTCTAGCTCCTTCAATGGGGAACCTGTGCTCAGTTAAATGGATGGCTGTGAGGATCCACTCCCATGTTTGTCAGGCACTTGCAGAGCCTCTCAGGAGACAGCTATGTCAGGCTCCTGTCAGCAAGCTCTTGTTGGCATTCATGATAGGGTCTGGTTTTGGTGACTGTTTATGGGATGGTTCCCCAAGTAGGGAAGTCTCTGGATGTTCATTCCCTCAGTCTCTGCTTCACACTTTGTCTCTGTAACTCCTTCCATGGGTATTTTGTTCCTCTTCAAAGAAGGACCGAAGTATCCACACTCTTTTTTTTCTTCTTCTTCTTCTTCTTGAGTTTCATGTGGTCTGTAAATTTTATCTTGGGTATTCCAAGCTTCTGGGCTAAAATCTAATTGTCAGTGAGTGCATATCATGTGTGTTCTTTTGTGATTGGGTTACCTCACTAAGGATGATATCCACCATATCCATCCATTTGTAAAAGAATTTCACAAATTCATTGTTTTTAATAGCTGTGTGGTACTCCATTGTATAAATGTACCACATTTTCTGTATCCATTCCTCTGTTGAGGGACATCTGAGTTTATCCCATCCTGCTGGATTCAGTTATTCGTGGGTGCGAGGGGGACCACAAACCTGGAAGGAAATGGAAGGAAGAAAAAGAAGAATAGGAGACCAGGAAGGGTACCTATCGAGGTCTCATTTATTATGCTGAGGTGCCTTCTTTTTACAGCATACATCGTGGGGAAAATGGGAGGGGTCGAGGGAGAATTATACAAAGAACAAAGAAATGGGCAACTGCTGACATGGGGGCCGAAGTCAGGCGCCAAGCAGCGGGTACTTTGCATCTTATCTCTGGAACATTGATCCTCAGTAACAGCCTTGGGAGTCAAGCTGGGCTCAGGTACAACTCATGTCCTTGGAAGTCATGGGAACTCAGGAAGAGATAGGGAAGAGGGGACTGTTATTCAAATTTTACAGCCTTAGGTGTTAGAAAGAGAATAAGGAGGAAGGGGGTGACAACCAGCTCTTAGCACAAGGCCCTTTGGCCTTTTAGGGAGATTGTGATGGGCTCACTTTCTCACAGGATGGTCTCTGACATGAGTCCTTTCCAGCTTCTGACTCTTATAAATAAGGCTGCTATGAATATACTGGAACATGTGTCCTTTATTACATGTTGGAGCAACTTCTGGGTATATGCCCAGGAGCAGTATTGCTGGATCCTCCTGTAGTACTATGTCCAGTTTTCTGAGGAACTGCCAAAATGATTTCCACAGTGGTTGTACCAGCTTCCAATCCCACCAGCAATGGAGGAGTGTTTCTCTTCCTCCACATCTTTGCCATTATCTGCTGTCACCTGAGTTTTTGATCTTAGCCATTTTGACTTGTGTGTGGTGGAGTCTCAGAGCTGTTCTTTGGATAGCCTTTCACTGGTTATACCACTCCAACTGGCATACAACCAGCTAGTTCAAGTGTATAGCACTAGTACTTATGATTTCACCACTACTACAGTCACCAAAATGCACGTGTCTTATGAAACTCAGTCTGCATATGGCACCCAGTCAGCCTACCCAGCCCATGGCTAGCAGCCAGAAGCCTCCCCACCTACAAAACCACAAAATTGTAACAAACTCTTTTAAATTTGGCAATTTCCATCTAACACAGGGGGTGTTATAATGAACCCATCCTAGAATATTGACAGAGTAATTACAATTATCCCCTGGTACCTGGGAGCTACCCAATGCAGTTAGTCACCACATCACCATCCTACCAGCTACTCCTCTTCACAGCTGAGTAGTTACAGAGCAGTTACTTTCAGCAGAACACCTATGAGAAGCCAAGAAGCTATGGACACCAGAGTAGCTGTTTTCAATAAAGCAGTTATGGGCAGCAGCATCCCATTATTTACCCCCTCAGACTGGATTCTATAGCCAGACTCCAAGTCAATATAGCCAACAAAAAAAGAGCTATGGGCAGCAGAGTTCATTCCTACAGAATCACCCCAGCAGCATGGGTGTATGGGCAGAAGTCTGGAGAATTTTCAGGACAAGGGGAGTACCCGAACTTGAGTTACCCTGATAACACAGGCAGGGGAAGAAGAGAATTAGATCATGAATGCCTGAGCAAAGGTGTACAGGGTGGAGGACATGGTGGAATGGGCAGTTCTAGAGAGCAAGGTCGATTTAATAAGCCATTAATGAAGGACCAGATCTTGATCTAGCCCTTTATATAAACCCCAATGTAGACTGACAACAGTGAAATTTCTTTTTTTTTTTTTTTTTTTTTTTTTTTTGGTTTTTCGAGACAGGGTTTCTCTGTATAGCCCTGGCTGTCCTGGAACTCACTTTGTAGACCAGGCTGGCCTCGAACTCAGAAATCCGCCTGCCTCTGCCTCCCAAGTGCTGGGATTAAAGGCGTGCGCCACCACCGCCTGGCAACAGTGAAATTTCTGTGCAAGGATTAAATGACAATGTGGTTCCGGATGATCTGGCAGACTTCTTTAAGCAGAGTGGGTTGGCAAGATGAAGAAGAGAACTGGACAACCTATCACCCATATATATCTGCATAAGGAGACAGGAAAGCCACAAATGATGCCAAACTGTACTATGAAGTTCCACCAAGAGCCAAGGGAGCTATGGAACAGTTTGGTGGGAACAATTTTCAAGGAAGCAAACTTAAAGTTTATCTTGACTAAAAGAAGCCTCCAATAAACAGCATGCAGGGTAGCATGTCACCATGTGAGGGTAGAGAGAGGCCACCACCACTTCAGGGAGGTCCTGGTGGTACAGGGGGTCCCGAAGAACCCATGGTTTACATGGGAAGCCATGGAGGAGACAGGAGGCTTTCACCCAAGTGGGAACCAAGGCTCCAGAGAAAACCCCTTTGGAGGATAAAATGTCCAGCACCAAGCTGGAGTCTGGCAGTGTCCTATTCCAGACTGTCAAAATGGGAACTTTGTCTGGAGAAGAGAAGTCAAACAATGTAAAACCTCTAGTTCCAAGCTCTTCCCCCTTCCTTCACTTCCACCTTGATGTGTTGATTGTATCGGAGGCAGCCCTGATGGCATGCAAGGAGAGAGAGGTAGACTCATGGATCTAGTTTGTTCTGAAGAAATATTCAGAGCTAGCAGAAGTGGAGTTAGCGTAGGCTTCCAATGTGGCCTCAGCATGGACCAAGTTGGCTTTGTTTAAGGAAGACAAGGGAGTCCTGTGGGTCTTCATGGACCTAGAATGGAACAGATAGGAGGAAGAAGAGGCATAACAGGCAGTCCTGGGAAAATGGATAAAGGCTAGCACCTTCAGTAATGTAGAGACCAGCCCTTCTAGAGACCTGCAGAGCTTCAGGATGACAAGCTTTATTTTTTAAATTGGAATATATTAAAAATTTTTAATTCAATATTTATAATGTTGGGGACAATATTATGATTATTCCTTGTCCATACCTTAGTATTCTCACCACTTGTGAAAAAAATATTAAAACAAGTTGAATAGTTACAAAAAGAAAAGAAAAAAATCTACAACCATAAACATATTTGCTATTACAATGGTAGTTTTCCTAATGAATAGTGCCTTTGTTCATAAGACTATCAGAAATCTATGCATTCCATTACTCATGAACCATGGATTGAGAATCATCAGTATAGAGCAAGCCACAAACCCACCCAGACAAATGCTTTGTACCACAACATTATACATGCTACCAATGTGGCAATAATGGTAGTAAGTTACAAAAATGGACATTGGCGAAGTTCACAATGTAAAAAGCTGGGTAAATTTATTCTTTGAATAACTTGAATGCACTCAGGTGCTATAAAAGGTACCCAATAGTGCTGAATTGTCTTTGCCAACACTAACTTGATTTCTCATGTCCAATCTCCAAAGTTTGTGGTATCTTAGGCAAGAAGAACTTGCTATAACATTCAAGTTGATAATCAGGACTGACAGAAGTTTGTATTATTTGGGGTATCTATAGAAACTCAGAACAAATATTCAAGGGGAGCCATCCCACATAAGACTTTTAAGTCAGCAACCTGTGTTTTCTGAAATAAAGGTAATGCTCTGTTAAGAATAAGCCCAAAGAAACAGACAAGCATACAGAAAAATTCCATTTGGACTCTCAGTCATCCATAGTGTTATTACCTCCTGTACACCCTCACCTATTTCCCTAGTTTATATAATGTCAAGTAGTTTCCTGAAATGATTGAGCACCCTCCATGATAGAGGCAGATGAGAGGGAAGAGGAGATGGGGTCTTGAGGCGGGGAAACTTGGAAGGGGGATAACATTTGAAATGTAAATAAATAAAATAACCAATAAAAAGAAAATTATTATCATATTTTATAATAAATATATATCATGAGCTTAAATGTTTGAGAGTTTGCATATACATACATGTATATATCCATATATGTATGTATGCACCTATGTATGTATGAATGTATTTATGTGTATTTGTATACACATGTCTCATAGTTGATTATGTGTTGGGAATTTTACATTAATGTTGGTATATATGAATTTTTCTCCTCATAATAACTTATTTATTTAACATAATAAACCTGAATTATTTTATCCTTAAAATACAGACTTTCATTTAAAAGTTGATTTTTAAATTTTTTATTACTTTTAACTTTTACAGTCCAGTCATTTCCTCTCTCATGATTTGCCCTCTCACAGTTCCTCCTCCCATTCCTCTTCACCCCTTCTCTCTTGGAGGATTTCTTCCCCAACCCCTACCAGGCCTCTCCACTACCTCTCTCATGGGTTAGATGCCTCTTCTCCTACTAAGGCCAGACCAGGTAGTCCACGGCTGTATATGTGTCCAGCACTTCAGATCAGCTCATGTATGCTGTCTGGTTCTTGGCTCAGTGGCTGAGATATCTGAGGAGTCCCAGTTAGTTGAGACCATAGGTCTTCCTATGGGATATCTCTCCTTCTCAGCCCTCTTCTAGCCTTTCCCTAATTCAACCACAGTGGTCCCCAAGTTCAGTTGAATGATTGAGTTTTAGTACCTGCATCTGTTTCAGTCAGCTGATTTTTTGGGTCTCTCAGAAGAATACCATACTTGGCTATTGTTTGTAAGTACACCATAGCAGCAGTAATAATGGCATGCCTTGCAGCCTCCCTTGAAATAGAACCCAAGTTGGGCAGGTTACTGGACTGCCTTCCACCAGTCTCTTCTCCATTTTGTCCCTGTAGTTCTTTTAGACAGGTCTAATTCTGGATCATAGTTTTTGACTAAGGGATAGCATCCCAAACTCTCCACTTATTATCCTGTCTTTCTACTGGAAGTGGAATCTACAGAGTTTCCTCCTCTCACTGTTCGGCATTTCATCTAAGTTATCTCCCTTTGAGTCCTGAATGTCTGTCTTTCACCTCCCAGGGCTCTGGTATTTACTAGAGGGCTCCTCCACATTCCACCTTCTGAGGTTGCATATTTCCATTCATTCTGCTGGCTATCAGGACTTCTTGTCAACCCTCCCACCACCCCATAACTGATCATATTCCTCTTTTTCCCTCTTCCTCCTCCTTTCTCCCACTGAATTCTCTCCTTCCCCCTGCCTCCTATGATAGCATTCTTCTCCCTCCCAAGTGGGATTGAAACATCCTCACTTGAACTGTTCTACTTGTTAACCTTATTCAGTTCTGTGGTTTACATCCTAGATATTCTCTATTTCTTTAGCTAATATTCACTTATTTGTGAGTAAACATCGTACATGTCTGTTTGGATCTCAGTTACCTCACTTAGGATGATACTTTCTAGTTCCATTCATTTGCCTACAAAAATCATGATATCCTAGTTCTTAATAGCTCAATTGTATTCCATTGTGGAAATGAACCATATTCTGTATACATTCTTTGGTTGAGGGACATCCAGGTTGTTTCCAGATTCTGGTTATTATGAATACAGTTTTTATGAACACATTTAAGTAAGTATCTTTGTGGTATGATGGAAATTTTTGAGTAAATATCCAGGGAATGTATAACTGAGTCTTGCAGTAGAACTCTTTCCAATTTTCTGCATTATTTCATTAATTTAGCTTAAATAATGCATTCATAACTATAATTTCATTTATATAGTTCTTGTGTTTAAATGAGTTTTCTTTATAAATAAATTTGGTGTCTACTATTTGAGTGGAATTGGAAAAATTAGATATGTTTACTCCAGTTTAATATTTTATTAAGACATGGTAGTAGGAATTTTTAATTAAGGAGTCAAAAGACAAAGACACATATACCTATGAATTTGTTATTAGTGTGGTCCAGTACTGAGACAGTTCCAAGAATGTTAGGCCTATACAAAGACAAACCCACTATAAAAATTCAAAAGCAAAAATTTGGATTAATGTGTATTTTTTATTTTGAATAAATTTAATTAATTTCATTTTATTTCCAAAGACAAAATGACTAATACATGTCATTACCTGTAAAATACCATGAAATATTTACAAACTAAATTAAGAAAAATGGTAGAAGTATTTGAAAGGCATAGTTCTGATGATTAAAGAGGAAAAGAAAACACTATTTTAGTAATGATCCTGTGTTTTAATTAAGGCTATATTTGGGAGGTTACATTTGAGTGTGATTGCCAGTGGCCAGAGGCTTGTCCTACTGTTTAATTGTAGACACTTGTAAACCACCAGTAGGACCTCGGAAGTAACACTGATACAAAGTAACAGGAGAATAGACTCTTAATCATTCACTCATCTCTTTACATTAAAAAATATTTACAACTAAATTTAGAAAAACCTAAAATATAGATTAAGTTGAAATGTGTCCTGAATGTGGAAAAGCTTCCTATGAAGGGTTCGAAATCACCAATAATTAACATACAAAAATGAGGGGATAGAAATGAAGTTGAAATGAGAGACCATTACATACTTGACAAAAGGATGTTAGTTGAAATATATTACATAAATAAGAGCAGGAGTGAAAGCAACGTTGTATATGGAGGAAAAGCAACTGAGTATAGAAGCCACAGAAAAGTAAAATGTTGCAGAAGCTATAAAAATGCTGTTTTTCTTTTAAAAAATGAAAAATAGTTACCACGTTCCGACTGCAGTGTTGACAAATTCTTGTACTTGTTGGATAACCAACTCTTGTTCATCACAGTAACAAATCTTATATAATGAGCTGGGGTACGAAGGTACATAGGGAATGACCAATCTTTTTTTTTTTTTTTCTTTGAGACAGGGTTTCACTGTGTAGCCCTGGCTGTCCTGGAACTCACTTTGTAGACCAGGCTGGCCTCGAACTCAGAAATGTGCTTGCCTCTGCCTCCTAAGTGCTGGGTTTATAGGCATGTGCCACCATGCCCAACTGGGCATGACCAATCTTGAATAAGAAGGATTAAGGAGATGTTAGAAATTCCAGACCAATGCCCTGATGAGTTTCAGGAGTTCTCAGGAAGAAACACAAGAAGATTCATTCACTTCTTTCTTGAATGCTTGATGTAATCCTGTATTCAGATGTACAGACATCCTGAATGACACTGTGTAAACTGAATAGCCACCTGCAAAATGGGATTATATTTATGTCCGCTTACCAGTTACAAATATTAATGTTAAATTACTCTAAATGAGAAATGAAAAACCCCCAAAGTGAAATGTTAGAAACACAAGACATAGGTAGAGGCAATCATACTAATAGAAAGGTAATACAAAGACAGGCATGGTGGCACACTCCTTTAATCCCAGAACTCGGGAGGCAGAGGCAGGCAGATTTCTGAGGTCGAGGCCAACCTGGTCTACAAAGTGAGTTCCAGGACAGCCAGGGCTATACAGAGAAACCCTGTCTGGAAAAAAAAAAAAGGGTAATACAACAAAAATTAACTAGTGAACTGTAAGAAATTAAAAGCTTTCTGTACATTGAAGAAAACTATCAACCAAAAGTAGATAAAACATACAGAAAAAAACTTTGATGTTGGTATTTCACTCAGAAGCTTAAAACCTACAATAAAGGGAAATACAGATTAAACAATCTCATCATAAAATTTCCAGCAAAGAAAAAGTTAATGAAATGAGCCAGGGTTTCTTTAAAAAACAAGGCACTAATGTGCAGTATGTATTCCTATAGAGGAAATGTAAATTACAAATAATTTGAGACTATATTATTCCACTTAGAAATATTAACACCAAAAGCATAGAGCAGAAAAAATAGACAATGGTGTGGAAAGAACAGAGTCTCATTCTTTAATGATAAGTCGTTAAGTGTTTCCTTCATAGTACAAATAAATATGAAGATTTCCACTAAACTAAAATTAGAATTACAATATAACACAGCTCTATAATTTCTGGGCATATACCCAAGGGACTATATGTTCTACCATATAGAAACTGTACATCCATGTTTATTTAGTTGTACATATTTTAATCAGCACAAAAATAATATTCATTAGCATATACTAAAAGTATGGTATCAACGCACAGTAGAATTTTGTTTATCTATGAAAGCAAAGATATCATCAAAATTTCCAATGATCAGATGTACTTTCACCAATTGTGTCAGTGTTTGTGTGTTTAAGATTTCTGTATATCTTAAAATTAATTTAATTTTCTAACTCATTAACTTTACATCCTGCTGGCTGCTCCCCATCCAAAAGTCCTTTCATCACACCCCCACCCCCTTTTCAACCAATATGTCAGGGGTCTCTTCTGGGTTTCCCTAAATCTTGGCACTACAAAGTCTATTCAAGGCAAGGCAAACCCTGTCCTACTGAAGCCTAGCAAGGCAGCCTAGCTAGAAGAATGTTACCCATGTATAGGTAACAGCTTTTAGGATAGGTCCCATTCCAGTTTCTAGGGACCCACATATAGTCTATGCTGTACTATTTTTACATATGTGCAGGGAAGCCTACGCCCAGCTCATATATATTTCTTAGGTTGGTGGTTAGGATTCTTAGAGTTGGCCAGAGCACCTGGGGAAGCCATCTTGGTTACCGGATCCCTCAGAGACTAGTCTGCACAGGTGAGAGTGTGGAAACAGAAGCTAACAGCTTCTGGGACAGGCAGAAGCCACACAGCTTCTGAGGCAGACCCCGTTTCAGGATCCAGACATCTTAGCACCTTCCCTGCGAGAAGAGAAGTCTCTTCCCTGCCTGGGAGAGCTTTGCCTGAGCACCTAGGGGAGCCATCTCTGGTCTGGGATCACTTAGAGATTAGACTGTGTAGTTGAGAGTACTGACTACTGAAGCTACACAGCTTATGGAACAAGTGGAAGCGAAATAGCTTCTGGAACAGGCCTTGTTTCGGGCCTTCATCTTCTGCTAGGAGGCAGGTCCAAATGCCAGATATCTGTGCACCTTCCCTGCAAGAGGAGAGCTTGCCTGTAGAGAGTACTCTGACCACTGAAACACAGAAGAGAGCTAGTCTCCCAGGTCTGCTGATAGAGGCTAACAGAATCACGGGAGGAACAAGCTCTAACCAGAGACAACTAAAACAACTAACTGCAGAGATTACCAGATGGAAAAAGACAAATGTAAGAATCTTACTAACAGAAACCAAGACCACTCAACATCATCAGAACCCAGCACTCCCACCTCAGCCAGTCCTGGATACCTCAACATACCCGAAAAGCTAGATCTGGATTTAAAAGCATATCTTATGATGATGTTAGGGGACATCAAGAAGGACTTTAATAACTCATTTAAAGAAATACAGGAGAACACTGAGAAAAAGGTACAAGTCCTTAAAGAAAAACAGGAAAACACAACCAAACAGGTGATGGAAATGAGCAAAACCATACTAGACCTAAAAAGGGAAGTAGACACAATAAAGAAAACCCAAAGTGAGGCAACGCTGGAGATAGAAACCCTAGGAAAGGAATCTGGAACCATAGATGTGAGCATCAGCAACAGAATAGAAGAGATGGAAGAGAGAATCTCAGGTGCAGAAGATTCCATAGAGAACATGGGCACAACAATCAAAGAAAATACAAAATCCAAAAAGATCCTAACTCAAAACATCCAGGAAATCCAGGACACAATGAGAAAACCAAACGTACAGCTAATAGGAGTAGATGAGAATGAAGATTCTCAACTTAAATGGCCAGAAAATATCTTCAACAAAACTCTAGAAGAAAACTTCACAAACCTAAAGAAAGAGATGCCCATGAACGTACAAGAAGCCTAGAGAACTCCAAATAGACTGGACCAGAAAAGAAATTCCTCCAGACACATAATAATCAGAACAACAAATGCACTAAATAAAGATAGACTATTAAAAGCAGTAAGGGTAAAAGGTCAAGTAACATATGAAGGCAGGCCTATTAGAATTACTCCAGACTTTTCACCAGAGACTAGGAAAGCCAGAAGATCCTGGACAGATGTTATAAAGACACTAAGAGAACACAAATGCCAGCCAGGCTACTACACCCAGCAAAACTTTCAATTACCATAGATGGAGAAACCAAAGTATTCCACGACAAAACCAAATTCACACATTATCTTTCCATGAATCCAGCCCTTCAAATGATAATAACAGAAAAAAACCAATACAAGGATGGAAACTACGTGCTAGAAAAGGCAGGAAAGTAATCCTTTAACAAACCTAAAAGAAGACAGTCACAAGAACAGAATGCCAACTCTAACAACAAAAACAATAGGAAGCAACAATTAATTTTCTTAATATCTCTTAATATCAATGGTCTCAATTCCCCAATACAAAGACATAGACTAACAGACTGGCTACACCAACAGGACCCAACCTTCTCCTGCTTACAGGAAACCCCTCTCAGGGAAATAGAAAGACACTACCTCAAGTGAAGGTTTGGAAAACAACTTTCCAAGCAAATGGTCTGAAGAAACAAGCTGGAGTAGCCATTCTAATATCGAATAGAATCGACATCCAACCCAAAGTCATCAAAAAAGACAAGGAGGGACACTTCATACTCATCACAGGTAAAATCTTCCAAGAGGAACTCCGAATTCTGAATATCTATGCTCCAAATGCAAGGGCAGCCACATTCATTAAAGAAACTTTAGTAAAGCTCAAACCACACATTGAACCTCACACAATAATAGTGGGAGACGTCAACACACCACTTTCATCAATGGCCAGATCATGGAAACAGAAACTAAACAGGGACTCAGTGAAACTAAGAGAAGTTATGAAACAAAAGGTTTTAACAGATACATACAAAATATTTTATCCTAAAACAAGAATATACCTTCTTCTTAGCACCTCATTGTACCTTATCCAAAATAGACCACATAACTGGTCAAAAAACGGGCCTCAACAGATACAAAAATATTGAAATTGTCCCATGCATCCTATTAGATCACCATGGACTTAGGCTGATCTTCAATCACAACAGAAATAATAGAAAGCCTACATTCATGTGGAACCTGAACAACACTCTACTCAATAATACCTTGGTCAAGGAAGGAACAAAGAAAGAAATGAAAGACTTTTTAGAGTTTAATGAAAATGAAGCCACAACATACCCAAACATATGGGACACAGTGAAAGCATTTCTAAGAGGAAAACTCATAGCTCTGAGTGCCTCTAATAAGAAACTAGAGAGAACACACTAGCAGCTTGACAACACACCTAAAAGCTCTAGAACAAAAGAAAGCAAATTCACCCAAGAGGAGTAGACAGCAGGAAATAAACTCAGATGTGAAATCAACCAAGTGGAAACAAGAAGAACTATTCAAAGAATCAAACAAAGGAGGAGCTGGTACTTTGAGAAAATTAACAACATAGATAAACCCTTAGCCAGACTCACTAGAGGGCACGGAGACAGCATCCTAATTAACAAAATCAGAAATGAAAAGGGAGACATAACAACAGATCCTGAAGAAATCCAAAACACCATCAGATCCTTCTACAAAAGGCTATACTCAACAAAACTGGAAAACCTGGATGAAATGGACAAGTTTCTAGACAGATACCAGGTACCAAAGTTAAATAAGGATCAGATTAATGACGTAAATAGCCCTATATACCCTAAAGAAAAAGAAACAGTCACTAATAGGCTCCCAACCAAAAAAAAAAAGCACAGGACCAGATGGCTTTAGTGCAGAGTTCTATCAAACCTTCAAAGAAGATCTAATTCCAGTTCTTCACGAATTATTCCACAAAATAAAAGCAAAAGGTTCTCTATCCAATTCATTCTATGAAGCCACAATTACACTAATACCTAAACCACAGAAAGATCCAACAAACATAGAGAACTTCAGACCAATTTCCCTTATGAATATCGATGCAAAAATTCTCAATAAAATCTTCACTAACTGAATCCAAGAACACATCAAAACAATCATCCATCCTTACCATGTAGGTTTCATTCTAGGGATGCAGGGATAGTTTAATATATGGAAATCCATTAATGTAATCCACTATATAAACAAACTCAAAGACAAAAACCATATGATCATCTCATTAGATGTGGAGAAAGCATTTGACAAAATCCAACACTCATTCATGATAAAAGTCTTGGAAAGATCAGGAATTTGAGGCCCATACATAAATATGATAAAAGCAATCTACAGCAATCCAGTAGCCAACATCAAAGTAAATGGTGAGAAGCTGGAAGCAATCCCACTAAAATCAGGGACTAGACAAGCCTGCCCACTTTCTCCCTACCTATTCAACATAGTACTTGAAGTCCTAGCCAGAGCAATTCGACAACAAAAGGAGGTCAAGGGAATACAAATTGGAAAGGAAGAAGTCATAATATCACTTTTTGCAGATGATATGATAGTATATATAAGTGACCCTAAAAATTCCACCAGAGAACCCCTAACCCTGATAAACAGCTTCATTGAAGTAGCTGGATATACAATTAACTCAAACAAGTCAATGACTTTCTGTACACAAAGGATAAACAGGCTGAGAGAGAAATTAGTGAAACAACACCCTTCAAAATAGTCATAAATAATATAAAATACCTTGGTGTGACTCTGACTAAGGAATTGAAAGACATGTATGATAAGAATTTCAAGTCTCTGAAGAAAGAAATTAAAGATCTCAGAAGATGGAAAGATCTCCCATGCTCATGGATTGTCAAGATCAATATAGTAAAAATGGCTATCTTGCAGAAAGCAATCTACAGATTCAATGCAATCACCATCACAATTCCAACACAATTCTTCAAGGAATTAGAAATGGTAGTTTTCAAATTCATCTGGAATAACAACAAACCTAGGACAGCAAAAAATCTTCTCAAGGATAAAAGAACCTCTGGTGGAATCACCATACCTGACCTAAAGCTGTACTACACAGCAACTGTGATAAAAACTGCATGGTACTGGTATAGCGACAGACAAGTAGACCAATGGAATAGAATTGAAGACCCAGAAATTAGCCCAAACACCTATGGTCAATTGATCTTTGATGAGGGAGCAAAACCATCCAGTGGAAAAAAGACAGCATTTTCAACAAATGGGGCTGGCACAACTGGCAGTTATCACGTAGACGTATGTGAATTGATCCATTCCTATCTCCTTTTACTAAGGTCAAATCTAAGTGGATCAAGGAACTCCACATAAAACCAGAGACAGTGAAACTTATAGAGGAGAGAGTAGGGAAAAGCCTTGAAGATATGGGCACAGGGGAAAAATTCCTGAATAGAACAGCAATGGCTTGTGCTGTAAGAATCGAGAAATGAGACCTCAAAAAATTACAAAGCTTCTGTAAGGCAAAAAACACTGTCAGTAAGACAAAAAGGCCACCAATAGATTCAGAAAGGATCTTTACCTATCCTAAATCAGATAGGGGACTAATATCCAATATATATAAAGAAATCCAGAATATGGACTCCAGAAAATCAAATGACCCATTTAAAAAATGGGGAACAGACCAAAACCAAGAATTCTCACCTGTAGAATGCTGAATGACTGAGAAGCAACTTAAAAAATGTTAAAAATATTAAAATATATATAAAGAGCTCAAGAAGGTTGACTCCAGAAGATCAAATAACCCCATTAAAAAATGGGACTCAGAGCTAAACAAAGAATTCTCACCTGAGGAATACCAAATAGCTGAGAAGCACCTCAAAAAATGTTCAGCATCCTTAATCATCAGGGAAATGTAAATCAAAACAACCCTGAGATTCTACCACACACCAGTCAGATTGGCTAAGGTCAAAAACTCAGGTGACAGCAGATGCTGACTTGGATGTAGAGAAAGAGGAACACTCCTCCATTATTGGTGGGATTGCAAGCTTGTACAACCACTCTGGAAATCAGTCTGGCGGTTCCTCAGAAAATTGGATATAGTACTATTGGAGGATCCAGCAATACCTCTCCTGGGCATATATTCAGAAGATGTTCCAACTGGTAAGAAGAACACATGCTCCACTATGTTCATAGCAGCCTTATTTATAATAGCCAGAAGCTGGAAAGAACCCAGATGCCCCTTAATAGAGGAATGGATACAGAAAAGGTGGTACATTTACACAATGGAGTACTACTCAGCTATTAAAAAGAATGAATTTATGAAATTCCTAGGCAAATGGATGGACCTGGAGGGCATCATCCTGAGTGAGGTAACACAATCACAAAAGAACTTACATGATATGCACTCACTGATAAGTGGATATTAGCCCAGAAACTTAGAATACCCAAGATACAAGATATAATCTGCAAAATACATGAAATTCAAGAAGAATGAATACCAAAATGTGGACACTATGCCCCTTCTTTTAATTGCGAACAAAACACCCATGGAAAGTGTTCAGAGACAAAGTTTGGAATAGAGACGAAAGGATGGACCATCTAGAGACTGCCATACCCGAGGATCCATCTCATAATCAGCCTCCAATGGCTGACACCATTGCATACACTAGCAAGATTCTGCTGAAAGACCCCTGATATAGCTGTCTCTTGTGAGGCTATGCTGAGGCCTAGCAAACATAGAAGTGGATGCTCACAGTCAGCTAGTGGATGGAACACAGGGCCCCCAGTGGAGGAGCTAGAGAAAGTACCCAAGGAGCTAAAGGGGTCTGCAACCTTATAGGTGGAACAACAATATGAACTAACCAGTACCCCTGGAGCTCATGTCTCTAGCTGCATATGTATCAGGAGATGGCCTAGTCGGCCATCATTGGGAAGAGAGCCCCCCTTGGTCTTGCCAACTTTATATTTGTCAGTAAGGGGGAACGCCAGGGCCAAGAAGTGGGAGTGGGTGGGTAGAGGAATGGGGGGGGGTGTCTGGGGGGACTTTTGGGATAGCATTTGAAATGTAAATTAAGAAAATACCTAATTAAAAAATCTAAAAAAAAAAAAAAAGAAAGAAAGAAATGCACCTAGCAGGGATAAATCATCTTGGTCAATATGAACTTAATATGCCATGTCTTATGTCTAAATCAGGTGGTCTTTTCAGCAAGAGGGTCTTGCCATAAATTTATGGTTGGAAAATAAGATTACAGTATCTCTATGGTGTGTGGGGATTATAATCACTCAGACCTGAAAAACGGGAAAGCATGTCACACTGCACTTTTAAGGTACCAACCTATGGCTTCTGGGATGAGCATAATACTCTGTATAGGATAACCCTAGTAAACACTCAAACGGACAGCCATAATCAGAGCTATCATACTGCTTTTTCAATATTCTTGCTACTTGTACTTCTGCCAACACCATCCCTGGTCAAGCTTGTTCACCTCTTCATACAAAGGTATGCAATTTTCTGAAATGAATAAAATATATTATGAGCATAAATATTTGGTGATTTACATACACATATATGTATCTGAGCATGTATATGTATATACATATATATACACATATATTTATATATATGTATTTGTGTATTTATGTATGAATGTACGTCTATATGCATATGTATGTATACAAATGTATACTTATTAAGTCTGAGTTCAGACTTTTACAGCAATTGTGGCATATATTAATTTATCTGCTCATGATTAATTATGCAGCTTAAAGTTGGGAATAATGTGCCATATTGTCCTTAAAAATATAACTTTAATTTAAAGATCAATTTTTATAGTTTTTAAATCATATGTATGGGTGTCATGTTGACAGTATGTTCTAGTGATGGCTATTCTTCAGTGTCAATATTACTGTGTATGTGTTTTAGAGAAACTCAACTGATTGCAGAAGACCCACTTTGGATCTATATGACATCAAAGTGTAGACTGACACTGGTGTAGAGTCTTAAAATTATTACCCCATCTTAAAAAATGGGAAAAAATAAACAACAGATGAGAATTCTAGTTCCAGTGGATCCAACATACTTGCCTTGTGTCTGTGGGTAGCAAACATGCATTTTCTTCCCCTATATGCATCTAGGCACACATACACAAAACTAAATTTTAAAATATACTCAAAATATTCAGGTCTGGACACATGGCTTGGTGCTTGAAAGCACTGATTGCTCTTCCACAAGTCCAAGGATTTATTTTTATCATAAAGGAGTGGCTCAAAGCTAACAGTAACTCCAGCCATAAGGAGGACAATGCCCTCTTAAAGACTGACCAGATATTATACATATGTTTTACACAGACATAACACAGAAAACAGAAAAATGAAGTTACACACAGAAATACACATAGATGCAGCACACACACACTCATTCTGTGTGTGTGTGTTTATGTTTCATTGAGATCTCATGCTAAACTTGGAGGAAGCTATCTCTTAACAAAGTAGGGTAAAAACGGGCTGGAAATGGGCTTCATATTGCTGAGAAGAACAAAGGGACAAAGTATGGGAAAACATATTTCCAGAAATGTAAATACACTTACTCCCCATAGCATTGGATATTTGGAGTAGGTTGTAAAGATCACCACAATAGAAGAGAATGAGTAAGAGATGATAAATGTGAACACCAAGATGAGGATTGTTTGGGTAGCTCTGTTTTCTGGTGATTGTTTTAGAAAGTACTGAGCCTTATGAATATGTCTCACTTGTCTCTTGTGTCTGTAGAGGATAATCATCATGGAGACACTTGAGTAGGCCATGAGACCCAGGCACAGTCCATCAGAGAAGCATAGTAAGAACATATACAGTGCAGTTGCAAAATTGCCTGATGCAAACCATGAGCAGTAGGCATAGCTCATCATGTTAGTCACATTTTTCTTGTAACTGGGGCCTGACACTCTTGCTGGAGTCAAGATGTTTAGAAAAATATGCACAAGCCAACTGACTGAACAGGAAGGACCAATGTACTTGATGACTCTTTGTTTAAGCATCAGCCCTTTGGAGTTATTAGGGCTGATTGTGATTGCTTGGAAGCAACTCAGTAGGCACATTGCATAAAGGGACACCCCCCTTGTTATTCTGTATATATACACTATCAATTTACATCCAGTGTCATCCAGGAAATCTTTAAATCCATAATCTGCCAGTGTTTGTGGAATACCTCTTGAGATGATAGACAAGCAGTTGGCAAAGGTCAAGTGCTCTATAATCAGGTCTTTAGGCATTAAATTCTTTCCGGTGAACATCAAAATCACATAATGAAATAGTATTGAAGAATTGCCAAGCATTCCCACTGTCATCTGGGAGAATAGAAAAATTCCCATTGCAACATTTTCAGAAGCCATTTTCATCCCTATGAAAAAAGTTAATACATTTGTTATGGCCATAAGACCCTAGAAATACATTGTCAGTGTGTATTTCTAGTGATGTTAGCTAAAATAATATAAACATCACATTATTGCATTTATCTCGAACTTCTTTTAAAGAAGAACATCCATAGCTTTGCTATTTACTAAAGTAAATAAATAATTTATATGATTTATCATTTAAATGGAAGGTATTGGATATGTTTACTGAAGGATAGTGTTTTACTGGACAAGGTGTTGCATGACCTTCAAGATAGCAATCAAGAGATAGAGGCAGACAGACATTTGAACTTATGGCTAACCTGGTCTACTGAGTCATTTTCAGAGCTACAAAAAGTAACAATCTATCTTCAAAACCCAAATAAATGAGTAGTGCTCTCACTGCTTTTGACTAAACAGAATGATTTGAGTTCAGTTTTTTTTAATTAAGATCTGCCATTATTTCTGAAATGTCTTAAAGTTTGCTTAGTTTCTATGTATTGTAATGGTAAATACTGACCCCCAAGGTCTGGTTGTCCTCAAGGACAAGAGAATCCTCATGTACACCAAAAATGCTATATGACCTTGCTTCTTAATTTAAAACTGTTGGTTGATTCAAGATACTGACAATCTCCACACATTGCTCTGACTTCTTGAGTTTCATGTGATCTGTGAATTATATCTTTGGTATTTCAAACTTTTGGGCTAATATCCACTTATCAATGAGTGCATACCATGTGTGTTCTTTTGTGATTGGGTCACATCACTAAGGATGATATTTTCTAGTTACAACATTTGCATAAAAATTTCATGAAGTTATTATTTTTAATAGCAGACTACTATTCTATTGTGTAAATATATCACATTTTCTATATCCATTCCTCTGTTGAAGGACATCTGGGTTCTTTCCAGCTTTTGGCTATTATAAATAAGGCTGCTATGAATATAAAGGAGCATGTGTCCTTGTTATATGTTAGAGAATCTTTTGGGTATATGCCCAGGAGAGGTATAGCTGGGTCACCAGGTAGTACTATGTCCAATTTTCTGAGGAATCCCCAGACTTATTTCCAGAGTGGCTGTACCAGGTTGCAATTGCACTAGCAATGGAGGGATGTTCCTCTATCTCCACATCCTTGCCAGCATCTGCTGTCATTTGAGTTTTTTATCTTAGCCATTCTGACTGGTGTGAGGTGGAATCACAGTGTTGTTTTGATTTCCATTTCCCTGGTGCCTAAGGATGTTGAACATTTATTTAGGTGCTTCTTGGGCATTTGATATTCTTCAGTTGAGGATTCTTTGTTCAGTTCTGTACCCCATTTTTTAATTGGGTTATTTGATTCTCTGGAGTCTAACGTCTTGAGTTCTTTGTATATATTAGATCATCTATGGGATGTAGGATTGGTAAAGATCTTTTCCCAATCTGTTGGTGGCCATTTTGTCCTATTAACAGTGTCCTTTGCCTTACAGAAGCTTTGCAATTTTATGAGGTCCCATTTGTCCTTAGAGCGTTAGCCATTGGTGTTCTGTTTGGGAATTTTTGTCCTGTGCCCAAGTGTTCGAGGTTCTTCCCAATGGGAGGAAATACATAGACAAAGTGTGGAGGAAAGACTGAAGGAAAGGGCATCCAGAGACTGCCCCACCTGGGGATCCATCCTATATACAGTCACCAAACCTAGTCACTATTGAGGATACAAACAAGTGCTTGCTGAAAGGAGCCTGATATAGTTATCTCCTGAGAGGCTTTGCCAGATCCTGAAAAATACCGAGATAGCCCACCACTGGACTGAGCAAAGGATCCCCAATGGAGGAGTTAGAGCAAAGCCTGAAGGAGATGAAGGGGTTTGCAAGCCCATAAGAAGAACCATAATATCAACCAACCAGACACCACAGAGCTCCCAGGACTACACCACCAATCAAAGAGTAAACATGGAGTGACCCATTGCTCCAGCCACAAATGTAGTAAAGGATGGCCTTGTAGGGCATCAATGGGAGGAGAGGCCACTGGTCCTGGGAAGGCTGGATACACCATGTAAGGAAATGCCAGGGCAGGGAGGTGGGCATGGGTGGGTGTGTTGTGGAGAACACTCTTAGAAGTTGGGGGAGCAGACCAGATACAGTGAAACTTGTAGAGGAGAAAGTGGGAAAAAGCCTCGAAGTTATGGGCACAGGGAAAATTCCTGAATAGAACAGCAATGGTTTGTGCTGTAAGATTGAGAATAGAAAAATGGGACCTCATAAAATTGTAAAGCTTCTGTAAGGCAAAAGACACAGTCAATAAGACAAAAAGGCCACCAACAGATTGGGAAAGGATGTTTACCTACCCTAAACCAGATAGAGGACTAATATCCAATATATATAAAGAACCTAAGAAGGTGGACTCCAGAAAATCAAATAACCCCATTAAAAAAAATGGGACTTAGAGCTAAACAAAGAATTCTCACCTGAGGAATACAGAATGGCTGAGAAGTACCTGAAAAAATGTTCAGCATCCTTAATCATCAGGGAAATGTAAATCAAAGCAACCCTGACATTCCACCTCACACCAGTCAGAAGGGCTAAGATCAAAAATTCAGGTGACAGCAGATGCTGGTGAGGATGTGCAGAAAGAGGAACACTCCTCCATTTTTGGTGGGATTGCAAGCTTGTACAACCACTCTGGAAATCGGTCTGGGAGTTCCTCAGAAAATTGGACATAGTACTACTGGAGGATCCAGCAATACCTCTCCTGGGCATATATTCAGAAGATGTTCCAACTGGTAAGAAAGACACATGCTCCACTATGTTCATAGCAGCCTTATTTATAATAGCCAGAAGCTGGAAAGAACCCAGATGCCCCTCAACAGAGGAATGGATACAAAAAATGTGGTACATTTACACAATGGAGTACTACTCAGCTATTAAAAAGAATGAATTTATGAAATTCCTAGGCAAATGGATGGACTTGGAGGGCATCATTCTGAGTGAGGTAACCCAATCACAAAAGAATTCACATGATATGCACTCACTGATAAGTGGATATTAGCCCAGAAACTTAGAATACCCAAGATACAAGATATAATCTGCAAAACACATGAAACTCAAAAAGAACAAATACCAAAATGTGGACACTTTGCCCCTTCTTAGAATTGGGAACAAAACACCCATGGGAGGAGTTACAGAGACAAAGTTTGGAGCTGAGACGAAAGGATGGTCCATCCAGAGACTGCCATACCAGGGGATCCATCCCATAATCAGCCTCCAAACGCTGACACCATTGCATACACTAGCAAGGTTTTTGCTGAAAGGACCCAGATATACCTGTCTCTTGTGAGGCTATGCTGGGCCCTAGCAAACACAGAAGTGAATGCTCACAGTCAGCTATTGGATGGATCACAGGGCCCCCAGTGGAGGAGCTAGAGAAAGTACCCAAGGATCTAAAGAGGTCTGCAACCCTATAGGTGGAACAACAATATGAACTAACCAGTACCCCCTCCCAGAGCTCATGTTTCTAGCTGCATATGTATCAGAAGATGGCCTAGTCGGCCATCATTGGAAAGAGAGGCCCATCAGTCTTGCAAACTTTATATGCCTCAGTAGAGGGGAACACCAGGGCCAAGAAGTGGGAGTGGCTGGGTATGGGAGTGGGGGGGGGGGAGGCTAAGGGGAACTTTTGGGATAGCATTGGAAATGTAAATGAAGAAAATACCTAATTAAAAATATTAAAAAATAAAATATAAAAAAAAATGAAGTTGGGGGAGCGGGGTTGCGATTAGGGGGTTTTTAGAGGGGAAACTGGGAAAGGAAATATCATTTGAAATGTAAATAAAGAAAACATCCAATAAAAGAAAATAAAAAAATATAAAAAAGAAAGCTTTAATAAAGACTGCAAATCACCAGGAAAAAAAATGCTTACAGCCAACAGCTGGGCAAAAGACAGGTAGGTGATGTTTGAGTTTCAAGGCCTAGGGCCTGAGTAGGCCCATGTGGAAAGAGAAAGAAGATGGATAGAAGAGAAGATGCCATGGGGGTAAAGACTGCAAATTGACTATGCATGTTAGTCAGAATAAGTAAAAATTGCTCAGATGAAGTATGGCAACTCATATCTCAGGGTTATTGGCAGAGAAGTAGACGTATTAGCATAGAAAGTAGATATCTGCCAAGCTCTAGTGTTGATTAAGGCATATTATAATTATAAAAGTTTTGTGTCTTTTATCTGAGAACTGAATGGTCAAAGGTTTGGTAGAAACCCTCAATTGAGACTAATTATTTTATTGAACAGAAGTTCACAAAAAGCAGAAATCAAAAGTCATCAATAAAAATAACAGACACTGCTTGAAAATCCAATTTAGACTGGTTAAATATTCAGACTACATAAGGTATATTTTGTTTTAATATTTACTTGGTTTTTAGTTATGTATGTGCTGGAGTTGGTTGCATGTGAGTGTGAGTGCCAATAGGGACCAGAATGTTGGGATCTGCTACATGAGCCACAGACAGGACCAAGGAATTGAAATCACATCCAAAGTAATAGCAGCACAAACTCTGAAAAACTGGCTTATCTATCAATTATAAATTCATTGAAAAAAACTGAAAGAAAAAATAGAAGAGCTGTTAAACTTTCATATCGTAGTGAGTTTGTATCTTGTTAAAAACGTTTATGAGTTTATTGATACAGTCCTCAGGATCTTTAGAATGTAGTATCATATCAATTACAAACCTGTATAATGTGAGTTCTTTATTATTTGTATGTCTTTTGTTGCTTTCTGTTATTTTATGACTCTAGCTTATATTCTAAGTATTTTATTGAATATCAATGGTGAGGAGAGACACTCCGCTGCTATTTCTATTTTTAGAAGAAATGTTCCTTTTTAAAATGCAGTATAATGTATGTTAACTTCTGTCCTATACACAGCTTTGATCATATTGAGATAAGACCATTGTAGCTAATATATTTGTCTTATTTTATTTTATTTTATTTTATTTTATTTTATGGCTATGGATGCTCTACCTGCATGTATGTCTGTGCACTACATGTGTGTGTAGGGCCTGTAGAGGACAGAAGAAGGGACTAGATCCCTTGGTACTGGAGTTACAGATGGTTGTGAGCCACCCTATAGGTTCTGGGTCTTGAAGCTAGGTCCTCTGGAAGAACAGCCAGAACTCTTATACACTAAGCTACCTTTTCAGGCTCTCCATATGCATTTATTAATTTATCCTATTAATGACAGAAATAGAGGAAACTTCGCCCCAATGGGAAAGAACATTCCCTAGTTTTTATCCTGGGGTGATATACATTTGTGAATTTTTATGTTGTTTTAATTTTGATTGAGAATTTATTATAGAATACTGTAAGGGAAGGAACTTATGTGTTAGACTGGATAATCTATACCTTAGCAAATTTTCAGTGATATAATAAAATACCATGACAAATGAAACTCCTAAGAGAAAAAAAAAACTGGCTTATCTGTCTATTCTAGTATTTGAAACTACAGTGAAAAAACTAAGCTAAGAGATTTCCTATAAATAATTCAGGTATCCAAAATGTGTTCAAAATAATAGCAATATCACAAATAATTAAGGGAATACAATGAAGATATGCAAACCAAAGCTGCAAAGAGAGATCATCACATACTGTATAAACAGGTAATATTTTTAAAAATTGACATAAATAAGAGTAGGATTTAAAGCTGCTGAGCTTAGGGTGAAAAAAAAGATCTCTAATACAGACTCTATTGAAAAGTAAAATGTTGTAGTAACTATACAAGCTAGTATTGTTTTTCTTCAATAAACTGATCAATCATTACCAAGTTCAAATGTAGTGTTGCAAGGATCTGTAGACCTGAAGGTATCAAAAGCTACCCAGGGAATAGCTAATTTTGAGTAAAAAGGATAAAGGAGGGTTCTGAGTTTCCTTGTGACTGCCCTATTGAGTCTCAGAAGTTTTGTGGAAGAACATAAAAAGACAGAATAATTTCTGTTTTGAATGTTTGGTGGTCAGAACTTCTGACTTTTAAAGACTTTGTGTAAAATGAATATTCACTTGCATAAAAATGGAATATGTTTCTATCCTCTCCAATTGCATAAAATTAATGTTAACTTACTCAAAAGCTTAAATGCTAAATCTGTCAGAGGAAAATGCTAGTAGTACATGATTTATGTAGAGGCAACAGGATTCAATAGCACAGACAATGAACCACAAATTAAGGAGTGAAACTGCATGAAACTAAAAGCCTTCTGTGCATTAAAAGAAAGTAATAACTGAGAGAGGATAAATGCTTCAAAATTGGAGAAAAATGTTTCTACTTCTAGCAGGAGTTGAATGCCTAGAATGCATAAAGGAAAATAAATAAATAATAAAATAAACCAAATCCCCACAAACTTTCCAGTTAACAAACAGGTTAAGGAAATAGGCAGAATTAAAAAAAAAAAAACAAGAAACATACATAAGTAGTAAATGCCTTTTGCAAGTGTTCAACATATTTATCTTTTGTGAAAATGAAAATTCAACTACTTTCAGACTCCATTACACACCTTAAAATAATTATCATCAAGAGACCATAACAAGCAGTGATGCTGGTGTGTAGAAATGTAGTCATCATTTTTTGCTTGTGGGAGGACAAAGTTTTACTTGTATTTTTGAAATAAATACAAAGATTTATCATAAAATTAAAAATAGAATTACGGTGTAACACAGCTATATGGGCTGTGTTCAATAGAATAAATAGTGCATAGCTCCTATTTACTCTGGGCCTATATGAACAGGACTCATGTTCTACCACTGTGATGCTTGCACATCCACATAAGCTGCTGCTTCATTCACAGCAGCAAAGAGATTATGCCCATCCTAGGTGTTCATAGTCAGATAATGGATGTATGGTAACTTTCCACAGTGGAATTATGTTCTACTGTAAAAAAACTAAAATCAGGAATATTCAGGAACTAGATGGGATTGCAATCAATTCAGCCAGGTGACAGACTTAGTAAAGAAAGTGTCACCTGTTGTTTGTCAAAAAGGGACATGTCCATATGAACATAAATGGAGAGAAAATGTTTATGGGCTATGAAAACTGGAAGGAGATCAAAAATCACAGACAAAAGACATGTTAAGGAATCAAGAGAAGGTAATAAATAAAGCATATGTGGCAAAAAAGTGAATAGGATTTAGAAGTGCAAGCAGTTATTGGGGGGATTTGAGACAAAATCTAGAAGAAGACAACAAAAAAATAAAATTTTTAGAAACATCATAATGAAATACAAAATTGAAAGACCACTCCCCCCAAAAAAGAAAAAAATATTATTGTATTGTGGTAATTTTTTGACACTGAACATGACAAAAGTGCTATGACCAGTTTTTTTTGTTGCTCTTTGATTCTGTCAAGCTGTTTTAACTAACGTGATCAACTACCAAAACCTGAAAACTAAAATAATAAGGACCAGCTGGCCTCTTCAGCAGATGAAAGTACTCTCTGAAAAAGCCCTATGGCCAGAGTTCAAAATGGGTACCACATAGTGAAAGGAGAGGATTAGCTCTCAAAATATATTTTCTAACCTCCACACATGTATGCTGTCTTAGGTGCATATGTCCTTCCTCAAAATAAATGAATCATGCAATGTAAATTTGAAGAGCGTTAGAATAATGATTGACAGGAAGCAGGGAGAAGGTGGTGTATGTTTATTTCATAAGCACAGAGTTTTGGGTTTATATTGAAATATTCTGGAGAGAAGCTGCAGAACAATAGGATCCTGTTTCACGTGAGTGAACTATGCACTAAAAATGGTTAAAAGGATAAATGTTTGTAGTTTGGCTTTGTTTTTTAACTATGAATAAGGACTTTGTCGTTAATAAACAGGAAGTTCTTGCTCTGTTGTATGGTATGGGGCAAGAATGATGACAGTCAACTAAACAATGCACTGACTTAAGCTCACAGGTTTGTATCATAAAATTAGGGTCATAGTGAGTTTTCATTTTTATGTGTAAGTCAGATTTAGAAACATATCAAGTAAGGGTATGGTATGGCAGAGTTTTGTGCTGTTGTTTTGGGTTCTACTTATTAAGAACAATCCCTGACAGCAGACAGATATATATGATATCTTCTAAAATTCTCAATAGTGACATTGACATTGAAATAGAGAAAGCCAAAATACTTGTGTGTATTTTCAAGAGGGGGACATGCCTAACTCTTTACACAATAAGAAGACTGTGTCTACATGTTCTTTCTAATAAGAAGTAATATGGGATTCTATACCAACAAATCTAAGGCATTTAACAAAAATGAAGAATCCAAAGAAACCTTTCTTTTAAAAACTAAACTTAAAGAAAACATAGGAAGTGAATCAGAACTATTAAATCGGTCATATTTCAGAATAGGGTAAGTACCAAAAAAATTAAACATACACCTAAGATTCATTCAATAATTTCTTGTAATTCATTGAACTTTTAATTTTTATTCTCAACCTTTCATAAAATTAATTTTTCCTCATAGAAAATCGCCCTATAATTTTATCATTGATAATACAATTTAAATTACTAGTAACAATATTCTGTGCAACCCATTCCTATATTCTAATACTTGAAATACAAAAAAATAGAATATAGCATTTTCCAGAAGCATATAAATATGTAAATAGAAGGATCTGAAGAGTAAAACACTTCAAACTATTTATCATAAGATGCGGATGTAGATCATGGCTTGTCTAGCATTCAAAGTCCCCTGAGAGTGAACCTCAAGACCATAATTAAACAAAAATGAAGAGTCCAAAGAAACCTTTCTTTTAAAAACTAAAATGAGGGGGCCATGCCTAACCCCTGGATACGGTCTCTACATTTTCTCTCTCCCCTTCATTGAGTATTTCAACTAATGCCATCCCATTTGGATCCTGGGAGCCTGTTGTTTCACTACCATGTGGGACTTTCTAGTGACTACCCCAAGTTCCCCAACCCCCACTGCTATACAACTCCATTTAATTTCCTGACCCTCTGTTACCAGAGGTTAGGCATTACCCCCAGGTGAGGGATGGGACCACCCACCCATCTTAAAAAATTAACCCAGAATTGTTCCTGTCTAAAGAAAGTGGAGGGACAAAGAGTGGAGCACAGACTGAAGGAAAAGCCATCCAGAGATTGCCACGCCTAGGGATCCATCCCATCTGCCAACACCAAATCCAGACACTATTGCTGATGCCAAAAGGCACTTGCTAAATTGAGTCTGGGATAGCTGTCCTCTGAGAGGCTCTGCCAGAACCTGACTAATACAGATGTGGATACTTTCGCAGCCAACCATCAGACTGAACATGGGGACCCCAATGGAGGAGTTAAGGGAAGGACTGAGGAAGCTGAGGGGCTTTAGAACCCCGTAGGAAGATCCACATAATCAAGGAACCAGACTTACCCCCACCCCAGAGCTCACAGGGACTAAACCACCAACAAAGAATGGAATGACCCATGGCTTCAGCTGCCTATGTAGCAGAGGATTGCCTTATCTGGAATCAATGGAAGGGAAGACCTTTGGTCCTGTGGAAACTCAATGCCCCAATGTAGTGGAATGCTAGGTCAGTGAGGTGGGAGTGGGTAGTTGGGTGGGTGAACGCCCTCATAGAATCGGGGGGGGGGGAGGAGGGAGGGATATGGGGTTTACAGAGAGGAAAACAGGAAGGGGGATAACATTTGAAATGTAAATAAAGAAAATAACCAATAAAATAAAACATACAAAAACTAAATATAGGAAGACATACAAAAAAAGATACAGAGAGGATGTAAAAGATAATGAAAAATACATAAACAGAGAGGAGAGACAGAGTCAGAGGATAAGTGAAGAACAGAAAGAAGAAAATGAGCTAATATCAGTGCTAAGAAAGATTCAGCAGCAGATTATGTGAAAGGGGTCATACAGCTGCGGGAAGTTTAGAGACAGACTACTCTGACCTGAGGTGGAAATAGAAGGAATTTCACCCAAAAGGGCATTTAAGTTCCCACTTCATAAACAATTCCTGAATGCCTTTTACTTAACCTACCTGTGTTGAGTTTTCCTTCTTTTCTTCCTTGTATGCTTCCTTCCTTCCTTCTTTCCTTCTTTCTGTGTTTCCTTCCTTCTTTTCTTTCTTCCATTCTTTCTCTATCTTCTTTCTTTGTCTTTCTTCCTTAATTTGCTTTCCCCCTTTCAGTCTTTCCTTCCTTCCTTCTTTCCTTTGCTCCGTCATCCTTCTTTTCAGCAGAGATTTCAAAACAAATTTTTACTACAGATTTTAAATACAATTAAAAGTAAGAGAAGCACTCAGGAAGGAAATATGAAGCACCTGACAACCCACATGTGGCTTCTCTGAACATAGCTTTCTAAAATCTTTAGTTTTTACTAGTCCTGTGCTCTGATCACTCACCTCAGTCCATGATGACACTATGGTTATACCTTCACGGTGAGAAGTGAGTCTCTGCTGAAAGTGTGATGAAACACTTGTGCTCACTTAAAGAATCATGATCTCCTATTACTCTTTCCCAGAAGATTGGTCATTTTCAACTCAACTCTGGAACCATGACAGCCTCTCAACAAGGATCTGCAGTAACTTTTAAACACCTTCCTGTCAGAAAACAATACAAAAGCAAACAAAACAAGATGTGCAAATTACACACACTACTCCAAGGAAGCAATTAGGAATCTGGATTGGAACACTTTTGTCAGAATTTGGGGCACCAAGGGTATGTCAAAAAGGCAAGGAGAAGGATCTTTTTTTAAAAATATTTTTATTAGGTATTTTCCTCATTTACATTTCCAAGAAGGATCTTAAATGATATTAAGTATCAGCAAGTTGCATGGCCTTGCTCCTGGAGGATCGTTCCCTATCACCCAGCATCCTCGAGAATTTCAACATCTCAAAATTCTATCCTCCCAAAGACATTCAGGACAAATGGCTAATTTAGGTGCCTATTGATATATGAAAGCAATGCTAGCTGCCAGACTCTCAGAGCATTGCAAGTAGCTCCTACAGACTCCTGGCTACTCTCAGCATTCTCACCTCAGGCCCCTACCCTAAACCTCTATTGAACCTGGAATTCATTTCCTTTCTCCCAGCTTCTCTTTTCTATAAACCTTGACATTTTCACCATGTGCTTCTGTGTCGGTGGATCATTTCTTTGTCAGTGGACCTTCTCTTGATTCTTCTCTATTTTTTCCAATATTTAATTTATATATTCACATTAAATTCCAAGCAAAGCCAGCCCTTACATCCAATTCCCTCCCCATCCCTGTACATGGCCCCTACACCCATCCCCACTCTCATTTATGTATGAGAAGTGGGGTGTCCTCTGTGGATATCAACCCACCCTGGCAACACATGTCACAGCAGACCTAGGTCTATACTCTTCCACTGAGGTCAAACAACTTCTCTCCTAGCTCAGTTAGGAGAACAGGATCCACAGGAAGGCAGCAGAGTGAGATTATGTCTCTGCTCAAGTTTTTGTGGAACCCACATGAATAACAAACTACACATCTGCTACATTTGTGCAGGACCTACGTCCAGCTTTCTATGTTCTTTGGTTGGTGATTCAGTCTCTGAAAGCCTCCAAGGGCCCAAGATAGTTGATTCTGTTGGTCTTCTTGAGGAGTTCGTATCATTTCTTCTGGTTCCTTAATCCCTCCCTCAACTCTTCCACAAGATTTCCTGAGCTCCATCTGCTTTGCTGTGAGTTTCTACATCAGTTTTGGCCAGCTGCTGGGTGAAGGCCCTCAGGGGAAAGTAATTCACTGTATCAGGGATTATTATTTACTCATGGGGTAGATATGTCTCAAGTTGGGCAAGTTATTGGTTGGCCAGCCTTTGCTCCATCTTTAACCCTGCAATTTTTGTAGACCGGACATATTTTCAGGTGAACATTTTATGTGAGGGTTGGTGTCCTCATCCCTTGGGAATCTTGTCTATCTACCAGAGGTGGCCACTTCAGGTTCCATATACCCCACTGCTTGGAGTCACAGCTAGAGTCACTCTCATAAACTGCTTGGAGCCTCCCCCATCCAAGGTCTTTGACACATCCCATAAATGCTCCCCTACCATATTACACATCACTTGTTACCTTCCCCAACCCCTGTCTCACCCAATTCCCCACATCCATTCACTTCTGATATCTATTTTGTTTTCCTGACTTTGTGGGATTCAAGAGTACTCCCATGAGCCCATGGATTAAAGCATATGGATTGTTTACTTTATGGCTAATATCTACTTATAAACAGGTACATACAATGCATGTCTTTGGGTCTGGGTTAACTAACTAAAATGATATTTTCTAGTTTCATTCCTTGCCCTGCAAATTTCAAGGTTGCTTTATTTATAATAGCTGACTAGTATCCCGTTGTGTAAATGAACCACATTTCTTTATCTATTCTTTGGTTTAAGGGCATCTGTTTCCAATTTCTGGCTATTACAAACAAAGATATTATAAATATACCAGAGTCAGTGTTACAGCACTTTTTGGGTATATGGCTAGGAGTGATATAGCTGCATCTTGAGATTTCCCTAGTTTTCTGAGAAACCACAAAATGGATTTCCAGAGTATTTGCACAAGATTGTACTCCCACCATCAATGGAGAGTGTTGACCTGGCTCCACATCCTTGCAAACATATGCTGTCCTGAGTTTTCTGTGTTTGTTTTGTTATTGTTGTTGTTCTTGTTCTTATTTTTATTCTGTTGCTGTTGTTGTTTTTGTTTATTTTTGGTAGACTAAAACTAGAGTAAGTTATTCTTATTTTTTAAATTTTTTATTGACTTTACATTTCATTCACAGCCCCACTTCCTCTTCTATTCCCAGTCTCAACCTTACAAATCCTTTCTCCATTACTACCTTCTCTTCTCCTCAGAGAAGGGGAGCCCCACTTGGGTACCATCCCAACCTGGGACATGTAGTTCTAGCAGTACTAGCATATGCTGAACAGCTGTGGCCAAATTAGGCAGTTCTAATGGCAGGTAACAGAGATGGAGATAGACCCCAGTCCATTTTTTAGGGGCCCCACATAAAGTCCATGCTGCATATTTGCTACCAATGTATAGGGGGTCTACATCTAGCTTCTGCATGCTCCGTGGTTGATGGCCCAATCTTTCTGAGCCCCTATGTTTCCAGGTTAGTTGAGTTTTTGGGTCTTTTGATCTTAGCCACTGTGTTTGGTATACAATAGAATCTTAGGTTCATTTTGATTTGGATCTCCCTGATGACTAAGGACTTTGAACCTTTCTTTGTTTATAGGTGATTAGAGATTCCTCCACCTAGAATGCCCTGTTTAGCTTTGTACCCCCTTTATAATTGTGTTATTTGGTTTATTGATGTCTAACTTCCTGAGTTCTTTATATGTTTTGTATGTGGTATATATCTCTTGGATATAGGGTTGGTAAAAATCTTTTCTCCATCTGTAGGCTGTTGTTTTGTCCTATTCATAGTGTGTTTACCTTACTGAAGATTTTCACTTTTATGAGGTACCATTTATCAATTTTTGATCTTAGTGCCTGAGTCATTAGTATTAGGTTTAAGAAGTTGCAGTCAATGTGTTTGGTAAGATGGCTTTTTTATTGTATAAAATCTACCAATACATGAGCAAGGGGCATGTGTCTATCTTTGGATACCTTCTTCAATTTCTTTCTTCAGAGACTTGAAATTCTTGATCTACAAGTCTTTCTCTTGCTTAGTTAGAGTAGCACCAAGGTATTTTATGTTATTTGTGGCTATTGTGAAGGCTGTTTTCTTGATTTCTTTCCAGGCTATTTATTATTTTTATAAAGGGAGTATACTCATTTTTGGTTTTAGTTATTTTTTTTAATCCAGCAACATTAATGAAGATATTTATCTGTGGTAGAAGTTCTCTAATAGAACTTTTAGGGTCACAAATGTATACTACCATATTATCTGCAAAGAGCTATATTTTGATTAGTTCTTTTCAAATGTGTATGCCCTTCATATGCTTTAGCTGTCTTATTGTTCTGACTAGAACTTAAAATACTATATTGAAAAGATATGAAGAGAGTGAACAGTCTTGTTTTGTCCTTTATTTTAATACAATTGGTTTATGTTTCTCTCCATTTAATTTGATGTTGGCCATTGGCTTGCTGTATATTATTTATTATGTTTTTATTATATTTATTTATTAAAATGTTAAAACATATTTATTATGTTTTTATTTATAATTATTTATTATGCCTTTATTATGTTTAGCGATGTGTCTTTTATCCCTGTTCTTTCCAAGACTTTTAACATGAAGTGGTATTGGATTCTGTCAAAAGACTTTTCAACATCTAATGAGATGATCATTTGTTTCTTTTTTCTTCCAGTTTGCTTATCTTGTGGATTACTTTAACAGATTTTCATATTGTGAACTTCCCCTGCATACATGGGATAAGGCATAGTGATCATGGCAGATCATGTTTTGATATGGCCTTGAATTCAGTTTTCATGTATTTTTGCATGAAAATTAGTTCAAGAAATTGGCCAGAAATTCACTTTCTTTGCTGATTCTTTGTTTGGTTTGATTGTCAGCCTAACTTTGGATTCATTATTCACCATAAATAAGTTTGGTAATTTTCCTTCTGTTTCTATTTTGTAGCATAGTTTGAGAAGTATTAGTATTAGCTCTTCTTTGAAAGACTGACAGATTCCTATATGAAATCCATCTGGTCCTGGGCTTTTATTGGTTGAGAGACTTTTTCTTACTGCTTGAATTTTCATGGGGTCTTTAGGAATGTTTGCATTGTTTACCTTATCTTGATTTAAGTTTCCTAAGTGGTATCTATCTAGAAAATCATCTGTTTCATTTAGATTTTCCAAATTTATGGAATACAGGCTGCTGAAATGAGACATAAAAATTCTTTGGATTTTCTTGGTGTCTGTTACTATATAACCCTGTTCGTTTATTATTTTCTTAATTTTAATAATCTCTCTGTGTCTTTTAGTTAGTTTGCATAGGAAATTTCTCTATTGTTGAATTTCTGAAAATATCATCTCCTGGTTTTGTTGAGTTTTTGAATTGTTCTCTTTGTCCCTAGTTTATTTATTTCAACACAGAGTTGGATGATTTCCTATCTACTTCTCTTTTAGTGTTTGCTTCTTTTTGTTTTAAAGGCAGTCCTCTGCTACATATGTGCCAGGGGCTTTCAACCATCCAGGTATATGTTTTGCTTGGTGGCTTAGTCTCTTGGACCTGCCAGGGGTACAGGTTACTTGAGACTGTTGGTCTTCCTTGTGGAGTTGCCATCAGTTTCAGTTTCTTCAATCCTTACTGTAACTTTTCATAGGGTTCCCGACTTCATTCCAATTCTTGGCTGTGAGTATTTCCATCTGTCTCAGTCAGCTGTTGATTGAGCCTCTTAGAGGATAGCCATGTGAGGATCCTATCTTCAAGCACCACGTAGGATCAATAATAGTGTCAGGGTTTCTTGCTTACCAATGGGATGGATCCCAAGGAACGCTGGTCACTGGTTGGCCGTTTGTTCAGTCCTTGCTGTATTTTTGTCCCTGCATTTCTTTTTGGCAGGAACAATTTTGGGTAGAAAATTTTAAAGGTGAGTTGGTGTCCCCATCCCTCCAGAGTGGGCCCTGTCTAGGAAGTAGTCTCTTCATGTTGCATATCTTCACTGTTAGGCATTTTGTCTAAGGTCACCCACACTGAGTCCTGGAGCTTCCCCCATCCCAGGCCTCTGGGAATTTCTAGAGGTTCTTACCACTCTTACTGCCAGCAGCTCCATATTTTTGTTCATTCTCCTGGCCCTCTGGACTTCTCTCCTCTCTCTCCCCATACTTGAACCTGCTCCCCTTTTCCACTGCCCCTCTTCTCTCTCATGCAAGTACCTAACTAACGAAAGAAAGTTTTCAACACAATTTTTTTTTCATATTAAATCTCATGTAGCTTTCCAAGAAAAACTAGGATACACACTTGCTATTTATTCTCCATTTGTCAAACATCAGTTTTCCATTTCACTGTGAGGAAGCATTTAAATATATATATATATATATATATATATATATATATATATGTGTGTGTGTGTGTGTGTGTGTGTGTGTGTGTATACATATATATATTAGATTATTGAAGACATTTTAGAATTGGGCATGTAATATATGTTTTCATATTATTCTTCAAGTATTATAATATATTTATTCTTTAACAATTTTATATATTATATTATAATAGATTCTTTCACATTGATCAACTCCTCTCAGATATTCCTTTGCTCTATACATACTAAATTTTATATTCATTTTCCTTCTTAAGAGAAGGCAACATCAAAGATAAGAAGAAGGGAAAAATAACACTGAAAATCAGTCTAAAATGTTTTGGCTAATGATTCCTGAGTATGAGGACTGACCTCAATGTGGTTTCCATTCCTGGTGTCATTTTAGTGAAGAAAACTGATTTACCCTCTCCTAATTGCTCTCAGTTTCAAGTTGCTCCTTCATTAGGGCTAGAAATTGAAAAGAAAATGTGTTAAATATTGAATGAAAACGCAAGGAGGTGGGAAGGAAGGAGTACATGGACAGAAGTAAGAATTAAGAAATGAAAAGAAGAATCTCACTTAAGGGAGGAAAGTATCAAGTGTATCCTTTGGGATCCGCTGGAAGTTATTATATTTTCACATGATGAGTTGGACACAAACTTTTCTACACCCAGCAGTAAATATCTTCCAATTTCTGCTAAAATGTTTTCAGGTCTCAATCACAGCATCATGGTCAATTCCTCGATGCCCAGGTGATTTCCAATTTTATACATCTCTTGACTGGAAAGTAGTTCTCCCCTGTATATTGTGCATTGCCACAAGAACAAGTGCTGAGCTAAAGAGGTGCACCTGTTCTGTGTGGAGATGAGACTCTGAACCCTGATATGTAAGTTTATTATTCCCAGGTCCCATTTACTATTACAGTAATGACTTTCAACTCAAACCAAGATCCAAAACACCATCTATACAAGCACCAAGAAAACTTTTTAATGACTTTCCAACAATTACATGTCAATGCAAAGATATCCTTCTCACAGGAGCAAATGCAATGAAGCAATGAGGAATAATTAGGAAGAAAACTGCTTTGTGATCCCACAGCATTACAAGGCAGGATGCAGAAGGCTGAAAGAACCAATGGTAGGAATATGAAGTTCATGAATACAGGACAAGTTGAGACCTATTTTCAATGCCCAGAAATGCTCTGATACACATTTAAACTCTGAAAACCAAGGGAATTAATAGGCCTGAAGGAATGAGTTATAGTGAATGACCTTTGTCTCACTTTCTTCAAGTCATATTTCCTAAAAGGTTAATTCATTTCACTTACTTTAACTGCTGATACCCTCTGAGGCTGCAACTTAAATTTTCTCTGTAATTCAGCCAGCCTTATAATGAGGGCTTCAGTTTGATTTTCTGCAACTTGTGCTTTGTGGCTGCTGGAGAGGAGATTCTCTTCAAGGGCATACTTAGCAACTTTTAGATTGTTTACTTGTGTCCAGGGCTGTTCGATTTTATCATACAACTTCTTTTCCTTCATTGTTTTTTTCCCTGAGATGCTAAGAGCAACCAGCAAAGGTTTCACTTTAGTAGTCCTGGTATCTTGTTAATCACAGATGATTCTTCAGTCCCAGCTAACAAAAGCACATAATCTTCACAATCAAAATAGCAACAGCCCTGATAAGAGCTCCAATCTGTTGTTTGTTGCTTCTCACATGAAGACACTACAGTTCTTCCAGTGTTATCACTGGTCTGAAATGGTTGTAGAAATATAAACTATTCAGAAGAAATACATGTGATAATGAGTGGTAAATATGACAGAAGTACATAACACAGAGATATGAAATTATCACAGTGCAATCACCTCTTATGTACCATTAATATCCTCTTTCAAATAAAATGTATTTCAAAACTGTCACCCTGTGGCCTGCTGCTTTGTTTCATTTCCATGATGATCTTCATGACTCCAGTTCCTCCATGCCATATTCTGTAACATCCAGCTTGCAGAAGATTCATTAAAACACTTTAATTTGTACAATTGTATTCTTTGCATATACTTATTTATTCAAGAAAGAATATCCCTGTATTGCTCATTTTCCTGAGGAGTTACCTATTTATTGTACTTAATATATAGCAATTTTTCCTAGGAGTAAATTTTCTTTTTCTTCAAAGAAGAAAATGGTCTTGGCTGAGTGTCTTTTGATCCTCGGAGGATATACACACTAAAAACATAAGTATTAACAGTCTAGGTGTGAATTGCTACATCATTTCCACGGTGGGAGGAAAGGTTAACAAATGGAACCACAATAGGCTCCTTCAAATTCTGACACTAGTGCCATACAGACTTCCTGGCCTTTTAAAATAGTCTTTTCTCATATACATCCTAGCTACAGTTTCCTAGCCCTAGCCCTCTCCAAGTATATTCTTACCACCTGTCACACAGATCTGTCAACACTACCACCCCCTGCCTTCTTCCCTCAGAAAGATCTAGCCTCCCAGGGACAGCATATTAAGAGTGCATAACAAGTTACAATAAGAATAGGCACATTAAATCACATCAACGCTAGACAAAGGCAACCCAGTATGAGAAGTTCCCATGAGTAGGCTAGAGTCATGTTGAATAGAATTAGAAAATAAAAATCATTGTGAGTGAGGAAAACCAGAACCTGAAAATCAAACATGATATGTACTCACTTATAAATGGAAATATCCACTTATAAGCTGTAAAATTCACAGATTCAGAAAGGCTAGGTAACAAAGTGGAGTGATGTCAAGATGCATGTGTGGAACAGTGAAAGGTAGCATGGTCCCCAGTTGAGCTAAGGCTAGAAGCCCCAGAGACCCTGAAGGGACAGTTGGAGTTTTGCCTGCTCCTGGGCACCAAGTCCCTGTCACTAGCCATAGCACCCCCCTAGATTTCTGGCCATCAGTCACATAAGGGCAACACTCTAAGCCCTCCACATGTAGATGAGGAAAAGGACATGACCACAGGTCATGCCTGCTCAAGACAGATGTCCATGCTAATGAGATACATAGAGGCCTGTAGGTTGTAGCCAGTAAGTTTTCCTTACCAGATATTCCTTCCTGAAAAAGGTATTTAATCCCAGGCCCACCCTATGAATTGGGGTATGGTTTTACACATTCAATTTCTGCCATGACAATAAATCCCTTAGAACCATGGACTGTCTCTTTTCATTGGTATCTCCCTTGGGAAGTCAAGGAGAAGTCCTTCACCTAGAGATTCCCTGTCTAGTCTCCTGTAGAAGGCCTATCTACACTTGTAGCCATGACCATCACCAATCTCAAGCCAAGTCTATCACCGTCAAGCCAAAGACTCTCATGGTGGGACCAGCTTAAGCTCCCCCTTACCTCTGCCCTGAGCTAGATCCATTCCATAGGACCCTATTCTAATCTAGGCTCTTCCATGGCTCACAGCATCACCTGGGCGTCTAAGAACCAGAGAGTCAGACTGCCCCAACCTCTTGGCAGGCCCAGTGACCTTGAGCCAGCTCTGGCTGTCCAGCACCTCAGACTTCTCTTTCCTATACCTGAGCAGTGTCCCAGGGCTTCCCTACTGCCCAACACACACCAAGAGATGGCTTGGGTCAACTCCTGTGTCCTGCCTCCCTGAGCTGCAGTGCCCTGTGGTGGAGCTGATGCAGGACCCACAATCCTACATGGAAGGATCTGCCTAGCAAGGGAACAGACAATATTTTCTATCTTATTTCTTCATTCTGATAGGCTTCCCACAATAACATCAAGCTAAGAAACCATTAAAAATTATGCAGAGAACCAAGGTTACATCTCTACAGGCACAATGATCTCTGTAAGTCCCTATACGTCCCAGTTATTTGATTCTCTAGCCCATGTTCTCATGGTGTCCATACCCCTCTATTTCCTATGATTCTTGCCTCTCTAATCTGTATGACTTTCAGAGCTCTGGCTGTTTGTGTGTGAGACTCTGCTTCTGTTCTCATCAATTGCAGGGATAAAATCTCTCTGGTCTCTGATGATAATTATGATAGGTTCCAGTCCCAGAACACTTTGCAAGCAAGACAACCTTGAGGTTGAAGATTTGTAGCTCTGTCCATGTCCCTCTAGAAACCTGCCATTCATAGATTCCATGAAGATTCTATTGACTAGGTTTCTATCTCATCCACAAAATTCTGCCCTCAATTTGTTAGTTCTTAGAGTATTTTCACCACCCACCAACTTAATCACTTCTGTAACCAACCACTATTTCCCACAATCCACCTGAAAAATTAATTCTAGTTCCCCTTAACAAAGAGATCCTTAAGTTTCCTCCTACAGCCCTCATTTGTACTTAGCCTCTCTGGGCTTGTGGATGATAGCATAATCATCTTTTGCTTTACAACTAATATCCAATTATAAGTGAGTACCATATTTTTCCTGGGTCTAGGTTACCTCACTCAGGTAGCTCTTTTCTAGTTCCATCCATTTGTATATCAACTTTATGATGCCATTGTTATTAATAGGTGATTAATATGCCATTTCTTTTTTTTTTTTGCATTTCATTCCATTTTTATTATTTTTCCCACATTTTTATTAGATATTTTCTTCATTTACATTTCAAATGCTATCCCAAAAATCCCCTATACGCTCCCCCCTGCCCTACTCCCCTACCCACTCACTCCCATTTCTTGGCCCTGGCATTCCCCAGTACTGGGGCATATAAAGTTTTCTAGACCAAGGGGCCTCTCTTCCCAATGATGGCCGACTAGGCCATCTTCTGCTACATAAGCAGCTAGAGACATGAGCTCTGGGGGTACTGATTAGTTCATATTGTTGTTTCACCTATAGGGTTGCAGACCCCTTCAACTCTTGAGTACTTTCTCTAGCTCCTATATTGGGGGTCCTTGTGTTCCATCCTATAGATGACTGTGAGCATCCACTTCTGTATTTGCCAGGCACTGACAAAACTTCACAGGAGACAGCTATATCAGAGTCCCTTCAGCAAAATCTTGCTGGCGGATACAATAGTGTCTGCATTTGGTGGCTGATTATGGAATGGACCCCTGGGTGGGGCAGTCTCTGGATGATCCATCCTTTCATCTTAGCTCCAAATTTTGTCTCTGCAACTCCTTCCATGGATACTTTATACCGTATTCTAGGGAGGAATGAAGTATCCACGCATTGGTCTTCCTTCTTGATTTTCTTGTGTTTTGGAAGTTGTATCTTGGGTATCCTAGGTTTCTGGGCTACTATCCACTTATCAGTGAGTGCATATCAAGTGACTTCTTTTGTGATTGGGTTACCTCACTCAGGATGATATCCTCCAAATACATCCATTTGCCCAAGAATTTCATAAATTCATTGTTTTTAATAGCTGAGTAGTACTCCATTGTGTGAATGTACCATATTTTCTGTATCCATTCCTCTGTTGAGGGACATCTGGGTTCTTTCCAGCTTCTGGCTATTATAAACAGGGCTGTTATGAACATAGTGGAGCATTTGTCCTTATTACCAGTTGGAATATCTTCTGGGCATATGCCCAGGAGAGGTATTGCTGAATCTACAGGTAGTACTATGTCGAGTTTTCTGAGGAATCGCCAGACTGATTTCCAGAGTGGTTGTACCATCTTGCAATCCCACCAGCAATGGAGGAGTGTTCCTCTTTCTCCACATCCTTGCCAGCATCTTGATCCTAGCCATTCTGACTGGTGTGAGGTGGAATCTCAGGGTTGATTTGATTTGCATTTCCCTGATGATTAAGGATGTTGAACACTTTTTCAAGTGCTTCTCAGCCATTCAGTATTCCTCAGTTGAGAATTCTTTGTTTAGCTTTGAACCCCATTTTTAATGGGGTTATTTGAATTTTTGGAGTCCAGCTTCTTGAGCTCTTTTTATATATTGGATATTAGTCCCCTATCAGATTTAGGGTTGGTAAAAATCCTTTCCCAATCTGTTGGTGGCCTTTTTGTCTAATTGACAGTGTCTTTTGCCTTAAAGAAGCTTTTCAATTTTATGAGGTCCCATTTATCAATTATTGATCTTTCAGCACAGGCCATTGCTGTTCTGTTTAGGAATTTCTCACCTGTGCCCATATCTTGGAGGGTTTTCCCCACTTTCTTCTCTATTCTTTATCCATTCTCCATTCTCCTGTTGAGGAACATCTAGGTTGTTTCTAGTTTCTGACTATAATAAATTAAGTGGCTATGAACCTAGCTTTGGGAGTGCTTTTGATGTGGTAGGGAATATTCTCGGTTTGTGCCTAAATTTGTTATAGTTTTGAGGTAGACTGACTGCCAATTTTCTGGGAAATTGCCATATTGATATCCAAGAGGCTGTGCAAGACTGTACTACCACCAACATAGAAGAAGTGTTCTCATTGCTGGATATCCTTGCCAGCATGAGCTGTCACTTGTGTTTTTAATCATAGCCATTCTGACAGAAGTAAGAGGAAATATCAAAGTCATTCTTATTTGCATTTTCCAGATGGCTATGGCTAAGGATCTAACAATATTCAACATTTCTTATATGGCTCTTTTGAGATACCTATGTGGAGAGTTCTGTTTAGATTTGTACCCTATTTTATAATTGGGTTATATGTTTTATTGGTATCTAATTACTTGAGTTCTTTATATGTTTTGGATATTAGCCCATTGTCAGATGTAGGGTTGGTGAAAGCCTTTTCCCATTAGGTAGACAGCCATTTTGTCCTATGGATGGTGTCCTCTGCCTTAAAGATGTTTTGGTTCCATGAGGTCCAATTTATTAATTTATGACATTAGTGCCCACCCTATTGTGTTCTGTTCAAGAAATTGTTTCCTTTGCCAATGGTTGAAGATTATTCCCCACATCTCTTCTATCAGATTCAGTATTTCTGGTTTATATTGAGGCCTTAGAGTTACTTGGACTTGAGTTTTATCCAGGGTTGTAAATGTAGGTCTATTTGCATTCTTCTGCATACTGACTTTTAGTTAGACCAGCCCCCCCCACCACCACCACCACTATTGTGTATTTGCTGAATCTTTCTCAAAATTCAGTTATCCTTAAGTGGGGTATTTAATGTTCGGTCTTTAATCCAATTCCATTGATCAACATTTCTGCATTTATGTCAATGCCATGCCACTTTTATTACAATAGTTCTGTAGTACACTTAGCCATTCTTTTCTTTTCTGTCATTTTATTTGTGTGGTTTTTTTTTTTTTTTTTTTTTTGGTTTTTTTGGTTTTTTCTTTTTCTTTTTTTTTTTTTTTTTTTTTTTGAGATAGAGTCTATCTATGTATCATGAAAGTCCTGGAAGTCATTCTGTAGACTAGACTAGCTTTGAACTAAAAGAGGTCTACCTGCCTCTGTCTCCAAAGTACTGGGATTAAAGTCATGCACCACCATCACCCCAGATTGCCATTTTTAAGAAGCATTGATACTTTGTTTGCTAACTGTCTGGGCCACTGCTAAGCCATGAGCACCAAACTCAACTCTGTTTCTTAGGTCTGTATCCACACTTTTAAGATTGATTTGTTCAGATATCTCAATTTTAGTTTTACTTTCATTTGCCCAATTCATAAAAGGAGGACAATTATCTTTATTTTTATTTGTATGAAGCTTAACACTGTTTTAAATCTTTTCGGATTTAATGTTAGCCTCTTGTATAGTACAGTATTTGTAAGCTTTCTCTACATATTACAGAAATTATCACTTGCTGACCATCTCCAAAATGCCTGAGGAATTTGTACTTATTCTGTAGTTACTTTGGTCAGAAGTTTCTCATCTCTTATTAAGAATTCTTTTTCTGACAAAATACAATTTAGACATGAGCAAATTAAGAGGTTTCCTAAATGCTACATTTAATACTTGATCATATCTCTTTTTTCCTTTCTTTTTCATTTTTGAATCATTTTCTTTCTATTTTTATTAAATTATTTTATTTACTTACATTCCAAAAGTTACCCCATTTCCTGGTTGCCATTCCCCTAGATTTCACCCTCCTTCCCCTTGCCCCCTACTTCTGAGAGGGCATTACCCCATGTGCTCACCCATCTGTATCCTACCCCCACCATCATCCTTCTTTCCTGGGACATTAACTTTACACGTGCATTAGCAGCCTCTTCCCCTGATGCCATACAAGGCAGTCCTCTGCTACATTTGTGTAAATTAGGCCATATATGCTCTTGACTTAGACTCTGGAAGCTCATCTACGAGGATTAATGTACAAGGCTTGGGTAAGAAGTGTTGAGAGGAATCAAAACTCTGTAGAGGTACTTACAAGGCTCTGAGAGTATGTCCAGCTAGTATCTGCTTTTAGTGTGTTAATAGGCACCTAATTTAGCAATTTGTCCTGTGTGTCTATGTAACCAAATTTTTCTTTATGTGGAAACTATCTGAGAGGCTGGGTGATAGGAGAAGCCCCTCTAGGGAAAAGTCCATGAAAATTTCTTATACTTTAACTGCCTTGAAGTTCAGCCTGTGTTTCACTTTACTGTAAGTTTTCTGCTGCAAGGACTAACAAAATAGTTCCTGTTCAGATTCCTAATTGCTTCCTTCTGATAGCTCATGTAACTGTATATCTTGGTTTGTTAAGTTATGTATTTTTTTTTTTTTGAGAGGAAGGTGATTAAAAGTTACTGAAGATTCATGTGGAGATGCTGTCATCAGGGGTCCAGAACTGAGTTAAAAATCACCAATCCTCTGGGAAAGAACCCCAGGAGAACATTACCCCTTTAAGTGATGGGGAGTACTGCACCATGGTTTCAGCAGAGACTCACTTCTCAAGGTTCCAGGCATAGCCATGGTGTCATCAAGCACTAAGGTAAGTGGCCACAGCACAGGAATAGTAAACATGAAAGACCTTAGAAAGCAATCTTTGGAGAAAGCAGGCATGTGCTCTTACCCTCTTCCCGAGTGTCTCTGTAAATCTCAGTTGTACTTAAAATATGTATTAAGAATATATTTCAAAACCTCTGCTGCAAACAAGAATGATGGAAGAAGGAAAGAAGGTAAGAAAGAAGTTTTTTAAAAAGAAAGAAAAAGAGAGGGGAAGTGTACTGGCAGGTTTTGTGTGATAACTTGACAAAACTGGAGTTATCATACAGAAAGGAGTTTCCCTTGAGGAAATGCCTCCATGATATCCATCAGGAAGGCCTTTTCTCAATTAGTGATCAAGGGGAGAGGGTCCATTGTGGGTAGTGCCGTCCCTGGGCTTATAGTCCAGGGTTCTATAAGAAAGCAAGCTGAGCAAGGCAAAGGAAGCAAGCTAGTAAGAATCATACCTCCATGGTCTCTGTATCAGCTCCTCCTTTCTGACCTGCTTGAGTTCCAGTCCTGATTTCCTTTGGTAATGAACAACACTGTGAAAGTGTAAGCTGAATAAACCCCTTCCTCCCCAGCTTGCTTTTTGGTCATGATGTTTATGCAGGAATAGAAACCCTGACTCAGACATGAAGGAATGAAGATGGAAGGAAGAAATGAAGGAAATAAGTAAAGAAGGGAGAGATACGGACAGAAAAGAAGAAGGGAGGGGAGGATTGAAGAAGGGATTGAGAGAAGAAGGGATGAATGGTGTGAAAGAGGGAGGGAAACTCAAGACATAGATAGGTTATGGGAAAGGCACTCAGGTGCTATTTAGAAAGAGGAAACATAAATGTATTTTTGGCTGAAACTGCAGCTATTTCCATCTCAGGTCAGAGTAGACTGTTTCAAATCCTCCCTCAGCTGAGTGATCCATGTTCCTCCAATAAGCTCTTGCTGAGCCTCTCTTATTATTGATATCACCTCATTTTCTTCTTTCTTTACCTCCTCTACTTTACCTCCTTCTTTGTCTCTTCCATGTGTTATCTTTATCTTCTTCTTTCTTGCCATATCTATATTTTTGCATGTTTTTGCCTTCTTTTGGTTTTTAGAAGAAAGTTTTCTTTGGATTCTTCATTTTTCTTTAATGATGCCACTGGGGTTCAAACCCAGACTCCTTTCAAGGATAGACAAGCTATTATCTACATCCCCATATTATGCTAAATAGATTAAAGTGTTTTACACTTTTAAAAATATTTTTATTTTCTTTTGTTACATGAAATATGAAATCATTGAGATCTTTGAAAGTCAAGTATATTTTAATAAAAGAAAAAAAAAAAAAGAAAGAAAGAAAAAACCTAGCCAGAAATCAGTAGATTGTAGGCATTTGAGATGCAAATGTTTTTGAAGGTGGTAACAGACAGGACCTGACTACCTGACCATCAGAAAAGTCAAAGTCTTTTCCAGAGTCTCATTATGGTTGACTTCATCTTCTACTTCCTCACTGGGTAAGACCACCTGCTGTTCAAGCCTGAGAACCCAAGTTTAATTCCCAGCACCTACATAAAAAGCCAGATCTGTGTGAATGATACTTATACAGCTAGCATTGGTGCTGGGGCCAGGTGAGTATAGATGTCTATGTAGAGTTTCTTCTTCACAGAGAGACCTCTTTCTCAAGCTGATGAGGCAGGGAGCAATAGAGGAAGACATGGCATCTTTTGTGGCCTCTTACATTATGTGCACCTGCACACTGTTTTTCGTACTCTCCTGCTCCAGCAAAATTACACAGGTTTAATATGGTGCTTTGGGATCAAATGTCCAGTGCATTAACTGAATCTTCTCTCCATTTGTTTTGCTTTAGTAAAAAGCAAAACAACTCTTTTCAACTCTCTTGATCAGTTACACTATTTATAGTATCAAAGATTGTGGCATCCTTAACAGCTTAAAGTGAAAATTCCACATTCAGGTTAATTCAGGTTAATTCATTAATTATAATTAAGATTAGTTGCTTTCGACATTGCTCAGGAAGGTCCTTGCATAAAAACACATCAGATACTCTACAAATTCTCTGGAAGGTGACTTATTTTCACTAAAGAAAGAATCCCAAGTTCACAGAGACAGGGAGGACAGTGCAGAGGCCTCTGTAGGAGACATTGGAGCACTTTTCTTTTTAAAGTTCTTATCTATTCTGCCCTCAACTCACTGAATGTTTGGGGCTCTCACTGATTGTGATCCTGTGAAGGTTATCAACCAAGGAAGAAAAGGAATCTAGGCAGGGGCCTGGGGGCACTCACAAGAGAGCATATCAAGGAAAGGTGTAGCTTCCTGGGTCGTACTGTTGCTGTCTCAATTTTAATTTCTGACTGAAGATAAGTACCAATTGGAGATCTGATTCCCTCTTTTACTGTGTTCCTCCTTATCTCTACTGTCTGCATGATCATCAAACCATTTGCATGTTGCTAAGATAAAGCAGTTATAGAGTAATGTCCTTGGGACTCTCCCCATGTCAAAGACAGATGTGTATGTGAGTGATTATAGAATACAACCACATGATGGGGACTATCTTCTTTATTCCCTTTGCATTGTTTGTCAGTGATATGCTCAGTGTTGATCTGAAGTAGTTTCAATCTTTGTCCTATTTCTACACCAAAATATCTTTAATTCCAACACTTGGAAAGTAGAGCCAGCTAGATCTCTGAGTTCAAGTCCAGCCTGGTCCACATAGTAAGTTCCAGGACTGTCTGTGCTACATAAAGAAACCTGTCTTTAAAAAAAAAAAAAAAAAAGTGAAATAAAAGAAAACCTCACCTTTAAAATGGAACATCAACAAACCAAAGCAAGCAAAAATCAGTATATTCATTTTCAAATTTATTCCTGACAAACAGGAATAGGATAAACACAGCGTTTCTCTAATGAAAGCCAACTCTCTGTCATGGCTGTTACTCAGAATCAAGGGAAAATTACATTCTTGATCCTAGTTAGCTATATTGCCCCTCTATTTACAGTTTGCTCTTATTGTTTCCTAAAATAAGCATTTAAAAAATTTTTGAAAATTCCAAATGAATTATAGAGGGCATATTGATCATGTCAAACTGTGATTCCTTCAGTCTGACTTTCCCAGACTGTCTCAGATACATTGATCTTTCTCACCTTTATATCCCTTGTTTGTTTGCTTGTTTTTGTTTTGGTAACACTCTGAGTCCAATTTATCCATTCCCATGCTCTCTCCGCTATTCCCCCTCAGATTCATGCCCTCCTTTCTCATTACTTATTATATATATATATATATATATATATATATATATATATGTGTGTGTGTGTGTGTGTGTGTGTGTTCAGTATGTTTAGTGTTACTTTTATGTGATTTCAAGGTTGAGTAGTGCCATGAAAATTTCCCTTTCCACGTTAGCACTTGTTCAGGTCTGCTTTAGTCAGTCACATTGTTGAGGTATCATGGGTGCAGCTTCCCTACCATTTCTAAGAGACAATCTTACAGCAGATTTCCTCTCTGAGCCTTTTGTGTTGACCTTTCTATGCAAGCATCCAAAGGAGGGAAGCAACCAATAATCCTACGTTACAATGAAACCTATGATACACAATGAAGACAAGGGTGGTAATACAGTCCTAAGAATGAAGTGGTACTGATATCTTGGCAGTAACCAAGAGCTGTCCAGTTGTACTTAAGGTCTGCTCAACAGAGGAAAAATCAGGCCTGGCACATTACCCAAATTCTCATGAATAGTGAGGTCCTATGTCTTAGAGGAGAACTATCTACTGCCATTTTACTAAACATTTTTACTTCCTAAAAAGCAATTTGACCACTCAGACTCATGAATTAGAAATGTTTTTTTTAGCATCTGAAGATAATATTATATTGATTCTTTAAAAACTCACTTTTATATTTTTCTATTTTTTAATTTTTCTATAAGTTTTCCAGTTAATTAGCAATGTTTATTTCTTTAAAATTTTATATTTTGATATTTAAATATATTTCTTTCATGGATCTTCCCCAAATAAAAAAGTAGGTATTAGTATTTAAAAATTGTTTTTCTTAACTTCCAACTTACCTAGAAGATACTGTTTCTCTGTGTAGTTCTTCATGTCCTGGAACTTGCATTATAGAGAAGGGTGGCCTCAACTCAGAGGTCTTCCTGCCTGCCCCTGCCTTCTCTGCTGCTGAGATTAAAGGTGTATACCACCACAGTCTAGCCAAAAACCTGTTGTTCATTTTTTCTTTAATTATTTTATTTATTTTCATTGCCTCTCCCATGGCCCCCCCACAGTTTTTTTTTTGTTTGTTTGTTTTGTTTTGTTTTGTTTTGTTTTTATCTCAAGTTTCTCATTTGGCAAATAGCAATTGGAACAAATGCTCACTGATAAAGTTTATTTAGGCCCTTTGGGGAGCAGTAACAAGCAGGGGGCACAGTACTTTAAAAGTAGCATTTTATTGCATTTATAACTTATTACACAATCAAAATCTTCTTTTAGTGTACAATTATACAGGGAATTCAGAAATAGGCAAATTAACAGTACCTTAAAAGAACAAATAAATCACACACCCACAGTTCTTCTATCCATTACACCCTCCTTGTCTCCAAGAGGATCCTCCCCCTCATCCCCCTTCTCATGTATCCCCTTTGCTGGGGCCTCAGATCTCTCCAGGTTTAAGTGCATTTTCTCCCACTGGGGCCAGATCACTTAATCCTTTGCTATATATGTGTCAGATGTGAGGAATGGAGGGGAAGGGGGAGGCTGGGACCAGCAGGTGTATGCTGCCTGGTTGGTGGCTCAGCTGCAGTGATCTGCCAGAGGTCTATTTAGTTGAGACTGCTGATCTTCCTATGGGGTCACGCTCCCCTTCAACTCCTTCAATCCTCCCTAATTCCTCCATTGGATCCCCAACTTCAGTCCAATGGTTGGGTGTAAGTATCTGCATCTGTCTTAGTCAGCTGCTGGTAGGGCCTCTCAGAGAACAACTATGCCAGTCTTCTGTCTGTAAGTAAATTATATCATCAGTAATATTGTCAGGTCTTGGTGCTCCCCCCACCCCCAGTGAGAAGGATCCCAAGTTGGGCCAGTTACTGGACAACCTTTCCTTCAATCTCTTCCATTTTTGTCCCAGCAATTCTTTTAGACAGGAACAATCTGGGTCAGAAATTTGACTGTGATTATTTCAATATTCCTGTAGCTGTTGAGGCTAGTTTCATGCCTGATTATATGGTCAGTTTGGAGTTGTTTCCATCCAGTGCTGAGATGAAGATATATTCTCTTGTTTGGGGGATGAAATGCTCTTTATATATCTGTTAAATCCATTTGGTTCAAACTTCTGTTAGGCTTACTGTGTCTCATTTTAGTTTCTGTTTCAATAAGCTGATCATTGGTGAGAGTGTGGTGTTGAGGTCTTTTACTATTAATGTTCAAGTTTCAATGTGTGTTTTGAGCTTTAGTAAAGTTTCTTTTACAAATGTGGGTGTGCTTGAATTTGGCCCATAGATGTTCTGGATTAAAACCTCCTCTTGGTGGATTTTTCCTTTGATGAATATAAAATGTCCTAATCCATCTTTTGATAACTTTTGGTTGAAACTTTTTTGCAAGTTTAAGGAATTCACACGTTAATCAACATTTCAGAAATTATTAACCATTTGAAAATATACAAATAAAACTCTAGACTACCTAACCTCAAAAAAGCTAGTAATATCATGAAAAATGTAACTTTCCATGATCTGTTGAAATCCCACAAAATATCTTTAATATCTAATAGTTGATGGTTATTTTTTTCTTTCTCTTCTCCTCTTTCTTCCGTCCTTCTTCTTGCTTCTGCTACTTAATCTTAATTCTACTTCTCCACTACTTCTTGAAGCAGAATATTTAGTAGTACAAATTGGTTTCTTGATCATCCTGCCTCTGACTGCTATACTTCAATAAATGTTTTGAAAAATACATAATTAATATATAGTCATAATTTCTTGGATTTTATATTTAACCAGATTTTTTCTAATTATAAAGGGATATGTGTGTGAAAGAAAGCATCTTGTATAGGATGTGGCAACAATAACACACTGTGAAGATACTCAGAAAAAGCAAGAGACTAAGCTAACATAAGCAGCATGGGACTTCATAGAATTCTAGACTTTACTGTCCAAATTTTTAGCACTGCCAAAGGTTTATCTCCAAATATTATGCACAGGGAGGACAATGTGAACTGTAAGGTGTTTGAATTATATATAGACAAATGCCTCACCTACACACATTTTAAAACTTACCATGCATCAGTGATTAAAAAGCAAATTATGTTGGAACTTGTTATATTCATCTGTGACTCATTCACTTATTTCACAACACTATATACTTGCAATAATTAGAAGTAAAGATAGGCAGAGATGAGTCTCCTTAGCATAAGATTTGAATGATTGGTAAATGCCCAAGGCTTTTATCAAGACCATCCAGGTGGATGGGAGATGTGCTGGAAAAAATTAAGAATGGAATTACATTTCCCCAAATCTCAGTTTCATGGGCGTATGCTGATTTCACTTGTCTATTGAGAGCAAAGCACACTTGAAAAGGTAAAACATGCTCTGTGTTTAATGTCATTCCATCCATCTGATTCTCTCACATGTTCCACTGCATCTTTCTTCTTCATGCTTTCCATTGTTGTATGTAAATCAGTCACAAATTCAAGGGAATTCTCTATGAAGTATAGTGCATCTTTGGGATTGTTGGATTTAGGATAGGTAAAGGAGGATGTCACCATGGGAGTTGATCCAGTTGGTTATTTTATCTAAAACTATTAGAGAAAGACTTTGTAGGCTTCTGAAGTCTGCTGTGGAAGGACCGCATAAGAAAGCCTGTGACAAGTGGATGCTCACAGTCATATATTAGACGGAGCAAAAGGTCCCCAATGAAGGAGCTAGAGAAATCAACCAAGGAGCTGATGGGTTTTGCAGCCCCCTAAGATGAACAAAAATATGAACTAACCAGTATACCCAGAACTCCCTGGGACTGAACCACCAATAAAAGAAAACACATGGAAAGACTCGTAGATCTAGCTGCATATGTAGCTGAGGATGGCCTAAAAGGTCATCAATGGGAGGAGAGGCCCTTGGTCCTATGAAGGTTCTATACTCAGTATACGGGAATGTCTGAGCCAGGAAGCCGGAGTGGGTAGGTTGGTGAGGACGAGGAGGGGGTAGATGAGAGGGGATTTTCAGAGGGGAAACTCACAAAAGGGATAACATTTGAAATGGAAATAAAGAAAATATCTAATTAAAAAAAGGTTAGGTCAAAAATAAAAGAATAAGAGAGAGAGAGAAACCTGTCACAGAGCAAAATGAAGGATTTATCTTTTTTTAATTAGATATTTTCTTTATATACATTTCAAATGCTATCCGAAATTTCCCTATGCCCTCCTTCTGCCCTGCTCTCCTACCCACCCACTCCTGAATCTTGGCCCTGGCATTCCCCTGTATTGGGGCATATAAGGTTTGCAATACCCAGGGGCCTCTCTTCCCAGTGATGGCCAACTAGGCCATCTTCTGCTACATATGCAGCTAGAGATATGAGCTCTGGGGGTACTGGTTAGTTCACATTGTTGTTCCACCTATAGGGTTGCAGATACATTCAGTTCCTTGTGTGCTTTCTCTAGCTTCTCCATTAGGGGCCCTGTTTTCCATCCTATAGATGACTGTGAGCATCGACTTCTGTATTTGCAAGGCACTGGTATAGCCTCATATGAGATAGCTATAGCAGGGTCCCTTCAGCAAAATCTTTCTGGCATTGTGCAATAGTGTCTGGGTTTGGTGGTTGATTATGGGATGGATCCCCGGGTGGGGTAGTCTCTGGATAGTCCATCCTTTCATCTTAGCTCCAAACTTTGTCTCTGTAACTCCTTTCATGGGTATTTTGTCCCATATTCTAAGAAGGAATGAAGTGTCCACGAATTGGTCTTCCCTCTTCTTGATTTTCTTCTGTTTTGCAAATTGTATCGTGGGTGTTCTATGTCTCTGGGATAATATCCACTTATCAGTGAGTGCATATCTAATGACTTCTTTTGTGATTGGGTTATCTCACTAAGGATGATATCCTCCTGATACATCCATTTGTCCAATAATTTTATAAATCCACTGTTTTTAATACCTTAATAGTATGGTACATTGTGTATATGTACCACATTTTCAGTATCCATTCTTCTGTGGAGGGACATCTGGGTTCTTCCAGCTTCTGGCTATTAAAAATAAGCCTGCTATAAATATAGTGGAGCATGTGTTCTTATTACCAGTTGGAACTTCTTCTGGGTATATGCAAGGAGAGGTATTGCTGGATCTTCCAGGAGTATTCTGTCCAATTTTCTGAGGAACCTCCAGACTGACTTCCAGAGTGGTTGTACAAGCTTGCAATCCCACCAGCAGTGGAGGAGTGTTCTTTCTCCTCTTCCTCACCAGCATCTGCTGTCACCTGAATTTTTGATCTTAGCCATTCTGATTGGTGTGAGGTGGAATCTCAAGGTTGTTTTCATTTGCATTTCCCTGATGATTAAGGATGTTGAACATTTTTTCAGGTGCTTCTCAGCCATTCGGTATTCCTCAGTTGAAAATTCTTTGTTTAGCTCTGAACCCCATTTTTAATGGGGTTATTTGAATTTCTGGAGTCCAGCTTTTTGAGCTCTTTGTATATATTGGATATTAGTCCCCTATCAGGTTTAGGAATGGTAAAAATCCTTTCCCAATCTGTTGGTGGCCTTTTTGTCTTGTTGACAGTGTCTTTTGATTTACAGAAGCTTTGCAATTTTATGAGGTCCCTTTGTCAAATTCTTGATCTTACAACGCAAGCCATTGCTGAACTCTTTAGGAATTTTTCCCCTGTGACCATATCTTCAAGGATTTTCCCTACTTTCTCCTCTATTAATTTCAGTGTCTCTGGTCTTATGTAGAGGTCTTTGATCCACTTAGACTTGAGCTTTGTACACGGAGATAAGAATGTATCAATTCGCATTCTTCTACATGCTAACTGCCAGTTGTGCTAGCACCATTTGTTGAAAATGCTGTCTTTTTTCCACTGGATGGTTTTAGCACCCTTGTCAAAGATCAAGTGACCATAGCTGTGTGGATTCATTTCTGCGTCTTAAATTCTATTCCATTGATCTACCTGTCTGTCACTATACGAGTACCATGCAGTTTTTATCACAATTGCTCTGTAGTACAGCTTAATGTCAGGCATGGTGACTCCATCAGAGGTTCTTTTATTGTTGAGAATAATTTTTGCTATCCTACTTTTTTTTATTTTTCCAGATGAATTTGCAAATTGCCCTTCCTATCTCAGTGAAGAGTTGAGTTGGAATTTTGATGGGGATTGCATTGAATTTATAGATTGCTTTTGGCAGGATAGCCATTTTTACTATATTAATCCTGCTGATCCATGAGCATGGGAGATCTTTCCATCTTCTGAGATCTTCTTCAATTTATATTATTAAGAAGAGTTGTATATGCATAAACAACTGCAAATTTGAGAATTTATAGTATCTGAGGGATGAACAATTTTAAGCAATTGTAAGCTCTGAGATATATTTTGACTATTAATATACAAATTAAAGTTTGATTATTCAACATTTTAAAACACCATCTACAGCACACAATTTAATTATCTGTGCTGAAGCAGGAGGGAACTCAAAAGAATAAGCATGTGATCCAATTCACATATACTTTTTTTCCCATAGAAGGGCTGTTTTTAAACACAGTAAATGGGATGCATGCATGAATTTATAGAAGGTACAAAAGCATGCATAAAAACAAATTTTATCAATTTATCTTTAGGATAATGATTATCAATTATATTTAAAATGATGGTATGCAATAGGCCGAATATCAATATTCTGCAATAACCAAATTAATTGCTGTTTGGAACAAGGAACAGACACGTTGTCAGGTTCTTAAGACACAATTTTTTAAATAGGTTTTCTAAAATATATGAATTTATCTTACAATTCTGTATTAGCACCACAGCAGCCTTAATAGGATGTTAAAACTTTGCTTCGAGGTGAAGAAAGATGATTTTACATTAATGTTTCTTTTGCCAAAGAGTTGCTGTGGGCACATTTAATAACCCTAACTAAAATAAGCAGCTAATATTTGATTACCATTGATCATAACTGATAACAATTATAAAAGCTTTCTTTATTTTCTGCAAAGCCTTTTGTTCTTTGCCAGTTAATTTGTGTCTCACTTAATAGCTCCTAACAAAGACTAAAGTTCTCCTGTGGTGAGTTTAAGGTGAGGTCTTAGCCAAGTAACATGTCCTGGAAGCTTTTGAAAATAAAATAAAAGCAAATCAATTTTTCGTTCTTAGATTTTCTGTACCACAATTTTCTCATATAACTAAAACCCTAAATATTATAAAGATATTGCCTTTGAATCTTTTCTGGAGCAACAGCTACTCCCCAGAACTTTAAAGCTCATTGTGTGAGAGCAAAGATGTGAAGTACACTTCCTTTGAGAGGCAAGGAGAGGCAAGTTTCAAGAGCTTCCTTAGGCTCTTTTGAAAGACCAAGTCACACAAGCTTCTCTGAGGCTGCTCTGTTTTGTATGGCTGTATAGCCACAGAGTATTAGTGCTCTCATAAGATGATTACTCTTGTAATTATCTTAATTAACAACATATGGGTGAGTAGAAAATCTTAAATTTGCAATCAAACTGCAAGCTGCCGTCAATGGAACACTGGCAGTTTTAACCATAATTTTCAAATTTCTTTTACAGCGTTAGGATAATATCTACAAACTTGGGAAAGCAAAACCCAATTTCAAAACAATTTATCACCTTAGAATCAATGTTAGAAACATCACTATCACGTTATGAAATTTGGCTGCCAATTTATACCTATGAATGCATGACTGCAAATTTTAATGCTTCATTAAAGAGACATTGCTTTAAATCTTACCTTTATCTACCTTTTAGTATAAGAATCGCATTAAATATTATCTCAACTAGAAGTATCCCTAGGAGGCCTAGATTTTTGGCCTGCTTTATGCCACGTGTTGTAAAGACTCCAAACCTGAGTTACCAATTTAAAGCTAACTTTCTAGTAACCAGTGTTACACCTTTTTGATCAGACCCAATAACTTATAAGCTAATACTCTTGTGATGAAGACACGCAGAGCATATTACACCTCTAAGACCAGTAAAAGACCAAATGAAGCGGCTACACGAGTCTTATAAATTTGGACCAATCAAAGAATTTTAATTTTACTAGCTATAATTATAAGATAAAAAAACACTTTGTCATTTGCCAAACACATTAATCATGAGTTCAGAGAACCCTGCAGGAAAAAAAAAATCTATCCGCTTTTTTGCCACAAAACTAAGAGACTGCAGACTCCCTTTCTTTGAAAGCAGCTTATCCAGCAGTGGCTCCCCTGCTGTCCCTGATCTTTGGCTAAAGCATGTGGCTACTCTAGGGCTTTGCTGAACCAGCAGATAAAGTCTTAGCCATTTTTATTTTCCAACATGAAACACATAACATTCAGTCATTCCGACGATGAGACAAAACACACGTGGATTGACACATAAACGGATTTGGTGCACCAGACATTAGACAACACAAAGAGGGCAGAGAACTTCTGCTGCATGGGCCAGAGAGAAAAAGGCAGGGTGTCCCTTGATTTTCTCTCTGTCTCTGGAAGAGTTTCAAAATCTATTTCCCTCTATTTATTTTACTCCATCATTTTAAGCCCTATTCCTCTAGCCTGATGCAGTTCTCAACTGAGGACAACCACCTGTTTCATTATTTTAAACCCTATTCCTCTCGCCTGAAACAGCTTTTAAAAGCTGCCGACAACCGCCTGATTCACAGTTTCTAGTCCCACACGTATTTAGCTGTCAAATCCTAAGTGGAAAAAGTGTCAGGTTAGCACTGTTCCAAACTTAGCCCATATCCTTCTGCACCTCCAGCTACACTTTTAAAAAGTGAAATTTAAAGCCAGCGCTAGCATAAATACCTGTTGCTCACAGTGCCCCATATATTCCTCTGATTCTTTCCTTCCCTTGGAGCTCCATACAAGACAGTGATCCCCTCAGGGTTTTCCCTCTGTTCCCAAGGTCCCTGGCTCAGATTCTAATCTGTTGTATGCCGGTCCACAGCCTACTTGAACGGGGTACACCTGGGAGGCAGGCTGGGGCTGAAAAAGACTTAGACAGCAAGAGAGATAATGGAGCCAAGACTATTCCGTGTTCAAGGCTCTCCAGTTTACTAAGAGAGTGTGCCCATAAGGGGGAAGGCCCATCCCCTGCTAGTCCATTCTTGGTGTCTGGAGCCAGCCTGTAGGCGACATGCAGGATAGGATTTTCCTCCGGAATATCTCAGGGGCCTGTCAGCAGGTAGCAATGTCTTGGAGGAGAGAAGAGGCAGGTGACAGAATAATAGAGCCATCTAGGTCTGAAGGCTCCACCCTAGGCAATCACCTTCTTAGTGGCAGCAAGGTCAAATGTTGGATCAGCCTGCTTCTGGCTAGGGGAGCCTACAGGTCCTGTTTGTGTAGCCAGTCTATTAGTCTGTGTCTTTTTATTGGGGAATTGAGTCCATTGATATTAAGAGAAATTAAAGAAAAGTAATTGTTGCTTCCTGTTATTTTTGTTGTTAAAGTTGGGATTCTGTTCTTGTGGCTGTCTTCTTTTAGGTTTGTTGAAGGATTAGTTTCTTGCTTTTTCTAGGGTGTAGTTTCCACCCTTGTATTGGTGTTTTCCCTTTATTATCCTTTCAAGGGCTGGATTTGTGAAAAGATATTGTGTGAATTTGGTTTTATCATGGAGTTCGTTGGTTTCTCCATCTATGGTAATTGAGAGTTTTGCTGGGTATAGTAGCCTGGGCTGGCACATGTGTTCTCTTAGGTCTGCATAACATCTTTCTAGGATCTTCTGACTTTCATAGTCTCTGGTGAGAAGTCTGGTGTAATTCTAATAGGCCTGCCCTTTTATGTTACTTGACCTTTTTCCCTTACTGCTTTTAATATTCTATCTTTACTTAGTTGTCTGATTATTATGTGTCGGGAGGAATTTCTTTTCTGGTCCAGACTATTTGGAGTTATGTAGGCTTCTTGTATGTTCATGGGCATCTCTTTCTTTAGGTTTATGAAGTTTTCTTCTATAATTTTGTTGAAGATATTTGCTGGCCCTTTAAGTTGGGAATCATCATTCTCATCTACTCCTATTATCCGTAGGTCTGGTCTTCTCATTGTGTCCTGGATTTCCTGGATGTTTTGAGTTAAGAACTTTTTGCATTTTGAATTTTCTTTGATTGTTGTGCCGATGTTCTCTATGGAATCTTCTGCACCTGTAATTCTCTCTTCCATCTCTTGTATGCTTGCATCTATGGGTCCAGATTTCTTTCCTTAGGGTTTCTATCTCCAGCGTTGCCTCACTTTGGGTTTTCTTTATTGTGTCTACTTCCGTTTTTAGGTCTTGTATGGTTTTGTTCAATTCCATCACCTGTTTGGTTGTGTTTTCCTGTTTTTCTTTAAGGACTTCTACCTCTTTCGAAGTGTTCTCCTGTTTTTCATAAAGTGAGTTATTAAAGTCTTTCTTGATGTCCTCTACCAGTATCAAGAGATATGATTTTAAATCTGAATCTTGCATTTCCAGTGTGTTGGGGAACTGGCTGAGGTAGGAGTGCTGGGTTCTGATGATGGTGAGTGGTCTTGGTTTCTGTTAGTAAGATTCTTACGTTTGCTTTTCGCCATCTGGTAATCTCTGGAGTTAATAGTTAGAGTTGTCTCTGGTTGGAGCTTGTTCTTCCTGTGATTCTGTTAGCCTCTGTCAGCAGACCTGGGAGTGTAGCTCTCTCCTGAGTTTCAGTGATCAGAGTACTCTCTGCAGGCAAGCTCTCTTTTTGTAGGGAAGGTGCACAGATATCTGGTATTTGGATCTGCCTCCTGGCTGAAGATGAAGGCCCGAAACAGGGCCTGTCCCAGAAGCTGTGTCACTTCTGCCTGTCCCTGAAGCTGTGTAGCTTCTGTAGTCCGCATTCTCACCTGCACAGAGTAGTCTCTGAGGGAACCAGGACCCAAGATGGGTCCTCCAGGTGCTCTGCAGCAGAGCCCTCCAGGGCAGTTCGGACACATGTCCTCTGGCGGGGAAGGTGCCTCAATGTCTGAAGCCCGAAATGGGGTCTGCCTCAAAAGCTGTGTAGCTTCTGTAGTCCACACACTCACCTGTGCAGACTACTCACTGAGGGCTCCGGGACCCAAGATCAGGATTTATCTCTTAATTCACCAGGTCTTCAACTAAAAGCCATCTCATTTATCCTGGCTCCTTGAAGATAATTCTTTAGTGAAGGTCTTAGGAAGAAAAAGTTTACATTGTCAGGAAGATTCATTATCTGGAAAGAGAGAGAAAGACAGAGAAACAAACAAACACACACACACACGAGAGAGAGAGAGAGAGAGAGAGAGAGAGAGAGAGAGAGAGAGAGAGAGAGAGAGAGAGAGAGAGAGAGAGAGAGAGAGAGAGAGAGAGAGAGAGAGAGAGAGAGAGAGAGAGAGAGAGAGAGAGAGAGAGATGTTCACCATGTAGGCTACTGGGTTGTGATGAAGAGGAAGTTCAGATTTACTCCTTTTTTCTCATAATCATCCTATTTTTATGACTCCCAGAAACCTTAGATTCATGATGCCTAGAATAATCTCACGGCTATGAGACATTCCAATAAAATAAATATCAGGTATAGTTTAGATTTCATTCAATTTCATTTCATTTTAAATGTGGATTCCTAGCCCTGCCCTTAATGATTTCTTATTCAAGCTTCATGATTTTCCTTCTTATCTACTGCTTTTCAATCTGTTCTACCTCTACTGTCTTCCAACTCCTGTCTTACCTCCTGCTGAACATTTTAAGAAAAAATAAAAAACAAATTTTCTCTCTGATTCAGCCTTTCTTAAAGTCATTCTGAATCCCATTCATACTGATGTATGTCTGTACAGAAACATAATTTCTTTTAGATCCCCTAAGTCACCTGATGAACATTGAATCAAGGCCTGAGATAGCCCTTCTTCAAAGACAGTTTCATGAGGGAGATAGAAGGAACAGTCCTGATCTGATCTAATTTCAATGGTTTGTGACAGGTATAGTTTAGATTTCATTCAATGGTCAATGCTCCCTGTCTGTTTCATCAGCTTTGAAATCCTACTTACACTCTCCTTATGATGTTTCTCTTTGAGCTTTGGTCTCTACTTTTGAGATTCAGAGTTAGAGTCCACATATTTTGAAATTTATTGTTCTATTTTTCTATATGGACACTTACTTTCTTCCTTTGTCCAATGAAATATTATATAGGTGCCTTTCTGTCTATCCCTTGGCTCTTACACCATCTATTAAAATAAATTATCCATTACAGTAAGAAGTAGAGCTGAAAGATTTGCAATGGAATCAAAATAGAGTCTATTCTCTTTTTTATTGGATATTTTATTTATATACATTTCAACTGTTATCCCCTTTCCCAATTTCCCCCCAGAAATCCCCTACACCATTCTCCCCGCCTCCTGATTCTAGGAGGGTGTACCCCTACACACTCACCCAATACCACCTCCCTGCCCACACATTTCCCTACATTGGGGCATTGAGCCTTCATGGGACCAAGGGCCTCTTCTACCATTGATGGCCAAACAAGACCATCCTCTGCTACGTATACGGATGGAGCCATGCGTCCCTCCATGTGCACTCTTTGGTTGGTGGGGGAGCTCTGGTTGGTTGATAATGTTGTTCTTCCTATGGGTTTTCAAACTATTTCAGCTCCTTCAGTCCTTTCTCTATCTACTCTATTCGGGGCCCTGTGATTAGTTCAAAGGCTGGCTGTGAGCATCTGCCTCTGCATATGTCAGTCTCTGGCAGAGCCTCTCAGGAGACAGCTATATCAGGCTCCTGTCAGGATGCAATTCTTTGTATCCACAATAGTGTCTGCATTTGGTAACTATGTGTGGGATGTATTCCCAGGTGGGGCAGTCTCTGGATGGTCTTTCCTTCAGTCTCTGCTCCACACTTTGTCTCCGTATTTGCACCCATTAGTATTTTGTTACCCCGTCTAAGAAGGACCGAAGCACCCAAATGTTGGCCTTCCTTCATAGGCTTCATATGGTCCATGAATTGACTCTTGGGCACTCCAAACTTTTGGGATAATATCCATTTATCAGTGAGTACATACCATGTGTGTTCTTTTGTGATTAGGTTTCCTCACTCAGGAAGATATTTTCTAGAACCATCCATTTCCCTAAATTTCATTAATTCATTGCTTTTAATAGATAAGTAGTACTCCATTGTGTAAATGCACCATATTTTCTGTGTCAAAGGCTGCCTCAGTCAGTTCCTCACCCCATGGGAGAAATCAGGGTCCTGGTACTCAGATGGGCAAGGAGTCAGTGAGTGACAAACAGACAGGAACAGAAGGGAGTGCGGGATCTGGATGTAATTTCTCAAAGCAAGCATCAGACTTACAATACAGAAGAAAACCAAGGAAGTTAGGTGGTACATTAGCCAAGGTACATCGAGGTTATCTGATTCATAATGACTCTTTACAGAGAAATGCATACATAAAAGTCAGTAGGAACCAGGCAGTGCTTACAACTGAGATACGATCAGCCCTGTCTAAGTTAGCGATTCTTAGGAGCCAGGTGAAAGGGCTATACACCCAGGTGCAATTCTAGTCTATAGTTTAACCCACCACTAGGGGTCCCTTAGTAAATACCTAATTATGCTATTCCTCTGGGCCTAGTGAAAAACATGTACCAGGAGAGTTCCATTTTACTAACCTTTTCATGAATAATACAATACTCTAGTTCTTCCTTAAACCACAACTCTCCTTCTTCCTAGACCATTGTAAATTGCTACATATGGGAGTAACTTAGCTGTTATTTTAAGTATCCATAGGGAACCTCCATTTATCAGAGGAGTTCACAAACTTTTTTCTAATATCTAATGTAGTCTGCCATAACTGACTGTAATGAGAATTCTAAGTTTACTTTGTTGAACGAGCCCTGAGATTCCTAGCTCTTACCAAGTAAACTGCAATGCCTGATATCTTTCAATATCTTTCTGGAGGCATTTCGTCTGAATAAGTAACATTCTTATAAAATTCCAAGCCCAAGGTCGACTCAAAGATTGCCTAGGATATTGGGACACTAGTGGAGACCAGGAAGCAATGTTCAATCTAACTTATGTATTTGTCAAATCATTCCTTGGGAGCACCTATAATAAAACAATACTGAAAGGAAGCATGCAAGACCCTCCACCACTATGGCAAGGACATATCTGCACCACATCCATGTTATAGGACACCAAAGACTCCAGAAGACCAGTTTTCATGAAACTTTGTTCCTCAGGACTGTAGCCAAGCTTTTGGACTTGTCACACAGACTCCACTAGAGTGGGTGTGGCATTTCTGTATCTATTTCTCTATGAAGGGCATCTGGGTTTTTTCCAGCTTCTGGCTATTATAAATAAGGGTACTATAAACATAGTGGAGTATATGTCCTTGTTATATGTTAGGGCATCATTTGGGTGCATGCCCAGGATTGCTATAGCTGGGTTCTCAGGTAATACTATGTCCAATTTTCAGAGGAACTGCTAGACTGATTTCCAGAATGGTTGTACCAGCTTGCAACCCCACCAACAATGGAGGAGTGTTTCTCTTTATCCACCCTTGCCCTTGAATTTGTAGCATAGATGTTCAGAATTGAGAATTCATCTTGGTAGATTTTTCCTTTAACCAGTAGGAAGTATCCATCTTTATCTTTTTTGATAACTTTTGGTTGAGAGTCAATTTTATTGATATTAGAATGGCTACTACAGCTTGTTTCTTGGGACCATTGGCTAGGAAAATTGTTTTCCAGCATTTTACTCTCAGGTAGTGTCTGTCTTTGTCACTGAGGTGCATTTCCTGTATGCAGAAAAATGCAGAGTCCTGTTTACATATCCAATCTGTTAGTCTGTCTTTTTATTGTGGAATTGAGTTCATTGATATTAAGAGATAACAAGGAAAAGTGATTGTTGCTTCCTGTTATTTTTGTTATTAAGATGTGGAAGTTTGTTTGTGCACCTCTTTCTTTAATTTAGGAAAGTTTTCTTCTATAATTTTGTTGAAGATATTCACTGGCCCTTTAAGTTGGGAATCTTCCCTCTTTTCTATACCTATTTTCCTTAGGTTTGGTCTTCTCATTGTGTCCTTGATTTCCTGTATGTTTTGGGTTAGGAGCTTTTTGCATTTTGCATTTTCTTTGACTCTTGTGCCAATGTTTTCTATGGTGTCTTCTGCACTTGAGATTCTCTCTTCTATCTTTTGTACTCTGTTGGTAATGCTTGCATCTATGACTCCCGTTCTCTTTCCTAGGTTTTCTATCTCTAGGGTTATCTCCCTTTGTGATTTCTTTATTGTTTCTATTTCCTTTTTTAGATACTGGGTGATTTTGTTCAATTCCTTTACCTGATTGTTTGTGTTTTCCTCTAATTATTTAAGTGATTTTTGGGTTTCCTCTATAAAAGTTTTTACCTGTTTACATGTGTTCTCCTGTATTTCCTTAAGGGAGTTATTTATGTCCTTCTTAAAGTCCTCTATCATTATCATGAGATATGATTTTAAATCAGAGTCTTGTTTTGGGGTATCAAGGACTTACTATGGTTGTAGAGCTGGGTTCTGATGATTTCAAGTAATCTTGGTTTCTGTTGCTTATGTTCTTGTGTTTGCCTCTCTTCTTCTGGTTATCTCTACTTCTAAATGTACTCACTGTCTCTACCTGGAGCCTGTTCCTCATGTTATCTTGGTTGTGTCCAAACTCATCAGAGTCCAGCTGTCTCTGTGATCCTGTAATCCAGAGATCCTGGGTGTAAGAGCTCATAGTAGTCAAGCTGCCTCTGGGATCAAAATTCTGGTGTGACCAAGCTCCTGAGATCCTGTGATCCTATGATCCTGTGCATGTTAGAACACTTGGAAGTAGAGATTCCTCTGGATCTTGTGGGACTTGGTGGGGAGCTAGCACCTAAGGTCTGCTCAGGACACTTACTCAGACTGGAAGGAACCTGTGCCACTGGCTGGGCTGGAGTTCCTGCATTTCTGGAGCCCTGGGTGTCCCAGTACCTCCTGGTGTTGGGGCAGATGTTGTAGTCTCACCTATGATTCTGATCTTTAGAGATCCTGGGAGTCCAACTTACTCTGAGTGTTGTGGGTTTGGGGCAGAGTCAGTGTCCAAGATCTGCTCAGGGCACCAGCTCAGACTAGAAGGTGAAAGTCTATTTTCTTGGATATTAGAATGGCTAATCCAGCTTGTTACTTGGGACCATTAGCTTGAAGAACTTTTTTCCAGCCCTGCAGTCTGAGGTAGTGTCTGTCTTTACCACTGAAGTGTGTTTCTTGTATACAGCAAAATTCTAGATCCTGCTTGCATATCAAGTCTGTTAGTGTGTTTCTTTTTATTGTGGAAATTAGCCCATTTGTGTTGAGAGATATAAAACACTAATGTTTGTACATTCCTGTTACTTTTGTTGTTAGAAGTGGTATTATGTATATGTGATTCCCTTCTTTTGGGTTTGTTGTGAGATGTTTAATTTCTTATATTTTCTGGATTATAGTTAACTTCCTTGTGTTTGAGTTTTCCTTCCAGTATGTATGGATTAGTAGAAAGATATTGTATAAAGTTAGTTTTAACAATGGAATATATTGGTTTCTTTATCCATGGTATTGAGAGTTTTGCTGTACACAGTAAGCTAGCATTTGTATTCTCTGATGGTATGATTGACATCTGGTCAGGATATGCTGGCTTTTAGAGTCTCTGTAGAGAAGTCTGGTATAATTGTGATATTTCCTCCTTTTTCCCTGCATAACTTTTAATATTCTTACTTTGTTCTGTGCAAGTATTGTTTTTTAATTATTGTATGATGGGAGGATTTTCTTTTCTGGTCCAATCTATTCTGTGTTCTTTAGGCTTCATGTATATTTATGGCCATCTCTATCACTAGGTTATGGAAAGTTTTTTTTGTTTTTATTTTTGTTTTTCCCTATGATTTTTTTTTAATTTTTTTGGACTTTTGAACTGGGAATCTTCTCACTTTGCTATTCCAATTATTCTTAGATTTGATCTTTTTATTGTATCCTGAATTTTCTAGCTGTTTTGCACTAGTAGCTTTTTACACTTTGTATTTTCTTTAACTAATGATAAAATTACAGGGTGATTTTTCTATAAGGAAAATATGAATTTTATAGAAAATTGAGAATTGGAATCAAAAGTTCAATGAGTTATAAGAAAGTGGTGAATGCCTACTGGGAATATGTTTAATTTCTTTTTACTTCACTTATTTTGACTGTTTCAGATGTTTTTCTGATTCTGTTTCTAGGTTTCACTAAAGAAACCCTTAGATTGGTTGGTATAGCATCCCAGGTTACTTGTTATTAGAAATAACATGCATTCCTACTGGAGGTGGGCTCTATAAATACCCACTCCCTACTGTCGGGCATATCCTCAAAGGTCCCTCCCTATGAGTCCTGGGAGTCTCTCACCTCCCAGGTCTCTGGTGCATTCTGGGGGGCCTCCCTAACCTCTGCTTTCCTGAGGTTGCCTATTTTCATCCTTTCTGCTGACACTCCAGGCTTCAGTCGTTTTCCATCACCCAATACCAGACCAGGTTCCCCTCTATCCCCCACTACCACCCACCCTGTCCACATTCCGTCCCAGTCCCTCCCTCCCCACTTGTTACTGATTTCTTCTTTCTCCCAAGTTGGGCTGAGGCATCCTCATGTGGGTACTTCAGCTTGTTGAGCCTTTTGGATTCTGTGGACTGTATCTTCAGTATTCTGTATAGGTTTTTTTCTTTTTTCTTTTTTGGCTAATATCCACTTATTAGTGAGTTCATATCATGTATGTCATTTTGGATCTGAGTTACCTCACTCAGGATGATATTTTCTAGTTCCACCCATTTGCCTGCAAAAGTCAGGATGTCCTCTTCTTAATAGCTGAGTAGTATTTCATTGTGTAAATGAACCACATTTTCTGCATCCATTCTTCTGTCGTGGGTCCTCTAGGTTGTTTCCAACTTCTGGCTATCACAAATAAGGCCACTATGAACATAATGGAACAGGTGCCCATGTGGCATGGTGGGACACCTTTTGGGTATAGTCCCAAGAGTGTTATAGCTGGGTCTTCAGGTAGATCTATTTCCAATTTTCTGAGGAACCTCCAAATTGATTTCCAGAGTAGTTGTAGCAGTTTGCAACCCCACCAGCAGTGGAGGAGTATTCCTCTTTCTTCACAGCCTCTCCAACATGTGTTGTCACCTGAGGTTCTGATATCAGCCATTCTGACCGGTGTAAGGTGGAATCACAGGGTCGTTTTCATTTGCATTTCTCTGATCACTAAGGAATTTGAACATTTCTTTAGGTGTTTCTTGGCCATTCTAGATTTCTCAGTTATGAATTCTCAGTTTAGTTCTTTTTCTTTCTTTTTCCTTTTTTTTAAATTAGGTATTTTCTTTATACATCTCCAATGCTATCCCAAAAGCCCCCCATGCCCTCCCCCCACTCTCCTCCCCCCCCCACTCCCACTTCTTGGCCCTGGCATTCCCCTGTACTTAGGCATATAAAGTTTGCAAGACCAATGGGCCTCTCTTTCCACTGATGGCCGACTAGGCCATCTTCTGATACATATGCAGCTAGAGACACGAGCTCTGGGGGGTACTGGTTAGTTCACATTGTTGTTCCACCTATAGGGTTGCAGATCCCTTTAGCTCCTTGAGTATTTTCTCTAGCTTCTCCGTTGGGGGCCCTGTGTTCCATCTGACTGTGAGTATCCACTTCTGTGTTTGCTAGGCCCAAGAATAGCCTCACAAGAGAGAGCTATATCTGGGTCCTTTCAGCAAAATCTTGCTAGTGTATGCAATGGTGTCAGTATTTGGAGGCTGATTATGGGATGGATCCCCAGGTATGTCAGTCACTAGATGGTCCATCCTTTCGTCTCAGCTCCAAACTTTGTCTCTGTAACTCCTTCCATGGGTGTCTCAGAGCTAAACAAAGAATTCTCACCTCAATTTAGTTCTATACCACATTTTTTTGATTGGGTAGAAATAACATGCAGATTCAGGGTTCTTTTAATATGAACAGCTAGGCTTATCTACCTCTTGAAATTCTACACAAGTGTTTGGCTTTCTATATTCCAATGTCATGGTCACTGTAGAGAATTTCAGAAGATATCATGCACCTACCTAATGCCAGGGATTAATGTTACTAACCAAAAATAACAACAGCAAAACTCTTCCATATTATACCCTTATCTAATACAATTCTAAATCTTCCTTATACGCAAAAATGGAAACTCATCATTGTGACCCTATGCTATATATCAGAAAGCTAAGAGCACAAATTAGTATCCTGCTTAGTTGGCTGTCATCACTATAGCTCCATACCTCAAAACATAACTTTCCACATGTTACTCACAATGCCCTCATTGTGAAAGTAAAAACCAAAGTCAAATTACAAATATTTTTCATGTAAATCATTCTAAGTATACAGTTCAAAAATGAGAAACATGATCTTATTATTCTGTAGTGATCTCAAGAATTTTTCATCACAGATCTAAAACACTTTGCCCAATCATCAAATATTCATCACCTTCTCTGCATATCCTTGTCAATCATTATTCTACTCTCCTTTATATTTTTATTATAGGATTCATTTATTTTGAGAAAAAATATGTGAACCTAGGACAACATATTAGTTCGGAACTTAGAAGATATGTTTTGCGAGCTGATTCTTTCCTTTCACCATGTTGGACCCTTTTTGGTATCTGGACATCAGGCTTTGTAGAAAGCATATATTATATAAACTACACTATAATACATATAATGTCATTCCATTATATGTATACACCATGTAGTCTTCATGAAATTCTTTGTTGATGGACATGTGGAATAATTGCTTTTCTGCTGTTTTGTTTTGAGTGATTGTGTTATGGAAGTTACTGACAAGGTACTTTTCACAACTTTGATTTTAACTATTTTTTAATCATACTAAGAAGTGGAATTGGTAGATGAAATAGCAATTCCTCTTTCATATGAAAAATATATCACAAACATATAGACATATATCATAAGAACTTCTTTCAGAGATATATTTACACTCGATTTTCAGAGATGTGTTTATATCAAAACATAATTAATAAAACATAAGAAATATCTTGGAAAATGCATTGCTTTTAGGAATAAAGTTATTACACTTTAAAATTTACTCTATAAAGCAAAGAGGAATGTTCATTTATGTCATGTCCTTCAAGCTAAAATTATGGGACAAGAACAAGACAGATTTAATCAAAATTTCCTATGCACCAAATGACAGTATAGCCACCGTATCACCAAGATATAAATATTTCAAATTTCATTTTCCTAAATCATGGCATACTGGTCTAAAATTCATATAGAAAAAATAGGACTATAGCATCATGGCAGAGTACTCATCTTCTATTCATGAACTCAGGGTTTAATTCACAATCCTTCAAATATAAGCAAATTTCCATAGAAGACATATAACACAAGAATCACTAGGAAATTTTAATTTTAAGTATAGGGTATAAGTTGTAAAATTATATTAACAACAAGAATTGTCATGTTTATCTGTAAAAATTTACTCCAAAACAATAATAATGGAGGGGCAGATTTTAAAGCTAAGTTACTATACATAACGTTGGATTTCATTACTTTTTCAAAAATTTAGTTTTGTTTCTCTTCTAGGTTTTCTCTCAAACCCCCTCAACATCAAGCACTTCAGTATATAATAATATTCACTTTTTGCCACATATACTATATTTACTACCCTAGCCTTGGTTCCTCAATATCTCTTTTGTCTCAATGTTTTGAACTCTTTTCTGATTTTATAGTCCATAATAATTTTTTACCACATACATTCATATAGACATGTCTGTGTTCTATGAACAACTTGTTTATCTTAAATTGTTACCTTGCTGAATTATTTTCCAATCTGTCTCCTTACTGAATATTTCACAATTTTATTTTCCATTAGAGTTGAACAAAATTTCACTGTAAATTTCCATTGTCTGCTGGTGAACATTATGTTCATCATGTTGTCCAACAGGATGGACATCATGTCTTCACTACAGCAGCATGCCTGGTGCGGTAGGTTATAGAGTCCTTTAGATATATACCCCAAAATTATATAGCATGTTATATGGTAATTCTATTCTTAATTACTTGAGGAATGTTTATATTCACGTCTGTAATGAATGTATTTATTACTTTGCCCTCCCACCAGTATAGAATTATGATTATTTATCACAACATCTTCATCACTTGTTATTGTCTATTCTCTTGATGCTAATCATTCTAAGGTCTGCAAAGTAGTCTCAAAATATTTGGAATTTTCATTTCACGGGAATGCTAAATAAGGTGAGTTTATGTAAAAAAAAAAAGACATTTCCTGCCCTTCTATGTTTCATATTTAAAGAATTACTGTCAGTTTCATTACTCTCCTGACTGAAATGTTAGTGAAGATATAGTTTAATCTTTATTTTCCTTTATACCTGGTTGGTACTAAGCTCTTGATTCAATTTCAAAAGTCAATATGTTCTACCATCCTGTAGGTTTTACCTAGCTAGGGTTTTACTTTCCTTTGATGTGCTGAATGCTTTTTAATTTCAAACAATTCTACTTCTAAATTCTTTGTGCAATGTCTCTACTATTGAATCTTGTTGTTTCTACCAACATCTGTGTACTAGCATTTTCTTCTTACAGTTGTTGCATTTTAGCTTTTCAATGAGATGATGATTTTATTGCAAAGTGAGAGGATATACTCATAATCCAGTTTTTAGGTATGCTGATATCAATTTCATACAAAATCACTCAGGGTCAGAAATTCAGACTACAAAACAATAAAGAAAGAAATTACTGTGGCTTTTCAAATTCTACCTGAGAGCTGCTGAGACTCAGTAGGGCAATGTGACAAAAACAAAAAGCATTCATTTATACTTTTTACTCAAAACCAATCATTTCTGATATGGCATTGGATCCTTTCAGGACCCTAGATTCTTGTAACATGTCAATTGGAATTTGGTAATGATTTATCAGTTTCCTGAGGAAAAACAATACTAGTATAGTTGCTAAAATACTTTACTTTCCACTAGTCTGAACATGGATACTTATTTCATCTTATGCTCAGCAGCTTTAAATCATGCCTTTATTTATGGTAATTTGTTTTGATTAACACCTGTTTATACTGAATGTGTTGATGTCTCATTGCAGCTTTGATTTGCTTCCCTTCATTCTATTCCTTTAATTATTGGGGATATTGGGCCAGATCTTGCACATTTTTGACATGTGAACAGTTTATATTTAACTAATCTAAGTCATGAACTCATCTTTCATTTGCTTTATATTTTATGTTTTCTTTCAAATGTAGACTCAAATATTTTTATAGGATAGATAACAATAAGCCAATTCTTAAGAGTGCATATTGCTAATACTTTTTATGTGAGTTTATTTTAAAGTTCCTATTTGTGGCTATAAGCCTCTCTTTAAATCCAAAGATGGCAGAGCCAATAACTCTAGCCCCTGTTGGCACTTACACTCTCATGCAACCACCCCAGTAGTTAAAAACACATAATGAAAAATTATATAAATATTAAAATTAAAAACACTTTATATATTGTGAATATTTAACCACTCTTTTAAAATAAGATTTTCAAATATCTATTGCTTTTCTTAAGGAATTGTGAATTGTATTTCTTATGAATTTCAGAATTAAAGTGTCTTAAAAATTCTTTCTTTGAAAATTGACCCCAAATCATCTTTTATTTTTTAAAGCAATAAAAGTATTTATCATTTTGGGGGGTTAACATAGATTTATGTGTTCTGTAACACTGTCTACCCTGAAAATAACTCTGTAGACTAGGTCACTCTTATATTCATTTGTCTGTGTACTTCTATGTCTTGGTAGCTATGATGAAGGTCATGCATTACCTTGTCCAGTAAAAACATTATTCTTAAGGAAAGGTATTCAAACTTTTCATGTAAATAATAGAGAATATTTACTCTAACAATGAGCAAGCCTTTGAAAGTTCTTCAGTGGGAGAGCTGTAAAAATATAATAAAGTAATAACTACATTCCTTTAGGTAACATGAAATAGTGCACACTGATAATATATTTCTAGAGACTCATAACCATACTAAATTTGTTTACTTTTAAAATAGGAAACAAAATGGCTTCTGAAAACTTTGCAATGGGGATTTTTCTCTTCTCCCAGACTACAGTGGGAATGCTTGGAAATTCTTCAATACTATTTTATTATGTCATTTTGATATCAACTGGAAAGCCTTTAATGCCCAAAGACCTGATTATAGAGCATTTGACCTTTGCCAACTGCTTGTCTGTCATTTCAAAAGGTATTCCACAGACACTGTTAAATTATGGATTTAAAGATTTCCTGGATGATATTGGGTGTAAGTTAATAAACTATGTTTATCGAATAACAAGGGGAATGTCCCTGTATTCAATGTGCATACTGAGTTGCTTCCAAGCAATCACCATTAGCCCCAACAACTACAGGTGGGTGACACTTAAACAAAGAGCTACTAAGTACATTGGTCCCTCCTGCTCAGTGGGCTGGCTTGTGCATCTCTTTCTAAACATCATGATTCCAGTAAGAGTATCAGGTCCCAGGTATAACAAGAATGTGACTAAGTGGAAGATTTATGAATACTGCTCATGGTTTACTTTTGGAAATGTGGGAGATGCATTGTATATGTTCTTACTGTGCTTCTCTGATGGACTATGTCTGGGTCTCATGGCCTGCTCAAGTGTCTCCATGGTGAGTATTCTCTACAGACATAAGAGACAAGTCAAATATATCCATAGTTCTCAGCAGTTTCTAAATGCTTCACCTGAAAACCGAGCCACCCAATCTATCCTCATCCTAGTGTGCACTTTTGTCATCTCTTATTTGTTCTCCTCCATTATGGTTATATTTATGTCCTACTCCAAATATCCAATGTTACTGCAAGTAAGTGTATTTACATTTCTGGAAACATGCTTTCCCATAGTTTGCCCCTTTGTTCTCATGAGCAATATCAAGCCTAGTTTTAGCCTGTTTTTATCCTGCTTTTGTAAGTGATAGCTCTGTCCAAGCACGATATGAGCCCTGGTCATCTCTCTTATCTTATACCTTGTCTTGTTCTTTTATCTGTTGTACAATGCCATGATTGCAGTTTGAAAATATTAAGTTTCCTTCAATTCCTTTTCTATATGGACCCATTAGAAGTCAGTTATCAGTCATCACAACTTTATTTTTACATGTTACTATTCAATAATGACCAAAATTTTTACTATATAAGATTACCCTTTTATATAAATTGTTATATAATATTAATAAAAGTATAGTGAACATAAGATAATATATTTGGGAGGCTAGAAATTATCTGATGGCCCAGGAAAGTATATATTTGATTGAGTGAGTGTATGTGCATGTATAATATTCTCTTTGTATATGAATGGATATAATTCTTCCATGTCTATCTGTGTACCTCATGTACAAAATACCTGAAGAGCTTAGAAGATGTTTTGTACAATTAGATCTGGAGTTACTGATAGTTTTGAGCAAGCAAGCATTGGGTGATAATAAAACACTGGAACTCTGGAAGAACAGCCATGGATTATAATTGCCAAGCCATCTTTTCAGAACTGAAATCTATTAATAATGTTTTAATATTTTAATTTTGTCCATGTGTAAGTGCTTAAGTGTGTATATGTCCACACCATACAAGTCTGCTGCCCACAGAGGCAAGAAGAGTGCTTTGGATCTTGTGGAACTATAGCTACAGGCAGTGACATATCAGTCAATGCAGTTGCTTAGAACAGAAATCAGTTTATTTGCAAGATCACTGTATGATTTTAAATACTGAGCTAGCTCCCAAGCTCCAAGGTCTTGTTTATTGCTTCTCATGTGTAGAAACTACAATGTTCCAAGTGTCATCTCTGCTATGAATACATTAAAGAAATGGGGATGCAAACAGAGGGGGACTTAATAAAATTAGTTGTTCTGACAAAGGTAAACATAACATTTTCTTTAATGTGAAATCATGGAACAATGAGGAACCAGAGTCAAATATGAATTACAGTTGAAAAGATCCATAGAGAAAAAAAGGGAGATAGAGATGAGATGAAGAACAGCTGGTATGACACAAACTCATATTTTACATGTATTTAAGTATCACAATCCCTTAATATTTTAACATGGATAATTAGCATATGCTTTAAAATAGAAAGAAATTGAAACCTTTCATCACAGCCCTGGGGCTCATTTCATTTATTTTGCTTCCATGACTATCTCTGTGCCTCTTCCTTCTCTCCTGCATGCCATGTGCTGTAACTTTAACTTTCTAGAAAGTACTTCAAAATACTTTAATTGTGTGAAATTATGGTGTTTGCACAGATTCATTTTCTCAAGAAAATATACCTCTGGCCTCCTGCTTATTTCTAAGGAGTTACATGTCTTACATGCTTAGTTTATACTAACTTTAACTAGGATAAATTTTCTTATTTTTCTGCAAAGAATAAATGGGTCAAGTCTGCAATTTCCTAGAGTGTGTGCACCCCAATAACCCAAATGCTTTCCATCAAGTAGTTAAACGCTCCAACTTTTTCATGGTGGAAAAAAATCATGTTAACGGATTGTGCTTTGTGCAGAGACCTTCAAATTCAGACTTTAGCACCCTTCTTAAGAATTTCTGAGTTCGAGACCAGCCTGGTCTACAAAATGAGTTTCAGGACAGCCAGGGCTACACAGAGAAACCCTGTCTTGAAAAAAAAAAAGGCATTTATATATTTTCTAAATAACCAGGGCACTACCAAACCATAAGTACCATCTTCCAGTTGGTTTAGAGGATTTACATGACAACTTTAATTTGTTTCATTCAGATACTTCCACTTTAATTTTATTTCCATCTGTCAATTTCACAAAACAGAACAATTTTCCATATTTGTGATTTTATAACACTGAATATTTTAAGACTTCTCTGATTCAATTCTTATCTTCTAGTATAATGCATTATCTGTGAGCAATGTATCATATTACAGACATTATCACTTTGTTCTCCAGCTCCAAAATAAGTGAAAATATGTTCCCACATTTTCTTGTTTCTCCTAGATAATACATTTCCTAATCTTAGTATAGAATTTTATTTTCATATATGATTTGGATGTAAACATACTGTAGAGAAGGAAGGTTTGTAAATACTATATTTAATCCTGGCTCACATTTTTCAGAGGAACACTTGGTTTTCTTCTTACAAAGCACACCATTGTGGTTGTTGGGAAATATGAAAGGTGGTAGCTGATGAGATAGTATTGTTAAGTAGAGATGAATACTATGGGTTTGCAGTCTCAATGAGGATTTTGCTGTGATGCTGTTCCTGCTAGGAAATGTATACTAAATTTTGTGTGACATATGCTGTAAATAGTTACCTGTATAAATTCCCTATGGCAACACATTTGTTAGGAAAACATTCTACCACTGCATTGTCCACACCCTGAGAATCTGAGTAAAGTTAGATGGGAAAGTTTTTTTTTTTTTTGTAACTTTTGCAATTTTTCTATGAGCTCGAAATTTTCTCATAATATAAAATTTTCAAAAATTCAACTAGTAGCAGAAATGCCAAAACTTCTTATATTTTGTTTCATCAAAATATTGAGATAATACTACAAATTTAGTGAAAGCATTTTCAAAATTTGGAATTAGGTAAAAAGTTACCTATAAAACACACATACACATACACACACACTAACACACACACATATATATATATATATATATATATATATATATATACATATATATATATATATATACACACATGTGCGCATGCACGCACACACACACACACACACACATTTCACACCCTAGAAATAAGAAAAGCAGGATCTTAGGACAAATGAAAAGCCACCTGATAGAACTGATATTTATTTTCTTGTTCCTTGACAAAGCCAATTTAAAGAATGGGTCAGTTTCTTTCACTCCATAGTCTGGAGGTAAATTCCATCATGGAAAGCTAGAAGCAGTTGGGGAGATGGTTTTCGTGGTGGTAGAAGCATGACGTAAGTGTAAACACTGAGTTCACATTCATAAAGAAGAGACAATGAATTGTGGTATTAGGTTCTTTGGGGGCTGCTTTTTATTTAGATTTTATATCAGCTTATGAGATGGTATCACACAAATTGGAAATTGGTCTAATGCCTTCAGAGAAACCTCTCTGAAATACCTTCACTCTCATGTGGACAAGGAAGGGTAACTATCACAAGGCCATATTGTCTACATCCATACATATGATTTTGAATTATAAAAAATAATATTTTATTAAAATAATATTTTTAAAAAGTCTATATTTTTGAGTTAAGATGCACAGGATTCCCAACTTTAAAATGCATATTTAATCAGGAGGAGGTAAATACACATATACCATAATTGATGTAAAAATCCCAACACAGAATCAACAAATATAAAGATGCACACACACACAAATCAAATGTGCATATGAAAACCCTCAAATATTTATGCTCATTATATACTTTAATCATTTCAAAAAAACTGTTCTCTATTATATTACTGTAAACATGGATGCAGGTGGAGTGTGAGGGAGGGTATATCTAACACTATGTATACTTTAAAAAGTCATTTGGAAGGTCTATATATTTTTGTTTGTAGAAATATTTATTTAGGGTTATTATGTACAGATTATTACAATATTGCAATTCATAGGGTATCCACAAAAAGGCCAATTGTGATATGCATGCACTTGAGGTTTTGATCTGAGTGTCTGGAGACCCCTCAAACAATATAGACTATTGTCACTGCAGTTGGTTAAAAATAATAAAAGTAAAAACAAAATAAAAGTAATACAAGGCAAGACCCTCTTGTCAAAGACACCATACACTTTCAAGATGGAACATATGAAATTAAATTCATATTGACCAATATGTTTTCTCTGTGCTTGGTACATTCCTTGGCATCTGAGATGCACGTCATTCATAGTCTTACCTACCTGTGAACACTGTGAACTACAACAAACACTGACCTAGTAAGATACTCCCATGACTACATTGGTCTAACAAGTTTTTTGGGGGTAATCAGTCACTTTCCAGTTGCATTTGGGGCTTGCTCTACAGTAATCAGTCACTTTCCAGTTGCATTTGGGGCTTGCTCTACAGCAGTGGTTCTCAATCTGTGGATCCTGACTATTGGAAAACATATATTTCTGAGTATCTGAAAGACTTCTCATTAGAAAAATTACAGTCATGAAGTACCAACAAAAATAAATTACGGTTTTGGGTTCATACAAATAGAGAAAATATGTGTTTTTCTTTGGTTTTGAGCTACAGATGAGAATCACTGCTCTTCAGGAAGCCTAAAGCTGCTAATTGGACCAGGAACCCATGATAGGGGACTTTGTAGGCTCCATGAATGCCTACATGAATGCCATTATTTTAATAAATGAACATAGTAGCAAACTAGCCTTTAAATTCATAGATCCCATAACTTTAGGTTAGTACAACATTCAGAATCTATCAGAGAAATTTCTGTGTGCTGTGAGGGTAGTTATCATATTCACCAAAATGCAAAGAATGAGTAAAACTTTAATTCCCTGTCACAAATAGGATGTCTATATCATTCTCCAAACCAGATAACATCATGGTAAATAGGATGAAAAAATTCAAAGGGCATTATGTCAAGTAGTACCACAAATAATAATAATGATGATAATAATGATGATGGTAGTAGTAGAAGTAGTAGTAGTAGAAGAAGAGGAAGAATAAGAATAAGAATAAGAATAAGAATAAGAATAAGAATAAGAATAAGAATAAGAATAAGAAGAAGTAGAAGAAGAAGAAGAAGAAGAAGAAGTAGAAGTAGAAGTAGAAGTAGAAGTAGAAGTAGAAGTAGAAGTAGAAGTAGAAGTAGAAGTAGAAGTAGAAGTAGAAGTAGAAGTAGAAGTAGAAGTAGAAGTAGCAGTATCTACTGGCTCTGTCTGAACCAGTGTAATAATAAATTCATAATAGGTGGGGAATTTGTAGCCTGTGAGGTCACTGTGGTTTTTTGCTGTAAATGTTGCATTTGGCAATATACATACACAATATTAGGCCAGTCAACATTTTAATATGAGGAAGGTGTTCATGAAAATCTAGCCCTAGGTGAGGAGTTTTTGACAGTTCATGGCTTCTGGGCATGGAGAGGCAAATTTCACTAAGGGTGAAGCCCCTAGTAGGTTGACCAACCACCAGTAGATAAACTCATACATTTACACATATATGGACAACAGAAATTGACATGATAGGTTGGTTATTATAAAAGAAATTATGCAGTTGGGAGAATTTGGTAATGTGAAGGCACATCTAGAAGAATTCACAGGACAAGCAAAGGTGTCAACATGATCAAATACTACTTTATGCAAATATAGCATTCTCAAAGAGTTAATGAAGATACTATATTTAAAAACTAATCCAATAGATATTACAGTCTGTAGTCCAGATCCTTTACTGGAGACCAGAGCCATTCAAGGCTCTTTCCTCTTCAACAACCTCCACCTGCACAGCCTCTCATAGTCTCCATATTCTGGCCAAAGCCCCAGCAAAGACATCCTACTGGAAGTGAAGACATGCTTGTTAGCAAAACCCCAGGCAACTCAGACCAAAAGATCAGAGAGGAAATGAAAACCAAGGGCAGAAACAGGTAAAAAGACAAACTGATAAATCAGCACCTGTCCTTATAATAACCCTAAAGCCAGACAATTAGAGGCCAGCAATTAGAGGACAGCACAATCAACAAAGCTAGGGCATTATGGCACCACCAGAGCCCAGCTGTCCTACTACTGTCATTTATCATTAAAATCTCTCAAAATATATGGTTCAATACCTCAATAAAAAGATGCAAGCTAAAGGAATTGATGTAAAAACAGGAAATATTCTTCTGCTTCATAAACAAATAGCAGTTTAACATAAAAAAAGACATTGTCTCAGAGTAAAGGGTTAGAAAAAGTTTTTCGAAGCAAATGGGCAAAAGTTTAAACTGATGGAGCCATTCTATTTTATAACAAAATTGAACAGATAAGCCCAATATATATATAATATATATATATATATATATATATATATATATATATATTGAGAGAGAGAGAGATGGAGAATATATATATATATATATATATCAACAAAAAATATATATATATATATATATTGAGAGAGAGAGAGAGAGAGAGAGATGGAGAAGACACGATATACATCAAATGAAAAATATACCAACAGAATGTCTCAATTATGAACATTTATGCCCCAAACAAATAGGGACTTACATCTGTAAAAGAATAATTATTAAATCTTGAATTGCACATCAAACTCCACATAATAACAGTGGGAGACTTCAAAACCCAACTCTTATCAATGGACAGGTCATCCAGACAGAAACTAAACAGAGAAATAACAACCCTGATATATACTATAACTCAAATGGATAGACACAAGAATATAGTCTCTTCTCGGCACCTCACAGATTCTCTTCAAAAGTGGCCTTACAAAGCAAGAGACAAGAGATAGAGGGAAACTGAGTAGTCCCCTGTATGTTATTAGACCAGAAATAACAGAAACCCTACAAATTCGTGAAGTGAAAAGCTCTATACTGAATGAACACTGGATCAAGGGAGAAATAAAGATAGAAATTAAATACTATTCAGATATTAAAAACAATGACTTCATGAAATTCACTGGATAATGGATGGAACATGAAAATATCATCTTGAGTGAAGTAACCCAGTCACAAAAAGAAAACAAATGGTATGTACTCACTGATAAGCGGCTATTGGACAAAAAGAAGCTCGGAATACCCATGATACAACTTACAGACCATAAGAAACCCAAGAAGAAAGAAGATCACACCAAAGTGTGGATGCTACAGTCCTACTCAGAATGGGGAAGAAAATAATCTCTGGGAAGTAGAGGTAGTAAGGGTTCTGGGAGACAAAGAGGAGGAGGAGGAAGGAAAAAGAGGGACCAGTTCAGATATGGGAAGAGATTGGGGAGAAGTACAGAGACTCAGGAATTTGAAAGGAGGTATGTAGCAGTCGGGGAGGGAGAACTTGGAGTTGCCACTAGAAATTCTCTTATACCAGGGACCCAAGAGGTTCCTAGGACCCAACAGGGGGGACATTAGCCAAAATATCCAACAAAGGGGAGATAGAACCTTTAGAGACCATATCCAGTAGATAGGTACAACCCACCCACCTCAAAAATATTAATCCAGAATTCCTCCTGTCAAAAGGAAATGCAGGGACAAAGAGTGGAGCAGAGACTGAAGAAAAGGCCATCCAGACACTGCCCCACCTAGGGATCCATCTCATCTCCACACAGGAAACCCAGACACTATCGCTGATGCCTAGAAGTGCTTACTGACTAGTATAGCCTAATATAGCTGTCTCCTGAGAGGCCAATACAGATGCAGATGTACTCAGCCAAACATTGGACTGAGGTGTTGGGGGGGGTGTCAATGGAGAAGTTGGGGCAAGGACTATAGGAGCTGAAGGGGTTTGCAACCCCATAGGAAGAACAACAATATCAATCAACCAGAACCACAAAGCTTCCAGGTACTAAACCACCAACCCAAGAGTACACATCGGGGTGCGAGGGGCATGGCTCTAGCTGGATATGTGGCAGAGGATTGCCTTATCAGACATCACTGGAAGGCGAGTCCCTTGGTCCTATGGAGGCTAGATGACCCAGTGTAGGGAAATGCTAGGATGCTGACGCAGGAGTAGGTGGGTTGGTGGGTGATAGAGTACCCTCATAAAGGAAGGTGTAGGAGGAGAAGATAGGGAGTTTGTGGAGGGGAAACTGGGAAGGGGATAACATTTGAAATGTAAACAAATGACCAATAAAAATGGATATTTCGAGCTGCTGGGCTAATATCCACTTATCAATAAGTGCATACCATATGTGTTCTTTTGTGATTGGATTACCTCACTTGGGATGATATTTTCTAGTTCCATCCATTGGTCTAAGAATTTCATAAATTTATTGTTTTTAATAGCTGAGTAGTACTCCATTGTGTAAATGAACCATATTTTTTGTATCCATTCCTCTGTTGAGGGACATCTTCATTCTTTCCAGCTTCTGCCTATTATAAATAAGGCTGCTATGAACATAGTGGAGCCTGTGTCCTTATTGCATGTTGGAGCATCTTCTGGGTGTATACTCAGGAATGGTATAGCCATTCTGATTAGTGTAAGGTGGAATCTCTGGGTCATTTGATTTACATTTCTCTGATCACTAAGAATTTTGAGCATTTCTTTAGGTGTTTCTCAGCCATTTGAGATTCCTCTGTTGTGAATTCTTGGTTTAGTTCTATACACTATTTTTTGATTGCTTTGTTTGGTTTTTTGGTGGTTAGCTTCTTGAGTTCTTTATATATTTTGGATATTAGCCCTTTATGAGATATGGGGTTAGTGAAGATATTTTCCCAATCTGTAGGTGGCTAATGGGAATTTACCCAAAAGATGCCCCACCATGCCACAAGGGCACGTGTTCCATTAAGTTCATAGTGGCCTTCTTTGTGATAGCCAGAAGCTGAAAACAACCCAGATGGCCCATGACAGAGGAATGGATACAGAAATGTGGTTCATTTACACAATGGAAAACTACTCTGCTATTAAGAACTAGAACATCCTGAGTTTTGTAGGTCAGTGGGTGGAACTAGAAAATATCATCATGAGTGCGGTAGCTCAGGCCCAAAAGTACATGTATGGTATGTACTCACTAATAAGTGGATATTACCCCAAAAAGAAAAAAAAATGCAGAATGCACAAGATATAGCCCACAGAACTTATAAAGTTCAGCAAGATGAAGGACCCAAGTGAGTATGCCTCCCACTTGGGAGGGAGAAGAAAGCAACCACAAAGGGGGAGTGAGGTATCTGGGAGAGAAAGGGGATGGGGTTGGGGGAGGAACATGATCAATTATTGGGTGAGGGAAAAGCACTGAAATCCCTAAGGGCCAGCAGAAAGAATGGAAACATGCAACCTCTGGAGGTAGGAGGTTTGGAAAACCCTCCAGAATGTACCAGAGTCATGAATGATGAGAGAATCTTAGGACTCAAAGAGAGGGACCTTAGATGAAGTGTCCTACATCGGGGAGAGGGAACCCACCTCCAGCAGAAAGACAGGGCATCACGTGAGAGTTGGGGTTGCCATCCCACAGTCAAAACTCTGAACCATAAGTGTTCCTGTCTGAAAGACCTGCAGGGAAAGAAATGGAGAGGAGCCTAAGGAAAAGAAGGTCCAGTGACAGACCCAAAGTGGGATCCAGCTCAAGGGGAGGTCCTAAGACCTGACACTATTACTGAGGCTATGGAGCACTCACAAAAAGGGACCTATCATGGCTGCCCTACGAAAGACCCAATAAGTAGCTGAAAGAGTCAGATACAGATTTTTTTTTTCAAGTGAACAAAGTAAATTTTATTAAGATCATTCTCTGTAAAGTACAGTTGTATAGTAGAGCTATGGACACTGCACATTGCTGGGAACTAAATAAAGGAGACTGAGGTTTACATACATGGCCACATAAGCCATAAAATAAAGAGAGAGCAGAGTTATGTATGTGTGGAAGATAATGTTGTATTAAATTAAACATGAAGTCATAAAAACTTTGTTTATTTTGTTTCTCAGCAAGTGTAAAAGGATGCCTCACTTTTCCTAGGAAAATATGTAGAGGAACTCAGAAACCTGAGCACGACAAGGCATATTTGCACCCAAACAATAGACAGAAACTACTGACCACTGTTGTTGAATTAGGAAAAAGCTGTAAGAAGCTGAGGAGGAGGGCAATCCTGTAGGAGGACCAGCAGTCCCAATTAACCTGGACCCCTGAGGTTTCTCAGATACTGGACCACCAACCAGGCAACATACACCAGCTGATATGAGGCCCGCAATAAATATACAGCAGAGGACTACTTAGTCTGTGTCGAATCAGAGATGATGCACCTAACTGTCAAAAGACCGGAGGCCCCAGGGAGTTTAGAGGTCTGATGGGGTGGGAGGATGAGACATCCTCATGGAGATAGGGGGGCAGGGAGGACATATGGGATATGGGACAGTCAGATAGTGGTCTAGGAGTGGAATAAAATCTGGAGTTTAGGGGCTGGTGAGATGGCTCAGTGGGTAAGAGCACCCGACTGCTCTTCCGAAGGTCCAGAGTTCAAATCCCAGCAACCACATGGTGGCTCACAACCATCCGTAACAAGATCTGGCGCCCTCTTCTGGAGTGTCTGAAGACAGCTACAGTGTACTTACATATAATAAAAAAAAAAAAAAAAAAAAAGATTAGGTTTTAAAAAAAATTATAAAAAAAAAATTATAAAAAAAAATCTGGAGTTTAAAATAATATATATATATACACACACAAAACAATAATAATAACAAAAAAGCACCCAAAACAAAACAAAGAGTGTGATTGAGTCAACATCAACAAAACCAAAAGCTGCTTCTTTGAGAAAATCAACAAGATAAGTAAATCCTTAGGCAAACTAACTAAAGGGCACAGAGAGAGTATCCAAATAAATAAAATCAGAAATGAAAAGGGAGACATACCAACAGAAACTGAGGGAATTCCAAAAAAGCATTAGATCATATATAAAAAACTATACTCCACAGACTGGAAAATCTAGATAAAAGGGATGCTTTTTTAAACGATACCAAACACCAAAATTAAATCAAGATCAGGTAAACTATCAAAACTGTCCCATAATCTCCAAGGAAATAGAAGCAGTCAATAAAAACCTCTCAACCAAAAAAAAAAAAAAAAAAGCCTATGTCCAGATGGTCTTAGTACAGAATTCTTCCAGATTTTCAAAGAAGAGTTAAAACCAATGTTCCTCAAACTATTTCACAAAATAGAAACTGAGGGAATACAACCTAATTCATTCTATGAAACCACAATGACTCTGATACCTAAACCAAACAAAGACCAAAGAAAGAAAGAAAATTTCAGACCAAAATTCACTTATGAATATCAATGCCAAAATACTCAATTAGATTCTTTCTAACTGAACCCAAGAAAATGTCAAAACAACCGATCACCACAATCAAGTAGGCCTCATCCCAGGGATGCATGGGTGTTTCAATATATGAAAATCCATCAAAGTAACATACCATATAAACAAACTCAACTAAAAAAACACATGATCATCTCATTACGTACTGAAAAAGTTTTGACAAAATACAACACTCTTTCATGTTAAAAGTCTTGGAGAGATCAGGAATTCATGGAACATAACTAAGAACAATAAAAGCAATATACAGCAAACCAACATAAAATTAAATGGAGAGAAGCTTGAAGCAATCCCACTAATATCAGGGATAAGACTAGGCTGCCCACTCTCTCACTATCTATTCAATATAGTACTTGAAGTTCTAGCTAGAGCAATTAGACATCAAAAAGAGATCAAGAGACTATAAATTGGAAAGGAATAATTTAAGGTATCACTATTTGTAGATGATATGATAGTAACCATAAGCAAGTTCCAAGATTCTACAAGAGACCTACTAGTAATGATAATAAAACTTCAGCAAGTTGATCTGGATATAAAATCTATCTGGATATAAAATTAACTCAAACAAATAAGTAGTCTTCCTTTATACAAATGATAAACAGGCTAATAAAGAGATTAGGGAAACAACTCCTTTCACAATACCCACAAATACTATAAAATATCTTAGTGTGACTGTAACCAAGCAAGTGAAAAATCCGTATGACAAGAATTTGAAGACTCTGAAGAAAGGAATCAAAGAAGACTTCAGAAGATGGAAATGTCTCCTATGCTCATATATTGATAGGATTAACATAGTGAAAGTGTAGATTCAATGCAATCCACATCAAAATTAACACATAACTCTTCACAATATGGAAAGAGCAGTTCTCAACTTCATATGGAAAAAGAATATGCCCAGAATATTGAAAACAATCTTGATCAATAAAAGAACAACTGGGGGAATCCCCATCCCTGACCTCAAGAGCAATAGTGATAGAAACGGCATGGTATTGGTACAGAGATATAGAGGTGGATACATAAAGTAGAACAAAAATCCAGAAATAAACCCAGAACCCTATGGACACTTGGTCTTTGAAGAAGAATCCAAAATCATACAATGGAAAAAGAACTTCTTCAACAAATGGTGTTCACCTAACTGGTGGTCTGATTATAGAAGAATGCAAGTTGATTCATATTTATCAGCTTGTATAATGCACAAGTCTAAGTGAGTCAAGCCCTCAATGTAAAACCAGATAAACTGAATCTAATACAAGAGAAAGTAGGAATTAGTCTTGAACACATTGGCACAGGGAAAAAAAATTCCTGAACAGAACACCAATGGCTTAGTCGCTAAGATCAACAATTTAATAATGGGACCTCATGAAACTTTAAAACTTCTGAAAGGCAAAGGACACTGTCAATAGAACAAATGGCAACCTACAAATTGGGGAAAGATCTTCTCTAACCCTACATCTGATCAAAGACTAATATTGAATATATAAAAATAACTCAAAGAACTAAAAAAAAAAAAACCCAAAACAAACAAACAAACAAAACCAAATAACCCAATAAAAAGTTGTGGTACAGAGCTAAACAGAGAATTCTCAGCTGAGGAATCTTGAATAGCAGAGAAGTACTTAAAGAAACGCTCAAATTTCTTAGTCATCAGGGAAATGCAAAGGAAAACTACCCTGAGATTCCACTTTACATCAATGGGAATGGCTAACATTTAAACCTCAAGCAATAGCACACACTGGCAAGGATGTGGAGAAAGAGAAACAATCCTCCATTGCTGGTGAAATTATAAACTGGTACAACCACTCTGGAAATCATTATGGTAATTCCTCAGAAAATGGGAAATAGTTCTACCTGAAGCCTCTCCTCTACCACTCCTGGGCTTATACCCCAAAGATGCTCTACCACACTACAAGGCCATATGCTCCACTATGTTTCTAGCAGATTTATTGATTACTCAGAAGTTGGAAACAACACAGATGTTCCTCAACCATAGAATGAATACAGTCAATGTTGTTCATTTACACCATGAACTACAATTCAGCTATTAAAATGAGGACATGAGTTTTACAAGCAAGTGGATGGAACTAGAAAATATAATTGTGAATGAAGTAACCAAGACCCAAAAGTACATGCATGGTATATATTCATTGGGTGGATATTAGCCAAAATATACAGAATACCCATGATTCAAACAACAAACTGTAGGTAGTTTAACAAGAAGGAAGACCCAATAAAGATGCTTCAGTCCCACTCAGAAGTGGGAAATAATCATGGGAGGCATAGAAAGGAAGAGACCTATCTGGGAGAGGGGAGAGGGAAGCAAAGGGGAGCAAGGTCACATATGTTGGGAAATAGAAGAGTAGTCCAGATGGGACAGGAGAATGATTAGAAATATGTAGTTCCACGGGGAGACCTCTAGAAAGTCCCAGAGAACTGGGACGTGAAATGCTCCCAGAACTCAGTGGAGATGACCTTTGCTGAAATGCCCAACAATGGGACAGTGGCACCTGAAGAAACCACCTCCTATAGATCGACAGGGCCCCAACTGAAGAGATGTCACCAACCTACCTTCAAAATTTTTGACACAGAGTTGTTCTTGACTAAAAGCAATGTAGGGACAAACATGGAGCAGAGATTGAAGGAATTGCCATCCAGTGACTGTCCCAACTTGGAAACTATCCCATGGGTAGGCACAAAATCTTGACATTATTAATGATAACATATTGTACTTGCAGAGAGGAGCTTAGGATGGCTGCCCTTTGAGAGCCTCTACCAGCAACTGACTGAGACAAAAGCAGAAACTTACAGCTAACCATTGGACTGAGGCCAGGGAGCCCTGTGGAATAGTTATGAGGAAGACTGAAGGAGATGAAGGAGATATCTTCATTGGCTAGTACTATTTAGTAGTTACAGACCTCCTCATATACAGATGACAGACTAAAGCAGAAGCCCTGCCAGCCTCTTTGAGGAGGTACCACAGTTCAGTCAGATTTCTGGACATTCTTTAAGTGACAGTGGTATATGGATGATTGGTGGAAGCTACTGTTACATAGGAAACAGGTGAAAGGCTTCTCCCCTGTGTGAATTCTATCATGAGCCTGCATGTTGGTCTTGTGGCTGAAAGACATTTTGCATGTGCTGCATATTAAAGTCTTTTCTGGTCTCTGTATGACTTCATGAAGTCAGAAGTCAGAGATACAGCTGAATATTTTCTGACAAGTGGGACAGAAAAATGCCCTCTTTTTTTCTGGAGCATTCTGTGGTCTGCGGAATGGTTACAGGCATATTTGAAGATCCTAGGACATTCATCATTCATCATCATTCATCTGGGAGATGTTTACCTCCTGGTTGCACTCAGAAAATCAAAGCAAGGAGCAGATGATTTCTCAACTGGTCTTGGAGCAGTTTCTCAGCACTGGGCACTCCAAAGACAAGTTTGCTTTGACAGAAAATTGGAAATCCAGTGGCAGAAATATGAGGACATTTATGGAGAGTCTGAATGACAAGTACTTAAAGCCTCCTGTCATGGTGAGTACCTAGGATAATGGATAGCTTGGTTGGGAGCAAAGGCAGCATCATTTGGGTTTGGAGAAAATTAGAGGGCTTTGTTTCATCTTGTTTTTGATTATTCATTTATGTTGTTTTTCCAAGTAGGATTGTATTCCCTAAATGAAAATATTTACAATGAAGAAAAGTTATGGCTGCAGATTACCATGAACATAGCAGAAAGGAGCCCATCTATTAGATTTGATGATCATAACTATATCTATTTTATTTGTTAACAGAGAGATTGAAGAATTGACATGTGGGGGAATATTTTAAGGTTTTAGACAAGATAATTTGGGTGTGGGATACGACTTATTCAGAGAAGTGCTTACAATGTAATCATGAGGACTGTGTTAGATCCTGCCATATACAATTTAAAACAAGGTTCACAGGAACCGGGAGGCAAAACCTGGGGATCAAGTTGACTACATGGGTTACTAAATTGGCTACTACATGTCATTATGGTTCTATGTCTGGAAAACAGAGGTGTCAGAAATGTAGAGTAAGGATCTGATGTTGAAATATGTTTGGCACATATCTACACAACAGTGTCATATCCATAAGAATTTCCTTGATGTATAATGGTGCATCATTCCAAATTTTCAAATTTCAATAGTCTTAATAGAGATAAAATTATGTTGTATCTTTTTTCAAAGCCTAGATTTGCAAAATTCTCAATCATTAACAGAAATGTGGAAGGAGCTGAAAAATTTCAAACACACTATATATACAATCCTACACATCAAGTCAGTAAGAGTTCCTATTATTTCAGATTATTTCAGAGTTCCTATTTTGTTTGGGTTTTTGTTTCCTTGTTTGATTAATTGGTTGGTTTGTCACTTTTATTTGTCATTTGCAACTTGGTTTCCTTACGTAGTCCTGGTTGGCCTTGGAATTACCCTCCCTCTGCTTCTCAAGTGCTATGTAAAATGTTTTGACCACCATACCATTCCAGTTAAGTATTATACTACATATACACTTAGAGTTTTATTTTAAGTTTAGAATTTCATGATTGGGACTACATACCAAGTACACTGCTCCCACAATATCCAGTCATGTTCCTGAGAGCAGAGAACTTGTGCTTCTTTGAGACAATGCACTTAAAGGACAATCAGGTTAAGTTAGGCCAATCTAGAAACATGGACTGGAAAAAGCAACTCAATATGGGAAGAATTTTCCCATGATTAGACTAAAGAGTCATATTGAATGTAATTAGAAAAATAAAATCATCCTGAGTGAGGAAAAACAAACCATGAAAGACAGACATAGTATATACTCATTTATAAATGGAAACATCCAGTTATAAGCTGCAAAGTAAAAGATAAACATGCTGTAATCCATAAATCCAGAGAGGCTAAGTGACAAAGAGGACTGAAGACAGGATGCAAGGATCTCCCTGGAAAGGAAATAGACAATATTTTCTTTTCACCCTGATATCAACTTCCCACAAGAACAGCAAGGTATGGGACCATAACATATATATATGTAGAGGACCCAAATCAGATCTCTACAGACTCCCTGATTTCTGTGAGCCCCCATAAATCCTAATCAGTTGATTCTCTAGCCCATGTTCCCATGGTGTCCCTGACCCCTCCAGTTCCTATGATTCTTCTCTATATATGTGACCTTCAGAGCTCTGCTTATGTTTGGATGTAGGACTCTGTGTCTGCTTTGATCAGTTGCTAGGTGAAATATCTCTGGTCTTGATGATAATTATGATAAGCTCCAGACCCAGAACACTTTGTAAGCAGAACAAACTGCAAGTCAAAGCTTTTATAGCTAAGTTTGCAACCCAATCACTCCACTTATGGCCTTGCCTGCTTAGAGAAGATGGCCAGTTCTGGTCCCTATCCTCTCTTACTGGTAATCTGCTAGTCATACATTCCATGCTGCTTTCATAGATTCCATGAAGTTTCTATTGCACTAGGTTTCCACCTCATTCCCAATATTCTCCTCCACCACTTCACCCTTTTATCCCAGTATATTCTCCCTCCCCTCAATATTATCACTTCTGTTCCAAACCCATTTCACCCCCAGTCCACTTGGAAAAGCTATTTTATTTCCCCTTAACAGGGATACTCTTAAATTTCCTCCTACAGCCCTACTTTGTACTTAGCTTCTCTGGGTCTATGGATAACAGTGTAACCATCTTTTGCTTTACACCTAATGTATACTTAGAAATGAATACATTTCATATTTCTTTTTCTGAGTTTGGATTACTTCACTCAGGTAGCTCTTTTTTAAATGACATCTGTTGATTTCAAATTTCCTGACATCATTAATTTTAAGAGCTGAGTAATACACCATTGTATACCTGAACCACATTTACTTTACCCATTCTCCAGTTGAGGGGCATTTAGGCTATTTCCAGTTTCTGCCTCTTATGAATTAAGATGAATTAAGATGTAATTAGACACCAATAAATAGATAACCCAATTAAAAATTGCCGTAGCTGGGCAAATGCCTGTGTGTCATGATGGGTATATACCCAGATTTGGTATAGTTGAGCCTTGAGGTAGACTGATTCTCAATTTTCTGCAAAACAGTCATATTGACACAAAAGTAACTGTGGAAGACTACACTACCACCAATATTTGAGGAATGTTCCTCTTGCTGGACATCCTTGCCAGCATTAGCTGTCACTTGTGTTTTTGATAATAACCATTCTGACAGGAGTAAGATGAAATTGCAACGTCATTTTTAATTGCATTTCCCTGTTGGCTATGGCTGAGGATCCATGAATGTTGAATTTTTCTTTAAATGTTTTTCTCCAGATTCCTATGTTGAGAGTTCTCTTTGTAGATCTGTACACAAATTTTAATTGGGTTATCTATTTATTGTTGTCTAATTACATGAGTTCTTTATATATTTTAGATATTAGCCCTAAGTCAAATGTAAGGTTGGTGAAATCCTTTTCCCATTAGGTGGGCTGCCATTCTGTCCTATTAAATGTTTCTTTTCCTTTAAAGACCATTTTAATTCCATGAGGTACAGTTTGATCAACTGATGATAGTAGTGCCTATCTTACATTGTGTTCTGTTCAAGTTTTCTCCTCTGCCAAAGTATTCAAGATTGTTCCCCATATTTTCTTCTATCAGACTCAGTGTATCTGGATTATGTTGAGGCCTTTGATCTTCATGGACATAAGGTTTAACCAAGGTTGTAAACATAGGTCTATTGGCATTCTTCTACATATTGACATCTAGTTAGACCAGCACTATTTTTTTAAAGATTTTGTTTCCAGTGTATATTTTTCAGTCTTCCTCAAAATTGAATTATTCATAGGTTTGTGTATTTGTCTGGTATTTCAATTATCTTTATCAATGTATCTGTTTTTATGACAATTCCATGTAGTTTTTTATTACTACTTTTCTGTAGTTCAGCTTGTTATTCTTTTCCTTTCTTTCCTTTTATTTGTAATTTTGCAAGATAGAGTATATCTGTGTATTCTGAATGTCCAGGAAGTCATTTTGTAGACTAGGTTGGCTTTGAAATCACAGAGATCTACCTGATTCTGTCCCCAAAGTACTGGGATTAAAAACATGTTCCATTATCACACCAGCTTGCCATTCTTTTTTTTTCCCATGTTGCCTCATTATTTTTTATTGGATATTTTCTTTATTTACATTTCAAATTTTATCCCCTTTCCTGCCCCCTCCCCCAGAAACCCTCTATCTCATCCTCCCTTCCCCTGCTTCTATGTGGGTGTTCCTCCACACACCAACCCACTTCCACCTCCCTGTCCTCAGTTCCCCTTCACTGGAGCATCTATCAAGCCTTCATAGGACCAAGGACCTCTCCCCCTATTGATGCATGACAAGGCCATCCTCTGCAATGTATGCAGCTGGAGCCATGTGTACTTCTTTGTTAATGGCTTAGTCAGTCCCTGGAAGCTCTTGGGGAACTTGTTGGTTGGTATTGTTGATCTTCCTGTGGGGTTACAATACCCCTCAACTCCTTTGGTCCTTTCTCTAACTCCTCCATTGGGGACCCCATGCTCAGTCCAATGGCCGCAAGCATCTGTCTTTGAATTTGTAAGGTTCTGACAGGGCGACTCAGGAGACAGCTATATCAGGCTCCTTTCAGCATGCACTTTTTGGCATCCACAATAGTGCCTGGGTTTAGTAACTGTATATGGGATAAATCCCCAGGTGGGACAGTGTCTGGATGGGTTTTCCTTCAGTCTCTGCTCTAGACTGTATCTCCATATTTGCTCTTGTGGGTATATTGTGTTCTCCTTCTAAGAAGGACCAAGACACCTACACTTTGGTCTCCCTTCTTCCAGCTTGCCATTCTTAAGAAGCATTAACATTTTATTTTCTAGCTATCTGTGACACCACTAAGCCATGTGCACCAGCTTCAACTCTGTTTATTGAATCTGTATCCTCACTTTTAAGATTAATTTGTTCAGATATCTCATTTTCAGTTTTACTTTCATTTGTCTATTTCATTAAAAAGGACAATTATCTTTATTTTTATTTGTATGAAGCTTAACACTGTTTTAAATCATCTCAGATTTGCCTGTTGTCTAATACAGTATCTGAGAGTTTTCTCTACATTTACATATACATATCTCTACATGTACATATTTGTAGTTTTTCTGATGAAAATACAATTTATATGTGAACATTCTTCAAACTAAAAGGCTTGCTAAATGCTACAATTAATACTGCATCAGATTTTTTTCTTTTCATTTTTGGAATGATTTTCTTTCTTTTTTTATTAAATTATTTTATTTATTTACTTTCCAAAAGTTGCCCCATTTCCTGGTCCCCTCTCCTTGAGATCTTCATCCTCTCCACACTCCCCTATCTCCCTGCCTCTGAGTTGGTGCACTCCCACCTGTCCACCCATCCCCACCTCATCCACATCAGCTTCCCTCTTCCCTGGGATGTCAAGTTTCCACCAGATTAAATGCATCCTCTCTCACTGAGACTATACAAGGCAATCCTCTGCTACATGTTTCCAGGGTCATGAACCAGCCCATGTTTGCTCCTTGGTTTCAGGCTTAGTCTTTCAGAGCTATGAGGGTCTGAGCTGGGTAACACTGTTGTTCTTTCTATAGGGTTTCAAACTCACTCAGCTCTTTCAGTCCTTTGTCTAACTCATCTATATTGGTCCCGACCTCAACCCATTTTTGGCTGAAAGTATATGCATTTGTCTCAGTCAGTTATTGGGTGAGCTTCTCAGAGGACAGCCATGCCAGTCTCCTATCTGTACACAAAATATGGCCACAGTTATAGTATCAGGATTTGGTGTACACACATGGGATGGAAGCCAAATTGATCGAAAGTGCTTTGTATCTTTTGCCACCAAAGATGCCATTGCGATTTTGGGGGAAATGTGATAATAAGAAATGTGATAATATTGCTACATGGATATAAATAATCTGGGTGGCTTTATACACGTTTGTGTACACAGCAGAAATTGGATGTTGTAAATTATGAAAAATAAAAGACATGAAGCTGCAATGGCATCTGAATATTGGGATGAATCTAGAGGACTTAAGAGGATAAGTAAGGGTGTGAAAATGATCAATGTGCACTTATGCATATATAACACTCTCAAATAATTAGTAAAAATGCTTTATTTCAAAAACCCCAGAATAAACATAAGCCTGACTTCAATCTACACAGGCAAATATTCCAAGTGAGCAGTACACTTCTGTGATGAAAAAAGAGTTCAGAGGAAATACTCTTAAACACCCATCCATATAAATTACTTTATACATACAATGGAAATTGTAATTTAAAAAAAAAAACATTCACAATTGAAGAGTAACATGAATCTGTCCTTTAGGAAATATGGACTGAAGAAAGAGACACAAAGGTCATTCACTGTAACTCCTTTCTTCAGGTTTATTAATTCTGTTTCTATTTAGAGTCTAAACATATATCTGAGGATGTCTAGATATTGGAAATAGTTCTCAACTTGTTCTGTATTCATGAACTTCACATTGGCTCTTTGTGCTTTCTGCATCCCTCCTTGTAACACTGTGGGATCACAGAGCTCTTTACTTCCTAAGTATTCCTAATTGCTTCATTGCATTTGTTCCTGTGATATGCACACCTTTGCACTGACATATAATTGTTAGAAAGTCATTTAAAATTTTTTTCTCAGCCCTCTATGTTGATGGTGTTGTGGATCTAGAGTTGAGTTGAAAATCACTTCTGTAGTAGAAAGGAGACCTGTGAATAAATACCTACACATCAAGGGCCAGAATCTCATGTCAACACAGAACAGACTTAGCCTTTAAACTCAGCACTTTTTCTTGTGGCAATGCACAATATGCAGGTGAGAAGTGCTTTTATGTCAAGTGGTGGATAATTATAAACTTGAAACTCACCTAGATACAGAGATATTGACCATGATGCTATGACTGGAATTGAGACTTGAAATGATTTTAAGAGGAATTGGAAGATATTTATTGCAGAAAAATTTGTGTCAACTCTTCATGTGAAAATAGGATTTACCTCTACAAGATCCCAAAGACTCTCCTTGATATCTTTCTCCTTTAACTGGGATTCTGCTCTTCATTTCTTCTTTCTGCTGCCTAGGTATTTCTTCATCCTAATCTCCCTGCATTTTCATTCTACTTTTGATAAAAATTTGTTAAATTTCTAGCACTTATCAAGGAGAAACCTGCAAATAATAGCTACTAGGGCAGGTAAAAGCAGTTCTCTTCACTAAAGTGATACCAGGAATATCAACCACATTGAGGTCAGGCCTCATACTCAGGAATCATTGGGCAACAGTTTTCAGACTAATTTTAGTGATATTTTCCCCTTTTTGTCTTTGGTGTTGCCTTTTCTCAAGAAGGAGAATGAATATAAAGTTTAGTGTGTATGGGTTAAGGGGGTATTTGAGAGGAGTTGATCAATGTGATAGAATCTACTTTAATATACTTTATCAATTGTCAAAGAATAAACATTTTAAATGTTTGAACAATAATATGAAGAAATATAGATATTACACCTCAAATTCTAAAATTTCTTCAATAATCCAAAATATTATTATCCAAAAAAGATTTTTTTTTTGCTTCACCAAAGCCTTTTACGATGTTGAATTGAAAATGTATGTGTGACAGATGGAGAAAAACTAACACGTGTGTGTGTCTTATTTCTCTTGGACAGCTGTGTGTGATTTGATGTGGAAAGCAAGTTCATATTGAAGACTGATTTTGGTTAGTTGAGAAAAAATTTTGGCAATTAAGTATTATGCTGCTTATGCAAATGAATACCAGGGAAAGTAGCTATTATCGTTCTATATTACACAGTTAACTACCACCATAGGCATTTATCCATCATAGTCTAGGGATTAAGGGTGAACATTGACTAATGTGAATCTGTTATGCTGTGAATCTGAGGACCAGAGTATGAAATGAAACCAGGATGTTATAAGGAACAAAAAAAATATTGGAGTTGAGTTTAGACTATAAATTAATATCCCTCTCATATGAGTCAGAAAGAAGAATGTCCCTTTAAAAGATGTGTCTATTAGTTGATTCCAAAGATTCCACTCAGCCAAGAGTGGACAGAGGCACAAAATACATTGGTCCCTCCTGTTTGTGGAATAATGGGAAACACTATTCTCCTAGGCATGTATCTAAAGATGCTCCACAATATTACAAGGACACATGTTTCACTATGATCCTAGAAACCTTATTTATCTGAGCCAGAAGATAGAAGTAACCCAGATGTTCCTCAACTAAAGAATGGACAAAGAAAATGTGGTTGATTTACACATCATGATACTATTCAGCTATTAAAACAAGGATATCATTATTTTTGCTGGAAAAATGGATGAAACTAAAAAATATTATTCTAAGTAAAGCAACCCAGACTCCAAAAGACATGGATTATATGTACTCACTGTAAAGTGAACATTAGCCAAAATGTATGGAATACCTGTGACACACCCCAGAGAACCTAAGATGTTAAACAAGAAGGAAGGCACAAGTGAAAATCCTTCCATCCCACTTAGAAATGGAACAAAATAATCATGGGAGGCAGAAGGAGGGAGAGACCTGGGTGATAGAGGGAGAGGACAGGGAAAATGATGTGTAGGGAGGGAGGAAAAAGGCCCAGATGTCCAATAGAATGAATGGAAATATGCAGCTGCAAGGGTAGGGGTAGGTGTAACCTAGAAAGTTTCAGAGATGTAAGATGAGATAAATTTCCAGGATACAATGTGGGGACCTTTGCCAAAATGTCCAACATTATGGATATGGATGCTGAAGAACACACTTCCAGTAGATAGATAAGACCCCCAGTGAAAGAATGGGGGACACCAAACCATCTTCAAATTTTTTGACCCAAAGTTGTTCCTGCCAAAATGAAATGCAGGAATAAAAGTGGAGCAGAGACTGAACAAATGGCCAACCAGTGACTAGGCCAACTTGGAATCCATCTTATGAGCAAGCAGCAGTCCCTAACACCATTACTGAAGTTATGTTGTGCTTGCAGACAGGAGCCTATCATGGCTGATCTCTGAGAGGCTCAACCTGCAGCTAACTGAGACAGATGCAGATACTCACAGCCAAGCATTGGACTGAGGTCTGGGACCCCTAAAGAAAGAGTTAAGGGAAGGACTGAAGGAACTGAAGGGGGTGGCAACTCCATAGAAATACCAACAGTGTCAAAAATTCTGGACCCCTGAGAACTCCTAGAGACTAAGCCACCAACCAAAGAACCTATGCGCATTAGGCCAAGGCCCTTGGAACATATATAGCAGAGGACTACCTTGTCTGTCCTCAGTGGGAGAGGATGTGTCTAATCCTGTAGAGACTTGATACTCCAGGGAGGGAGCTTTTCAGAGGCTAAGGGCAGGGCATAGGAGGGGAAGAACTCTGAGATGGGGTATTAGAGAGGCAACACTTGGGATGTAAATAAATAAAATATTCAATACTACTACTACTACTAACAATAATAGTGAATTAATAATGGCATGTGGATAGTCAGATATCTACTTGATGATACAACTACAACTATAAACCTAGAAATATGTACCTGTATCATTTATAGTCCTGGCAGTCAGCAAAAGCATGCCTAATCTAGGCTATATGAAAGCCTCTTAGAAAAGAGGAGCAATTATTCTTTTCTTTATAAACAGTTTGCAGTGTTTTGAGATTTGTTTGTTTGTTCATGTGTTTTGCATCATATAAATATTTTACTTGCATGGACGTATGTTTTCCTTTGTTTTTATTTTGATATTTTCTTTATATACATTTCAAATTTCAAATGCTATTCCGAAAGTTCCCTATACCCAACCCCCGCCCTGCTCCCCTACACACCCATTATTGCTTCTTGGCCCTGGCATTACCCTGTACTGGGGCACATAAAGTTTGCAATACCAAGGGGTCTCTCTTCCCAGTGATGGCCGACTAGGCCATCTTCTGCTACATATGCAGCTAGAGACATGAGCTCTGGGGGGTACTGGTTAGTTCATATTGTTGTTCCACCTATAGGGTTGCAGACACCTTCAGCTCCTTGGATGTTTTCTCTAGCTTCTCCATTGGGGGCCCTGTGTTCCATCTTATAGATGACTATGAGCATCCACTTCTGTATTTGCCAGACACTGACATAAACTCATATGAGACAGCTATATCAGGATCCCTTCAGCAAAATCTTGCTGGCATATGCAGTAGTGTCTGGGTTTGGTTGTTGATTATGGGATGGATCTCCGGGTGAGGTAGTCTCTGGTTAGTTTATCCTCAAAGAATGAAGATGTATGTTGTTCTTAGTGGGTGGATTGTTTGGATTTACGAAACCATGCTTGACAACAATGTCTTGACTATCCATGTAACCCCCATAACATGCTAGGGCATGGCTTAGCATTGAACCTTTCTTTCATTTTTTTCTTCTTCTAGGAGCACACTGAGTGCTCATGGACTCATGGGAAAAGTTTCTTTGCAACACATTGTAATTGATTTCTTGAACTTATTTGTTCAATTTGTTCATATTTTACTCCAAGATAATATTAAGGGAAAGTGACTTAAAAGTAATTTTCAATCCTTTAGGTAGATGGTATTACAGACATACAGTGGTTCTGAAAATAACAATTGCTCTGTTTGGAAAGACTGAAGGAAATCCTAAATTTACTTGTGAGGGAAGTGAAAACAGATAGGTCAGCTGCAGCAATTCCTGGAACACTACTGAAGTGAACAGTCCTGTTAATATTCTTGGTAATCGGGTGGACTCCCTTCTCATCACCCAGAAAGAAAACTAGCATGAGCTAGTGGAGGTGTTTTTTTTTGTTGTTTTGTTTTGTTTTGTTTTTTGGTTTTTTTTGTTTTTGTTTTGTTTTGTTTTGTTGAGTTCCTCAGGATATCAGAAGAGCTACTCAAGGCACCAGATCTAGGAACTGAGCCTTGGGGCAACTTTTTCTGAAGATGTCCCTATGGATGTACTGGAGAAAAGTCTTTGTGACACTAGGGCCAGAGAAGTGACCTCTCCTTCCTGTGTGTTCTCTGCAGCACTGTGGTTATAAGTGTATTTGAAGGGTCTGGGACATTCCTCATATTTATGTGGTTTGGGGACTCAGTGGAATCTCTTTTGGTGACCCTCACATGTAGAGATTGCCTCATAATTCTTGCAAACAAGGACAGGCTCAGAGGAAGGCTGCCTACCTGGAAAACTACCCTAAAGCCCTCCTTTGTGCTTATCTTTACTAGGACTGTGAATGATAGCATGATTGCCTTTTGCTTTTCAATTAATGTCCACTTACAAAGGAGAATACACCAGATTTGGGGGGGGGTCTGGATTACCCCACTCAGGATGGTCTTTTCTAATTTCATCCATTGAGTTCAAATTTCATGATACTATTACTTTTAATAGCTGATTAATACGCCATCATATAAATGGATCACATTTTCTTTATCAACTCTCTAGTTGAGGGGCATCTAGGCTGTTTCCAGTTTCTGAACATTATGAATTAAGCTGCTACGAACCTAACTGTGCAAGTGCCATTATAGTGTGGTGGGCCATTCTTTGGTTATATACCTATGAGTGGTATATCTGGACCTTGTGGTAGTTTGATTTTCAATTTTCTTAGCAATTGGCAAACTAATTCCGAAAGTGGCTGTAGAATATTGCACTTCTGCCAACACTGGAAGAATGCTCCCCTTGCTTCACATCCTTTCCATCATGAGCTGTCATTTGTGTTTTGATCTCAGCCACTCGGTCAGGTGTAAGATAAAATGTCATTTTTATTTGCAGTTCCATGATTACTATCATCAAGGATGTTGAGCAGTTGAGCATTTTGTAAGTGCTTCCCATTCATTTGACATTCTCTTGAGAATGCTCTCTTTTTTTTTTTTTTTTTTTTTGAGACAGAGTTTCTCTGTATAGCCCTGGCTGTCCTGGAACTCACTTTGTAGACCAGGCTGGCCTCGAACTCAGAAATCTGCCTGTCTCTGCCTCCTGAGTGCTGGGATTAAAAGTTTGTGCCACCATGCCCGGCTCTGTACTCCATTCTTAATTAGGTTGCTAGGTTTGTGGGTGTTTAAAATCTTGAGTTCTTATATTTTAGATATTAACTCCCTGTCAGATGTAAAGTTGGTGAAAATCTTTTGCTATTCTGTGGGCTATCATTTTGTCCTATTGATGAGGTCTTTTGCCTTAAAGGACCATTTTGGTTTCTTGGTATTCAATATATTGATTGATGACATAGCTTCCTGTACTATTGGTGTTCTGTTCAAGAAGTCTCTTCTACCAATGTATTCAGGACTATTTGCCACTTTATCTTTTATCAGACTCAGTGTATCTGGTTTATGTTGAGGTCTTTGATCTAATTGGATTTGAGATTTGTCCATGGTAATAAATATAGTTCTATTTAAATTCTTCTGAATATGGACACCTTGCTAAAGTAAAAACATTTGTTCAAGATGCTTTCTGTTTTCTGTTGTTTATGTCTTGTTTATCAACATTCAAGTACCCATTGTATTGTAGAATTAAGTCTGGTTTTTCGATTCTGTTCCCTTGACTAACATCTGTTTTTATGATAATGTCATTCCATTTTTATTACTATAGCTCTGTAGCACACCTTACCAATCTCTTTTTCTCTTTTCTTTTCTTTTTTCCCTTTTTTTTTTTTGTTGTTGTTGTTTTTCAAGATAGAATCTCTGGGTAGCCCTGTATGTCCTGCAATTCACTCTGTAGACCAGGATGTCTTTGAACTCTCAAAGACTGGCCTGCCTCTGCCTCCCTGTACTGGTACTAAAGGCATGTGTCACCACCATCCCAGCTTGCCATTCTCAAGAGGCAATGACATACTGTTTTCTAAATAACTGTGGCATCACTAAGCCATAAGCAGCAGCCTCAAGTGTCTTTACAGGGTCTGTATCCACACTCTTTAGGTTGTTTTATTTATATATTTCACTTTTAGTTTTACTTTCATTTGCCCATTTCAAAAAAAAAGAAAGGACAATTGTCCTTATCTTTTTTTAGAAAGAAGTTAAATATTGTTATAAATCTCTGATTTAATTCTTAGCATATTAACTAATGAACTATCTATGAGATTTCTCTGCACATTACTGAAATTATTACTTGGTGATCAGATCCAAAACATCTGAGGATTTTGTTCTCATTTTATACTTCTTGTCAGTAATTTGTCTTATCTTAGTGAATCTTTCTTTGACAAAATACAATTTGGATATAAACATACACTAAAGAAAGATGGTTGTTAAATACTATATTTTGTCCTGGCTTAGATTTTTTTTTTCACAAGGATGCTTTCTTTCCTTTGCCCCAAAGGTAGTACTATGATTACTGGAAAAATATGAAATACGCTAAGGGATGATATAATGTTTCAACATGTATAAATAATCTGGATAGCCTCATACACCTATGTGTACATAGACAGCAGAAACTGGATGTGTGGTTATAAAAAAGAGAGAGAGAACATGAAGCTACAAGAGGTTGGGAATGTGAGGGTGGATCTAGAAGACGTTAGAAGGTGTGTAAGGGAATGAACATGACCAGGACTGTGAAAAGTAGCCTTGTTTCCAGTTGAGCTAAGACTTGAAACCCCAGTGATGCTGAAGGGACAGTAGGTGTTTTACCTGTTCCTCGGCATGAGGCCACAGCTCTCCATATATTTGTGGCCATCAGTCACATAAGGGCAACACCCTATCCCCTTCAAATGTAGAGGACATGACCACAGGTCACATAGGCTCAAGACAGAGCTCCATTTTAATTAGGTACTTAAAGGCCTGGAGGCTTAGACAGTAAACTTTCCTTCCCAGACACTCCTCCCTGCAAAAGGCCTTTAACCTCAGGCTTGCCCTGAGAAGTGGGGTATGGTTTTAATCATCATCTTTCTGCCATTAAAATAAATGCCTTAAAACCATGGATGACCTCTTTTCATAGGGATCTGCTATGGGAAGCCTGTAGAGCTGCTGTCTAACCTCCTATAAAAGGCCTCTCTATGCTCTCAGCCATGGCCACCACCAAGCCAAGTCCAAGCCAAACACTGTCAAGCCAAGGACTTTCCCTCAACGAACCAGCCAGAGCTCCCCTTTTACTCTCCCCTCTCCCCCCTCCCTCGGGCTAGATGTAGCTCAAAGGCCCCCACTCTGTTCTCAGCTCTTCCAGGGCTTCCAGTGGAGCCTGGGTGTCCACGAGCTTGAGAACCAGACTGCCCTGGCCTCCTTGCAGGCCCAGGGACAACCCCCAACCCAGCCACTTCAGGATGTCCCACATATCAGACTATGCTTCCCAACCCCTGAATTGGTGTCCCTGGGGCTGCTTTATTGCCCTACACCACCCTAGTGACAGTGTGGGGTAACTACAGTGGAATCCCCCCCCCCCGCATCCTGCCTCCCTGAGTAGTGGAGCCCTGTGGTGGAGTGGATGCGGGACTCCATGAACCCTACAATGACCAATGTTCATTTATTAATTGGCTAATTAATAAACAATACATAATTTCAAACTACACTAAGAATCACAAGGCTTTCTCTTCAGTCTGCATAGGCAAACATGCATGTGTGTACTACAATATGTTGAAAGAATAAGTCCAGAGCAAACTGATCTTGAATAAGAGTCACACATTAACTTTCCGTATTAATGACTTTATGCATATATTGGAGTAAACTGTAATTCAAAAGGAATGAATGACAATTGCTCAGTAAAATGAACCTACCTTTAAAAATATCACATTAATAAAGGAAGACAAAACAAATTACTGTAACTCCTTGATTCAGGCCTATTAATTCTGTTGTTCTTCAAAGTTTAAACATATATCAGAGTATTTCTGGGAATTGAAAAAGGCTCTAAGACTGTACCACATTTATCAAGATCATGAATCAACTTCATATTCTTAGCACTGGCTTTGAATCCCTTGTGACACTGTGGGCTCACACAGATGTTTTCTTCCTTATTATTCTTAACTGCTTCATTGCATTTGATCTTGTGATGTGGACACATTTGCACTGTTGCTTAATTTATTGAAAGTCATTTAAAAGTTTTCTCAGTCTTTATGTAGATGGTGTTGTGGATCTAGATTTGAGCTGGCAAACATGCCAGTCAGCAAGCAACATGAAAGAAAAAGTGAGTGAGGAACCCTGCAGATGGAGTATTACAGCAGAGTGGTCTTGGGATTCACATTTATCTCCCATTAATTCTGATTCTGTGTAGTCACATGTGGCTTCTTCCATTGTTGTAAATACTTCCTGTTTTACACAGAGGTTTAGATCCCAAATTTTGCATGAACATGGTCAAAGTATTAACTATGGAATGAGATAAGGGCAAGAAGCAACCAGAAATAGTCTGAGCATAATATAAAAAATGTCTAAGGATGAACCAGATTAACTTTTTCTACACAGAGAGGAAAGTATATTTCCTTCTTATAAAACATTAATGATTGATAGACCAGATGAGGAATTAAAATGAGTGGCCAGAAACCAGGAATTTTGGGTTCTCCTTTTTCATTCCATTTCTATTTTTTTGCTACTAGCATGTTTCAGCAAATATTGTCTCGTAGCCTAGACTATACTCATAAACTTATTAGGCAATGGAGAAAATTGTTTGAGACAGACTCTCTCTTATTCAGCAATTTCTACCTGGGGTGAAGTATCCCTGAAGCTCATAGAGATCCTCTTGTCTTCATTCTCCACATCTCTTAGGAAGCAGATATAATAGAAATGCACTACTGTAATAGACTTCCCAAAAAATTATTTAATGTGTTTATGACTAAGTGTATTATGTATGTATCTCATGTGTGAAAGAGGCTTTATATGTCATAAGAGGCATGGTTTCCCTGAATCTGGAATTCCAAGACTTGTAATTCTGTGTAATTATTGTGAACTAACCTGGATCATCTGAACAAGTAATAGAGATTCTTAAATACTGAGCCATCTCTCTAACTCTTAGATGTGAGTTTTGCTGAGCTGTTTAGATGAAAACTCAGGTCATCATAATTCTAAATCCAGTGCTTCTATCCCACAAGTGCTTAAAATTCAACAATGTAACTCATGTGAGAGGACTGAATGTTCCAACTAGAAGAAGCGAAAACCAGACAGTGTTCCACACATTCTTCCCATTACGTACTTTACTATGTAGGAACTAGTTTTGTCTTTTCACTATGTGGAACCCTCAGATGGAATTTAGATCCTCATATTAGTGGGCAAGGGCTATTATGTGAGGAGGTATTTCATCAGATGTTTTCAGTGTACCCCAGCACTAGCAAGTAACCTACAGGTGATAATGGCTGATTATTGATGTTGTACAATACAATAGTATCCACACATAGATACCAAAATAGTAAATACTTTCCAATTATTGATTCCACAATGACAGTAAGACAGGAAGGAGCTTGACTTGGGAAATCAGGTAAAGCCAGTAGAGAAAAGGAATTCTGTGCAGATGGAGGTACTGGATTGAGGCTGGTCAATGGATTCACTTGCAGTTCACTTCTAGTAGTATACTAAACAGGCAAGGAGTTTTACATGTTAAAAGGCTTAAATAATGGTAAGGAGATAATGATATCTACTTGATGACACTTGCACAACCATAAATCTACTAATTATGTACCTACGCAGTATGCAGTCCTTGGAACTGAGGAACTATACTAGAGTATCACCATGTGTTTAGCTGTTTTGCACAAGGCTATAAGGAACAATTAGTGTTTTCTCATGGAGCTAGTTTGCAGTTATTTGTGGTTTATTTTGCAGGCTATGCATATTTTGCCTGAATGTATGTATGTATGTATGTATGTTGTTAATGTGTTGGTTGTGTGGATTGGTTTATGTAACCACTTTTGGCAACAAAAGTCTTGAATTCCAATGTCATCTCCAATACTGACTAGGGCATTGCTTAGTATTGAAACGTTGTGCCATCTATGCTTTTTCAAGGAATACACTGAGCATTCCAAGAACTCATGGAAAAAGAGTCCTTCCAACTTCTTGAATTTATTTGTGTAATTTGTTCTTCCTTTTACTACAAGATAATATTAAATGAAAGTGACATGAAAGTTTTAATCCTTCGGATAGACAGTGCTATCAATACAAATTTGTTATGAAAATAACAATTTGCCTATATGGAAAGAGACCTGGAAATAATAAATATATTTTCACTGGATATGAAAACTGTGAAGACTATAATATTTTCTGGAATGCTACTGAAATAAAGAGTGGTGTTAATAGTCCTGGAAATGAGATGGACTCCCTTCTCATTATCCAGGAAGAGAGGTAGTCTGAGCCTGAATATAAAGGTAATTTTTGTGGAATTCCTTTGGATGCCAGAAGAGCAAATCAAAGTATCTCCAGTTCCTAAGATGTAAGCCTGGGGCAAGCTTTTATCAAGATGTTCCTATGGTTGAATCAGGGTTTGCATCTGAGGCAGAAAAGCAACTTTGGGGCCATTCGCTATCTGCAAGTGTCATGAGGAAAACTCCACATGTGAGATTCACTGAGGTATTCTATTGATTCCCTAACCATACAAATATTAGGAATATTCCAGAGCCTTCACATGTACTGTAACTATTGTTCTACAGAGAACACATAGATGTAGAAGTCATTTCTCTGTCCCTACTGTGATAAATTTCTACATGAACAAACCAAGGAATCATTAAGAATGAGACTTTTAATGCATATATGAGGTATAAAATAGCTAAAGGTATCAGAAAGTCTCCAGAGTAGGTATAGTGCATCCTACAGTAGACATGCCCTGTGGACTGAATAAGTCACTAGAGAAGATAGAAGAGTTGTCAGAGGTGAGAGAGTCTCCAAGGGAAGCAAGAAGACAAAGTGCCAAGAGAAGAACCAAGTGAAAGAGAACCAAGAGAAAAACTAGGAACCCAAAAGCACATGGTGAAAATATCTGGGTTTTATAAGAAAAAGAAACTGGGGAGAGAAAAATGAAACTCATGGGTTAGACAGGATTAAGGTACAAGGATGTAGTGAGAAGGGCTGGGAAGAGCCAGGACTCTCTAAGAGGTACTTGCAAGGCTCTGATAATATGACAGTTAATATGTGTTTTGATATGCTAATAGGCATATAACTTAGCCATTTGTCCTGTGTGTCTATGGAATCAAGTTTTGAGATGTTGAAACTGTGTGAAAGGCTGAGTGATAGGGTAAGGTCCTCTAGGAAAAAGTCCATGTAACATTCTTATACTTTAATAGTTTTGAAGTTCCCTCTGAGTACCTCTCTGCCATAAGTTTTGTGCTCTAAGGACTGACAGAAAAGTTCCTGTCTATATTCCTAATTGCTTTCTTGGAGTAGCTCATATAATTTGCACTTCTTGGTTTGTTTAGTTTTGTACTGTTTTCTGAGATGAAGGTGATTAAAAGTTACTGATCCTTGTGGAGAAGCTGTCATCATGGGTCCAGAGTTGAGGTGAAAACCACCAATGTTCTGGGAAAAAATACCAGGAGATCATGACCCTTTAAATGAGCAAGAGTGTCTCAACATAGTTTCAGCAGAGATTCACATCTCAAGGTGAAAGACATAACCATGGTATCAACAAGCACAGAAGTAAGTGACCAGAGCACAGGAGTAGTAAAAACTAAGATATTAGAAAGAAATCCTTAGAAAAGCCAGGCATGTGCTCTCTATTCATCTTATTTTCCTCCTGAGTGTCTCTCTTAACCTTAATTGTACTTAAAATATGTATTAAGGATGTATTAAAACATCTCTGCTGCAAAGAAAAATGATGGAAGGAGAATGGAAGGAGTAAGGAAGACGACTTTTTAAAAAAGAAAATATAAAGTAAAGAAGAAAGAAAGAAATGAAGGAAGGAGGGAAGGAAGACAGATGTGAGGGAGGAAGGGAAGGAAGGAGAGAGAGACACAGAGAGATACAGAGCTAAGGAGGGAGGAAAACGCAAGATAGACCAGTTAAGGGAAAGGCACTCAGGTACTGTTTAGGAAGTGGGAACTTGAATGCACTTTTGGGTAAAATTGAAGTAATTTCTGGTGAGAGTAGACTATCTCTCCCTCAGCTGAATGATCCCTGTTCTTCTAATAAGTTCCTGCTGTGTCTCTCTTATTATTGCTATCACCTCATTTTCTTCTTTCTTTTCTTCACTTAGCCTCTGTCTCTATCTCTCCTTTGTGTTTTGTCTTTATCTTCTTTATCACCTTATCTCTGTCACTTTTTTTGCATGTGTCTTCCAACTTTTGGTTTTTAAAAGATTTTTTTTGATTTTTCATTTTTCTATAATGATGGCACTGGAGTTCAGACCCAGGAATCTTAAGGCTAAATGAGTCATGATCTACATCCCCATCTTATGCTAAAGAGCTTGAAGTATTTTACTCTTCTAATTCCTTCTACTTACCTATTATTTGTTCCTGAAAATGCTACATTCAATTTTTTTGTTTCAAGAATTGTAATGTAGAAATAGGTTATATAAATATTGATATTAGTAATTAAAATTATATCATCAAATATAGCATTACAGGGTGATTTTCTATGAGGAAAAATAAATTTTGTAGAAGATTGAGAATTAGAATTAAAAGTAAAATGAATAACAAGAAAGTAGTAAATGCATAGTGGGAATAAGTTTATTTTCTTGGTACTTCAGCTATTCTGAAATATGTCAGATATTTTCCTGATTCTGTTTCTAATCATCCCTTAGATTGGTTGATATAGAACACCAGCTTACTTGTTAGAAAGAACATGCCGACTCAAGGTTCTTTTAAACAAAGTGGTAAACAAGGATGTCTACCACTTGAAATTTTACCCACATGTTCAGCTTTCTCTATTGCAATGTCATAGTCACTGTTGAGAATATCAGAAGTTGCCATATATCTGCCTGATGTCAGGAGTTACTGTTAATAAGTAAAACCCAAAACAACAACAACAAGACTCTGTCGTATCATAATCTTTTCTAATACAGATCTAAATCTTCCTTTTTTACACAAATATGAAAATCTATCATGGTGACCCTAAGTTTTATATCAGAAAGATATAAGCACAAGTCAGTGTCCTGTATAGTTATCACTATAGCTCCACACTACAAAACATAGCGAAAACTTCTCATTTATTAACCATATATAATATTGGATTTCATTATGAAATTTTCAAAAACACTTATTTTTGTTTCTCTTCTTCTAGATTTCATCATTTATCCCTCCAACCTCTTGCACTTCTATCTAACCTTTATAAGCCTATTCACCCTTTGACACATATGCTGTGTTTCCTGCCCTAAATTTGGTTCCTCAACATCTCTTTGCTCTACATTTTTCATCTGTTTTCTACTTTTATAGTCCATAATGACTTTTTCTCCACATACATTCATATGGACATGTCCTGATTTGACAAACAACATGTGATATTTGTTATTTTTGCATCTATCATCTTGCTTAACTCTTTCTCAATCCATCTCCTTACTGAGTATTTCATGTTTTTATTTTCTGTTATAGTTGAACAAAATTCCTCCATGAATTTCCGTCGTCTACTGATGAACATATAGGATGGACATCATGTTTCGCTACTGTGAAAAAAGCAGCAACTCCTGTGAAAAAAAGCTGTGCAAACTTCTCTGTGGTAGGACAGAGAGTTCTTTGAGTATATATCCAGAAACTATATAGTTGTGTTATATGGTAATTCTAATTTTAATTTCTTGACGTATCTTTGTATTCATTTCTATGATGAATGCTTCACTTTACCCTCTCACCAGTTTAGAATGACGATTGCTTTTCTCAACATTACATTAACCATATGTTATTGTCTATTCTCTTCATGATAATCATTCTAAGGTGTCCAAAGTAATCTCAAAGTATATGTAATTTTCATTTCACAGGAATGCTAAATAAGACGACCACTTGTAAAAAGCATTTACTACTTTCTTCTTTAAAGAAATTTCTGTCAATTTCATTACCCAGTTTGTTGACTGGAGAGTTTGTAAAGATATAGCTTAATCTACATTTTTGTTAAAGATGGTAGGTATTAAGTTCCTGATTGAAGTAAAAAAGTCAATATTTTTCTACCATTCTGTAGGTTTTACCTCAGTAGGCTTTTACTTTCCTTTAATGTGAACAATGCTATTCTAATTTCTTTGTTCTTTGTCCATATTATTGAGTCTTGTTACCTTTATCTACCTCTAGTGTACTAACATTTTCCTCTGAAAGTTGTAGCACTTTGGCATAATAATAAATTAACAATTTTTGTGAAAAGTGAGAGGATATAATCAAATCCAATTTTTATGCATTCTGATACTTATTTTATACAAAATAATTCAGGGTCAGAAATTCTGACTACCAAATACTAAAGAAAGAAATGATGGGGGCTTTTCAAATTCTATCTGACCACTGCTGAGACTCAATTGGGCAATGGAAGGAAAACTCAGACCATTCATTTATTCTTCTTACTCAAAAGTAGTCATTTCCTGTATGGCTTGGTTTGTTTCAGGATCACAGATTCTTTTGACATGTCAATTGGAATTTGGTCATGATATATCGGTTTAATAAAGAAAAACAATACTAACATAGTTGATAAAACAATACTTTCCTATAAAATCTGCACATGGATTCTTACTTCACTCAGCAGCTTTAACTCTTCACTCTTATACTCAGCAGCTTTAACTCCTGCCTTTATTTATGATGCTTTGTTTTGGTTAACACCTGTTTACACAGAATGTGATAATTTCTCAGCACAGCTTTGATTTGCATCTTTTCATTGTATTCCTTTAATTATAGGTGATATTGGGCCTCATTTTGCACACCTCCTTGACATCTGAACAGTTTTGTATAACTTGTTTTATAGTTTATGTTGTTTTTCAAATGTAGATTCAAATATTATTGCAGGATAGAGGGGTAAGCCAGTTATTAAGAGTGCATATTGGTATTACTTTCTATGTGAGTTAACTTTGTAGCTTCTATTTGTGGCTTACAATCTTCTGGCCCCTGCTGGCACATTCACTTGCATGTAGCCACTCTCATAATTAAAAACATATAATGAAAAACTGTATAAATTTAAAATTAAATATGCTATATATATATTAAACTCCAGGTTTCATTTCCCTCTCGTTCCACCATCCTACTCCTCCACATCCCATACCTCCTTCCCATCCCCCTTTCTCAACAAGGATGCCCCCAGGCCCGAACTCTCTGCTCCAGACCTCTAAACTCCATGGGGCCTCCAGTCTCTTGAGGCTTAGGTGCATCCACTCTGACTAAACTCAGACCCAGCAGTCCTCTGCTGTACATGTATTGAGGGCCTTATATCAGCTGGTGTTTGCTGCCTGGTTGGTGTTCCAGTATCCGAGAGATCTCAGGGTCCAGGTTAATTGAGACTGCTGGTCCTCCTACAGGGTTGCCCTCCTCCTCAGCTTCTTCCAGCTTTCTCCTAATTCAACCACAGGGGTCAGCATCTTCTCTCCATTGGTTGGGTGCAAATATCTGCATCTGACTCTTTTAACTGCTTATTTGGTCTTTCAGAGGTCCTTTTTGTGATAGGTCCTTTTTTAGGAGCACTCTATAGCCTCAGTAATAGTGTCAGGTCTTGGAGCCTCCTCTTGAGCCAGATCCCACTTTGAGCCTGTTGCAGTTCTTTCAGACAGAAACAATTATGGGTCAGAGTTTTGACTGTAGAATGGCAACCCCATCCCTCACTTGATGCCCTGTCTTTCTGCTGGAGCTGGGCTCTACAAGTTCCCTCTCCCCAATGTAGGGTATTTCATCTAAGGTCCCTCTCTTTGAGTCCTAAAATTTTCAAATATTAACTGCTGTTTTTCTGAATAAGTTTGGTATTTCTTGTGCATTTCAGAATTAATAAATTTTAAAAATTCTGTTTTTGAAAATTGACATCAAGTTGTATTGGTTAGATAAAGAAATGAATGTATTTAGCATTTTTGGAATGAGATTATAGAGTTTTTTGTTATATAACTCTGGCAGCCTTAGATATAAATCTGTAGACCAGGTGAGCCTCAAATTCATTTGTCTGTGTGATACTATCTCTTGATGGCTATGTTGAAGGTCATGCATTACCTTATCCAGCAAAAACATTAATCTTAAGGGAAGATATTCAAACTTTCCATACAAAAAATAGAGAATACTTAGTTTAACAATTAATAATCCTTTGAATGTTCTTCAGTGGGAGAGCTATACAAATGGAATAAAGTGATAACTACGTTCCTTTAGATAACATCATGAAATAGTACACACTGATAATATATTTCTAGGGACTCATAACCATATTAAATTTATTTACTTTTTTAATAGGAAAGAAAATGGCTTTTGAAAACTTTGCAATGGGAATTTTTCTCTTCTCCCAGATTACAGTGGGAATGCTTGGAAATTCTTCAATACTATTTTATTATAGCATTTTGATATCAACTAGAAAGCCCTTAATGCCCAAAGACCTGATTATAGAGCATTTGACTTTTGCCAACTGCTTGTCTATCATCTCAAGAGGTATTCCACAGACACTGTCAAATTATGGATTTAAAGATTTCCTGGATGATATTGGATGTAAGTTAATAAACTTTATTTACCGAATAACAAGGGGAATGTCCCTGTATGCTATGTGCCTACTGAGTTGCTTCCAAGCAATCACAATCAGCCCCAGAAACTCCATGTGGATGATACTTAAACACAGAGCCACCAAGTACATTGGTCCCTCCTGTTCAATAAGCTGGCTTGTGCATCTCTTTCTAAACATCATGATTAAAGTAAGAATGTCTGGTCCCAGATACAACAAAAATGTTACTAACTGGATGGATTATGAATACTGCTCATGGTTTGTGGCTGGAAATATAGGAACTGCACTGTATATGTTCTTACTGTCCTTCTCTGATGTCTTGTGTCTGGGGCTCATGGCCTGCTCAAGTGTCTCCATGGTGAGTATCCTTTATAGACATAAGAAACAAGTTAAACATATCCGTAGTTCTCAGCAAGTTTTAAATGCCTCACCTGAAAACAGAGCCACCCAAACTATCCTCATCCTGGTGTGCACTTTTGTCATCTCTTACTCATTCTCCTCCATTGTGACTGTCTTTATATCTTACTCCAAACATCAAATGTTATTGGGAGTAAGTTTATTTACGTTTCTAGAAATATGCTTTCCAATATTTTGCCCCTTTGTTCTCATCACCAATATCAAGCCTGGTTTTAACCTCTTTTTATCCTGCTTTTGGAAGAGATAGCCTCCGCCAAGTACAACATAAGCCCCGGAGCCCATAAATCTTCTCTTATACCTTGGCATATTCTTTTTTAAGTCCCATACAACTTTAATTGATAATTTTTTGGCTATTTTATTTATTTACAATTCAAATGTTGTTCCCTCTCCTGATCTCTCCTCCCCAACGCCCCAGCCTATTCTCCTTTTCTTTTTGCCTCTAAGAAGGTATTCCCCCACTCACACATCCACTCCTGACTCACCACTGAAACATGCCCCTATGCTGAGACATCAAGCCTCCACAGAACTTAAGACCTCCCCTCTCATTGATGCCAGATAAGGCAATCCTCTGCTACATATATATCTGGAGCCATGAAGCCATCATTGTATACTCTTTGGTTTGTGATTTAGTCCCTGAGAGCTCTTGGGAATCAGTTTAGTTGATATTGTTGTTCTTCCCACGGAGTTAATATCATGTTCAGCTCCTTCAGGTCTTCCCCTAACTCTTCCATTGGGGTCTCTGGTCTCATTCTGATGGTTGGCTGTGAGTGTCTGCATCTGTCTTAGTCAGATCCTGGGGAATCCTCTCAGGGGGCAGCCATACGCTTTTATCGGTTGTACAATGCTAAAACTGCAGTTTGAAAATATCAAGCTTCCTATAACTGATCCCTTCATAATGTGGAGTCATCAGTAGTCGTTTATCAGGTATCATGTGGGGCAATGGGCTACACACAGGCAGCCTGGTTTCCAGTCGAGGCTAGATCTTGAACCCCGGGACCTGGTAATGATAATTCAATTGCATGGGATAGAAGGAGTTCTCTCATGTCTCCTGGAATCTGGTTCCTGTCCGAGTTACCGCCCCCATAACCCCCACAGGAGAGGCATGGCTATCAGCCACTCGGAATAGCACCAAGCCTTCCCACATGCAAATAAGGTTTCCCCCAAACTCTCGGTCCAAGCCAATGAGAAGTGCCTGCTCTCAAACCCTGAATCACCCCCAGAACTGTATATAAAGCCATGCAGGGAATTACAGGTATGTGAGAACTGTTCCTTTGTCTGAGCCTTTTGTTCCAAGAGCTGTATGTAACACTTGTGAAGATATCTTCTCTCCTGAATAGCAACCAGAGGTCCTGCCACACTCCTCACTGGATTGTCAGTTTTTCCCCAGCTCAGCCTGACCGGATTCACTTCAGAGAGGCTCGGAGTTACTGAGCTACCTGGAAGACATGGCAGAGACTTCATGTACCTGCCTGCACTAACTTCCCTTCACTGGAACCTTCCCATCCGGCCTAGACAGAGGTCTCTGTGGAAAACCTCTGGTACCCAGACCCAAAGTATGACAACATTTTTTACATAATTTACTAACCAATAATGAGCAACATTTCAAATATATAAGAATATCATATTGTACAAATAGTTATATGATATTAGGCAAAGTATAGTGAACATGAGAAAATCCCAGCAATTGGGAGGCAGAGACAGGTAGATTTCTGAGTTCAAGGCCAGCCTGGTCTACAAAGTGAGTTCCAGGACAGCCAAGGCTATACAGAGAAACCCTGTCTCAAAAAAACAAAAAGAGAGAGAGGGAGGGGTAGAGGGAGAGAGAGAGAGAGAGAGAGAGAGAGAGAGAGAGAGAGAGAATACATTTGGAAGACTAGGAATCATCTTATGGCCCAGGAAAATATCTCTCTCTCTCTCTCTCTTTCTCTCTCTCTCTCTCTCTCTCTCTCTCTCTCTCTCTCTCTCTCTCTCTCTCTCTCTCTGTAATATTTTCTTTTAATTTTATATGAATGGGCATTTTTCTTGTATGAATGTCTGTATATCTCAAGTACAAAATACCTGTGGAACTTAGAAGATATTTTGTACCCATTAAGACTAGAGTTACTGACAGTTTTGAGCATGCAAATCTTGAGTTATGGGAATGAACTGCTGGAATTCTGGAAAAATCGTCACTTTTATTAAGTTCCCAGCCATCCTTCAAGAACTAAAACTTTTGTCCAAGAATTTCATAAATCCATTGTTTTTAATTGCTGAATAGTACTCCATTGTGTAAATGTACCACATTTTCTGTATCCATTCTTCTGTTGAGGAACATCTGGGTTCTTCCCAGCTTCTGGCTATTATAAATAAGGCTGCTATGAACATAGTGGAGCAGGTGTTCTTATTACAAGTTGGAACTTCTTCTGGGTATAAGCCCAGGAGAGGTATTGCTGGATCTTCCAGTAGTATTATGGCCAATTTTCTGAGGAACCTCCAGACTGACTTCCAGAGTGGTTGTACAAGCTTGCAATCCCACCAGCAGTGGAGGAGTGTTTCTCTTTCTCCACATTCTCACCAGCATCTGCTGTCACTTGAATTTTTTATCTTAGCCATTCTGACTGGAGTGAGGTCGAATCTCAGGGTTGTTTTGATTTGCATTTCCCTGATGATTAAGGATGTTGAACATTTTTTTCAGGTGCTTCTCAGTCATCGGTATTCCTCTGTTGAGAATTATTTGTTTAACTCTGAACCCCATTTTTTAATGGGGTTATTTGAATTTTTGGAGTCTAGCTTCTTGAGCTATTTGTTAATATTGGATATTAGTCCCCTATCAGATTTAGGATTGGTAAAAATTCTTTCCCAATCTGTGGGTGGCCTTTTTGTCTTATTGACAGTGTCTTTTGCCTTATAGAAGCTTTGCAATTTTATGAGGTCCCATTTGTCAATTCTTGATCTTACAATGCAAGCCATTGCTGTTCTGTGCCCATCCTTAGTGAGGTAACCCAATCACAAAAGAAGTCATTAGATATGCACTCACTGATAAGTGGATGTTAGCCCAGAAACATAGAACACCCAAGATACAATTTGCAAAACACAAGAAAATCAAGAAGAGGGAAGACCAATGGGTGGATACTTTATTCCTCCTTAGAATAGGGAACAAAATACCCATGAAAGGAGTTACAAAGACAAAGTTTGGAGCTAAGATGAAAGGATGGACTATCCAGAGACTACCCCACCCCGGGATCCATCCCACAATCAGCCACCAAACCCAGACACTATTGCACAATGTCAGAAAGATTTTTCTGAAGGGACCCTATTATAGCTGTCTCATATGAGGCTATGCCAGTGCCTGACTGTTGGGGCTGTCCTGCGGCTCTCATGTCCAGGTTCGAGCCTGGGAGGCATCCTGGAGCTGAAAGAGAAGAGGGAATCTAGGCGAGTAGAGAAATAATGGAACAAAAACAACCTAGTCTGCTCAGAGTTCAAATGTTTAATAATAAAATCTGCACGTATAAAGAGGGAAGCCCATCCCCAGTCAAACCAAGTTTCTTGATGTAGAGATGGGAAGTTGTCAAAACAGTCTTTTAGCAGAAACTCGCCAAATTCACAATTTGCTGCTAACTCCGGAAAATCTTGGAGAACCCTTTCGGCCTCAGGGCAGGTGCCAGGCAGTGTAACATCAAAGGAGAGTGATGAGAAGCAGCACAGCAGGTGTCCCTGCCTCAGTGGCATATGGTCTGAACCAGCCTATCTATGCTAAAGGAGGATACATTTTCCCCCTTTAAATAATATTTAAAAAAAAAAACTGGACTGAGGCATAAAATTAACTTATGCTACATAGTCCTGCCCAGGAGTTATGGTGGCTGGTGGACCCACCTGTCTTAGGAAATCCTAAATCTTCCTGAATCTTCCTTATCCATCATAGGAGCATATGTGCAGCTTTTTTGTGTTTATTTTACACAAAACATGGCTCTGTGGTGTATTATTAACAGCCACGGCCTCTTGGCATGTACTCCTGTCTTAGATTGGTATGATTCCGAGTTTTGGGTGCCTGTCATTGACTCTCAGGCCCTCATTAGCACACCTTACTCCCAATTCAGACCAAAGCCACAATATGTACTTAAAATGCCTCTTGATGAAGATTAATAACTGCCACCTAAGCTGTTGGAGGCAAGGCTTCACTCCCGCTGCAGTCAGGCTGAATGGTGGCTGACCTGCTTGAGAAACAAAGGTGGGGCAGTGAAAAGCAACAGTATAAAAACTTCTTTGTGGAAACCCAGGTACTTTATTCAGTTGCAAATTAGCAAAGATCAAGCTCAGGTTCTGGCCTCCTGGTGTGGGTTTGAGAATTAGCAGAAAAACCAGAGATTCTCTGGAAGTGGAGGCTGTGCTCCAAATTAACTTTGCTAGGTAATTAATATTTTTAGCTATCTTCAATAGGAATCTCTAATATTGGAATTATTACTAGACAAGTCCAAGATTGACTTAGAATAACTGGTTACATTGAAAGAAAGAGAAGAATCATTATAACTCTATTATATGACTAATCTTTCCAAGTCAGATTACACAGTCTCTGATGTTCTTTTTTACCATAAAGTTAAAAAGCTTGAAGCAAGGCAGTTTCACTTGTTCAAACTGGAAAAAATGGCAAGCAATGATGGGTTGAAAACATGTACCCAATTCAGCTTCCTTGTCACTACAGTCAGGGCACTGAGTGAACTCACCTGTCAGCTTGTCACACGAATTAGCCATCATGCTTCTGCAGTGTTCTGTAAAGAGAACCTATGCTTTTCCCTTTCCTAATAAGGTAGCTATTCAGGATCAAGCCATATGCCAATAAGTAGATCCTTTTAAAATACTGTAAGGCATTTATTAAGTTCTTTCACATATAAATTTCAAAATTCTAAAATAAATTATGATTTAAATAATGTGCATGGGAATACATTAAATAATATGCACGGGGATATAATTTCCCCCTTCTTTGTCTTTTAAAAAGCTAAAGTTTTAAAGTTCCACAATACCTTGTCCTTGAGAATTAATAATTTGTTGACAAAACGTCTCAAATATTTGACTGTTATAGTCAGTATTAATGTAACATGGGCAGTGACTAATTGCACTTTCAATTGTTTCTCTTAAAGAGCGGTTGTAACTAGAAAGCTTGAAAAGTTATTAATAGTCACATGTGTATAATTTATTTATTTATTAAATCAGAAATTAGAGCACTTACTTGCAGCAATTTATTAAGTATAAGTCCTCAAGAATTAACACTACTATGTGGAAACAGGTAGTAACTGAGGACACTAAGAGCAAAGAACTTTTTACAATTTGACATGCACATTTTCCAAGAATACTAAAATATTATCCTAAACCATAGCTGTTTTGAATATATAAAGAGTAAGATTATATATCCAGTCCATCTTATATGTAGGACCTATAGACTGCCTGAGATATAATTCCAGCATGGCATTGCTTTAAGATGTCCAGGAAATTCAGAACAATTTATTAAATGTCCAAAAACAGCCTTCTTAAAAGGACAGCATTTTATCTAATGAGTTGTATATGCATAAGCAATTGCAAATTTGTGAATAAATAGCATCCGAGGGACGAACAATCTTAAGCAATTGTGAGCTCTGAGATATAATATTGACTATTAATATACAAATTAAGGTTTGATTGTTCAGCATTTTAAAACACCATCCACAATACACAATATAAAAACTCAAAAGAATGAACGTGTGATTTAATTCACATCTACTTATTTTCCCATAGAAGGGTTGTTTTTAAACACAATAATTGGGATGCATGCATTCTTGAATTTATAGAAGATACAAAAGCATGCATAAAAACAATTTTTTAACTTATCTTTGGGATAATGATTGTCAATTTTATTCAAAATGATGGTATGCAATAGATCAAATATTAATATTCTGTAATTACCAAATTAATTGCTGTTTAGAACAAGGAATAGACACTTTTTAAGATTCCTAAGACACAATTTTTGTTACAGGTTTTCCAAAATACACGAATATATCTTACAATTCTTTATTAGCACCACAGTAGTTTCAAAAGGATGCTGAAACTCTGCTTTGAAGTGAGTGCCACCTCAGCCTAGCCCCACCACCTCGGCCTTCCTCTCAGGCAGAAGAGGCTGAAGGCAGCCCAGTCTGTTGTGGGCCAAAAAGTCCAAACGAGGACTGCAGAGCACCCCAAGTCTTAGTGGGAAAAATACGACTACCCCAGCAGGGACAGGAGGAGTCTCATGGGGGCAATGGCGATGGTGGACCTCCCCTGAGTTTGCTACAAAGCCACCCACTTTCTGGTGGCCTCCCATGCTACCACGCGCACAGAAAGCTGTGTGCCCCAAGGCCCTGCAGCAGCCAGCAGCAGGCTAGTAAGGAGGATAAGAATAATGTTTTCTCTTGCCAAAGAATACAGAAAATAAAGGGGGTAGGAAGTCACAGCAGGCAAAGAATCTTGAAGTTACCTGACAGGAAACAAAGGAATGACTTCTAAAGGATTTACAGGGACCAGATAAATGTTTACAGTAAAGATAAAGTGGTTCTGCTTTAGGGTCAGCTTAATGACAGCTAAAGTTTTCACACCCTAGTCACAATGCAGCCTGCTAAAGAATTGCTGTGGGCACATTTAATATTTAATTATCATTGATTATAATTGATAACAATTATAAAAGCTTTCTTTATTTTCTGCAAAGCCTCTGTAGCAAACTACAACCCTAAGTATTAAAAAGATATTGCCTCTGAATCTTTTCTGGAGCAACAGCTACTACCCAGAACTAAAAAGCTCCTTGTGTGAGAGCAAGTATTTAAAGTAAACTTCTCTTGAGAGGCAAGGAGAGGCAAATTTCAAGAACTTCCTTAGGCACACCGTTTGCAAAACAAAAGAAAGTCACACAAACCTCGCTGAGGCTGCCCTGAACTTTGTATGGCTGTATAGCCATAGAGAGCTGTGTTAGTGCTCTCATAAGATGATTACTCTTGTAATTATCTTAATTAACAATATATGGGTGAGTATAAAATCTTAAATTTGCGATCAAACTGCCAGCTGCAGTTAAAGGAACACTGGCAATTTTTAACCATGATTTTTAAGTTTCTTACGCAATGTTAGAATAGTATCTACAGCCTTGGGAAAGCAATACCCAATTTCAAAGAAATATATCACTTTAGAATAAACATTAAATCTTCATTACCACATTGCAAGATTTGACTGCCAACTTATACCTCTGAATGTATGACAGTGCAAGCTTTAATGCTTCATTAAAGAGACATTGCTTTAAATCTATCTAATTCTACTTTCTAGGATAAGAATCACAATAAATATTATCTCAACTAGAAGTATCTTAGGAGGCCCAGTTTTTTGGCCTGCTTATGCCACATGTTTGAAAAGACTCCTGAATTGCCAATTTAAGGCTAACCTTCTGTTACCAATGTAACAATTATTTAATGTTAACCAATAGCTTATGAGCTGATACCAAATAAGGGCTTCACTTAGACCAATCAGAGAATTTTATTTTTTCTAGCTATAATTATAAAATAAAAAAGCACTTTGTCATTAGCTAAATACAATAATCACGAATGCAGAGAATTTTCTTAGGAAAAAACCATCTATCAGCTTTTTTGCCCCAAAACCATAAGGCTGAAGACTCCCTTTCTTTTTTTTTTTTTTTTTTTTTCATTTTAGCTTTTTATTAAAATGCTTAGGATACAGCCTGACCTTTCGTAAATGACAGTTTTACTTTTGCTGAAACAGGACACATGTGCACTCTGATAAACAGAATGAAGAGTCTCGGTTCATTGGAGCCCCTGGCCAAGGCCCTGGTAGAGTTGCACTTGCTGCAGCAGCCTCTTTTGGCCACCTTACTTAAGACAGTGTTCTATGCAGCATGAACCAGACTGGTGCCATTGTTCAGCCATCTCTTTCTCCGGTGGCCAGAATAAACCACTTTCACAAAGAGCCACCCCGGGGCAGAGTCCAGTCTTCTAGGTTGCTACCGAGCAATTAGGGACAAACAAGAAAGACAGATGAGGAACCCAATGCTGAGGCCCTCACACCTGTCATATGCCTGGACAGACATGTAGACAGTCTTAGCCAAAGGCAATGAAGGGCACAACAGTCACCTACCCAGCTCACTCAGGGCTTTAACAGCAGGCCCTTCCACACTGACAGTTCTCATCCCAGCTGTACATGGGTGAACGCAATGCATGCAGTTTGCAGACAGACACCTCACCAAGCCTCTGCATTGGAAACCCGGCAGTGTAACAAAACACTGTCCCATAGGCTCAGTGCTCAAAACTAAAATGTGTTAAGTCACTCTCCAGGAGTGTGCTCCTAGCTTCCCTACCCTCTTGCTGGACACAAGCCTGTCAGAATACAGCAGCAGCAACAGCAGAATCTCCATTTAAGAACCTACTCTCACCTTGCATTAAAGGAAATCAGAATCAAGATACCCTCCCATCTGCAGACCATCTCCTCTCATGCACTCAAGGGTAAAATATAAAGTTAACATCACACACGGCAGCAAGAAAACCAACCAAATGCTATCTATATATAAAAAGCCTGTTCATGATCCTCACAGGGCCGCTGCTGCTTCCATTTTAGCACTCGCTGCTGCCAGAAGACCACCTGGGTTTTCTTTTATTTCTTAAGGAGAAAACACAGAGCCCCTGAGGGTTTTTCCTGGGTTCTCTTGTTGCTGCCAGATGAGAATCTCACAGAATTCAGGGCCTTAAGCTGATGATTTTGAGCTGCACCCTCCTGTTCAGAACCGTCCCTCTAGAATATGTTCAAAAGCATCAGAGTCACACCCACAGCATGGGCTCTACATGACAGATGTCCTTAACTCTTTCATGAGGCAAAAGTCACTTTTTATATCTACAATGAAAAAAAGGAAGGTGCTACACAGAGAGATGAAATTTCACAACAGTATAAAAGCAAAGCCTGCTGAAACTGGTAGCTGCAAATAAAGTTGACAACGTGACCATGACACTTCACCCACTCCAGATGAGGACTCCCCTTACCACGGTGGAGACCACCCTGGGGAAGGCCGAGGCTCTGTCCTCTCCAGGCTCTTGTCTCGGGTACCACCCTCAACAGGCAGTCACACAGCAGAGCCCAATGCGCTATCTGTTCATAATTTTATGAAGTATCTAAATTTCATTTACTAGTTAAAAAAAAAAGAATAGAAAATCTGGACCAAGTAAATTGTGAACTCAAAAAGTTAGAGAAGGGATACCAATTACATTAACAACACTTTCTTTAAAAAATAGAATCACTTTCTTTTGAAATCAACCAGTGGTGAGACGTGTTTTTCTTCTCGGGTGTCCCATGATGGCACCCAGCTTTCCCTGGCAAATGCTGCCAGCCCCATTCCTCGCACACTGCCCGGCAGCAGCAGCAGACAGTGTGGAGAAGAGCACATGTCACCACTGGGCAATGAGCGTAGACAGACGTGTGGCTTCTCAATGCCATATATGGTTGGAGAGCTTTCTATTAGAAAAGTCCATGAGGAAGCTGTGAATAGGATCAGTCCAGAAGTAAAACTCTTTATTTTCACTGTCCAAACATCAGTCAATATACTGGGAAAGCCAGCGGAAACCCTCGCCGTAGCCTTGCCTCTTGAGCACACTGCACATGAATACTTCCATGGGGCGGGCGTTCAGCTCCTTCAGAGTCACATTCCCCTTTCCTGTGGTCTGCCCATACAGACCAAATATTTCACGGAGTTTTTATTCACTGATTGCATCTGTCCTGTCAATTTTGTTTCCCAAGATAAGAATTGGCACGTTGGATATTGTTTCATCAGTCATTAAAGCATTAAGCTCAACTTTGGATTCCATGAGACGAGAATGATCCGCACAGTCCACCAGAAAAACTATACCATTAATCGCTGGGAGATAATTTTTCCAAAGGCGACGTGCTTGCTCATGCCCACCGAGATCAAAAGTGGTGAAAGTCATTCCAGCAATTGTCAGTTCTTCTGAAGTGGGATGGAGTGTTGGTACGTGCTGGCCTAGTCTGTCATCTTTCAGCATGTGAAGAAGAGTGGTTTTGCCCGCGTTGTCCAATCCTAAGAATACAAGTTTTCCAGATTTCTTGTAGAGTCCTAGGAACTGGAGCACACTGCTGAAGCCATTGTAGATCCACTCAAAGATGAAAGACATTATTGATGCTTACAATGGCCCGAGGGGCTCCTCCGGCGGTGGCTGGCAGCGCGACCCTCACTCAGAGCACACAGACCAGCAGTCAAGACTCCCTTTCTTAAAAAACAGTTTTTCCAGCAGGAGCCCTCCTGCTGTGCCTGATTCTTAGTCAAAGTGTGAGCCACTCTCGACTTTGCTATACCAGCAGAGAAAGTTTTAGCCATCTTTCATTTTCCAACATGAAACACAGAACATGCAGTCATTCAGAAAACTAGACATGAACACACATGAATTAAACACGTGAACAAACCGGTGCACCAGACAGTAGACATTAGACAACATAAAGAGAGCAGAGAACTACTGCTGTGAGGGCTAGAGAGAAAGAGGCAGGGCGTCCCCTAACATTTCTCTTTGCCTCTGGGACATTTTCCTCCCACCTGATGCAGTTTCCAACTACGGCCAATCCGCCAGATTATTTAATCCCTTTTATTAAACCCTTTTATTTCTCTGGTCTAAAAAGCAGCTTCTGGAAGCTGTGGCCGACTGCCTGTTATGTTCCTAGATCCTGCTATCACTGCTGAACCTGAGTGGATCCAGCGCTGTTCTAGCTCAGACCATACCACACCTTAGCAACCTTTTGCCTGTTGCATCTCCGCGTTCTGGTACGAGTTTTCTATCTGTGGAGCTCCATACTAGCAGTGTTTCTTCCAGCGTCCTCTGCCATTCCCTGGTCCCAAGTTGGTTCACCAAATTGGCTAGTCTGCTCAAGGGTCAAATGTTTAATAATAAAATCTGCACTTATAAAGAGGGAAGCCCTTCCCCAGTCACACCAAGTTTCTTGATGTAGAGATGTGAAGTTGTCAGAACAGCTTTTTAGCAGAAACTCACCAAATTCACAGTTTGCAGCTAACTCCAGAAAATCTTGGAGAATCGGTTTGGCCTCAGGGCAGGTAGCAGGCAGTGTAACATCAAAGGAGAGTGATGAGAAACAGCACAGCAGGTGACCCTGCCTCAGGGGCGTACAATACGGTCTGAACCAGCCTATCTAGGCTGAAAGAAGTTACACCTGGCAAATACAGAAGTAGATGCTCACAGTCATCTATAAGATGGAACACAAGGCCCCCAATGGAGAAGCTAGAGAAACCACCCAAGGAGCTGAAGGGGTCTGCAACCCTATAGGTGGAACAACAATATGAACTAACCAGTACCCCCAGAGCTGGTATCTTTAGCTGCATGTGTAGCAGAAGATAGCCTAGTCGGCCATCACTAGGAAGAGAGGCCCCTTGGTATTGCAAACTTTATATGCCCCAATACAGGGGAATGCCAGGGCCAAGAAGTGGGAGTGGGTAGGTAGGGGAGCAGGGTGGAGGGAGGCTATAGAGAACTTTCGGGATAGCATTTGAAATGTATATAAAGAAAATGATAAAAAAAGAACTGAAATTTTTGATAGTTTTAATATTTTAATTTTATGCATATATGTGTGCTTAAATGTATGTATGTCCATACCATGCAAACCTGCTGCGCACAGAGTCAAGAACAGTGTGTGGAGCCTCTGGAACTGTAGCTACAGGCAGTGATATGTCAGTCAATGTGGTTGCTTAAAACAGAACACAGTTTATTTACAAGATCACTGCATCCTTTTCAATACTGAGCCAGCTCCCAAGCTCCAAGGTCTTGTTTATTGCTTCTCAAATGTAGAAACTACAATGTTGCAAGTGTCATTACTGCAATGAATGCATTATAAAAATGCGAAAAATTGTTTTCCAGCCTTTCACTCTGAGGTAGTGTCTGTCTTTTTCCCTGAGGTGGGTTTCCTGTAAGCAGCAAAATGTTGGGTCCTGTTTGTGTAGCCAGTCTATTAGCCTATGTCTTTTTATTGGGGAATTGAGTCCATTGATGTTAAGAGAAATTAAAGAAAAGTAATTGTTGCTTCCTGTTATATTTGTTGTCAAAGTTGGGATTCTGTTCTTGCGGCTGTCTTCTTTTAGGTTTGGTGAAGGATTACTTTCTTGCTTTTGCTAGAGTGTAGTTTCCATCTTGTATTGGTGTTTTCTTGTTATTATCCTTTGAAGAGCTGGATTCATGGAAAGATATTGTGTGAATTTGATTTTGTCATGGAGTCCTTTGTCATAGTCCTCCATCTATGGCAATTGAGAGTTTTGCTGGATGGAACACAGGGCCCCCAATGGAGGAGCTAGAGAAAGTACCCAAGGAGCTGAAGGGGTCTGCAACCCTATAGGTGGAACAACAATATGAACTAACCAGTACCCCCAGAGCTTGTGTCTCCAGCTGCATATTTAGCAGAAGATGGCCTATTTGGCCATCATTGGGAAGAGAGGCCCCTGGTCTTACAGACTTCATAAGCTCTAGTACAGGGGAAGGCCAGGGCTAGCTAAGAAGTGGGAGTGAGTGGGTAGGGGAGCAGAGCAGGAGGAGGGTATAGGGAACTTTCGGGATAGCATCTGAAATGTAAATAAAAAATATCTAATAAGAATGTAGTTTAAAAAAACAAAACAAAAGAAATGGGAGTACCAACAAAGGAAAGCTTAAGAACTTTAGTTGTTCTGACAAAGGCAAATATAACATTTTCCTTCATGTGAAATCATGGAACAATGAGAAACTGGAGTTAAATATGAATTACAGTTGAAAGGAAGACAGAGATGAGATAAAGAAGCACTGATATGATACAAGCTCATAGTGCACATGTATGTATCACAATGCAATCCTTTACTATGGATAATTAGCATATGCTTTAAAATAAAAAGAAATTGAAACCTCTCACCACAGCTCTGGGGCCCATTTCATACATTTGTCTTCCATGACTATCTCTGTTCCTCTAGCATCTCCCATATAAGCCATGTGCTGTAATATTAACTTTCTAGAAAATTCACCAAAGTACTTCAATTGTATACAATTATCATGTTTGCACAGATTCATTTTCTCAAGAAAATATACTTCTGGTCTCCTACTTATTTCTAAGGAGTTACATTATAGCATATTTTATTTATAACAACTTTTCCTTGGTGGAATTTTCTGCAAAGAATAAATGGGTCAAGTCTTCAGTCCTCTAGAGTATACAAACCCCCATATCGCAAGTGCTTTCTGTTAAGTATTTAAGAGCTCCATGGTAATAGAAAACATGCTAAGTGATTTATATTGGAACAGAGACATTCAAATTTAGATTTCAGCACCCTTCTTAAGAGGCATTGACATATTGTTTTCTAAATAACCTGGTCACCACCAAACCATCCTCAAGTACTATCCTCAAGTCTATTTAGAAGGTCTATATCTACACTAAACTCTTAAGTTTGTTAAATTTCAATAAATCAACTGTAGTTTTATTTCCATCTGCCAATTTCTCAAAACAGGACTTTTTTAGTATTAATGTTTGCATAAAACTGGACATTTTAAAATCATCTCAGATTCAGTTCTTGGCCTCTTGTATAAGGCATTATCTGTGAGCTTTCTCAGCATATTACAAACATTATCATTTGTTTCTTCAGCTCCAAAATAACTGAGGATATATTTTCTCATTTTCTTGTTTCTTTTGGTCAATAATTTTCCTAGTCTTATTAAAGCATCTTATTTCCATATGGAACTGGGATGCAAACATCCTGTAAACAAGAAAGCATAGTATATGCTACATTTGATCCTGGCTTATATTTTCCATAGGAATGCTTTGTCTTTTTGTGATACAAATGCATCATTGTGATTATTGGGAAAGGTAGTAATTGATGGCATAATGTTGCTACATGGACATAGCTACTCTGGGCTTGCAACCTCAATGAGGATATGTGCTGCAATGCTGTTTCTGGTTGAAATATATAGTAAGGTCTGAGTGACATATGTTGGAAACAGTGGTCTGTATAAGGACATTGCATTTGTCAGGAAAACTTTTTGCCACTGGATAGTTCCCACCCAAAAAACCAGTAATATCTATAAAGAGAGTCTGAGTAAAGTTAAATGGGAAAGCTTTTTATTAACTTTTGCAATTTTTCTATGAGCTTGAAATTATATCACATCATAAAATTTTCAAAAATTCAACTAAGAGCAGAAGTGTTAAATCTTCTCACTTTTTGCTCCATGGAAATACTGAAATAATGCTATGAATTTAGTGGAAGCACTTTCTTTTTTTTCATTTTTTATTAGATATTTTCTTCATTTACATTTCAAATGTTATCCTGAAAGTCCCGTATACCCTCCCCCTGCCCTGCTCCCCAGCTCACCCACTCCCACTTCCTGGCCCTGGCATTCCCCTGTACTGGGGCATAAGTGGAAGCACTTTCAAACTATGAAATTGGATTTTAAAAGTTCCCTACAAAACACACACACCTCACATCCTAGGAATAGGAAAGGTAGGATCTTAGGACATGTCAAAAGCCACTTGATAGATCTGATATTTGTTTTCTTGTTCCTGAGGTAATATACCTGACAAAGGCAATTCAAAGAATGGTACATTTCTTTCACACCACAGTCTGAAGGAAAAGCCTATCATGATAAGGTAGAGGCAGTGGGGGAGATGGATTTATGGTGAGAGATGCATGAGGTATGTGTTACCATTGAGGTCACAACCAGAAAAAGAAGGACATGAATTGTGATGCTCAGTGTTTTTGGAGGGATGCTTTTTATTTAGATTCTATTTAGTCTATGGAATTGTATCACACAAATTGAAAGTGGATCTTCTGTCCTCACTGGAACTGCTCTGAAACACATTTGTACTAATTTGGACAAGGAAGAATAACTATCTCAAGTCTATATTATCAACTTGACAGATATACATATGATTTTTAAGTAAAAAATAAATGTCTTAATAAAAGTCTATATTTTATAGGTCAGAATCGCACAGGATACCCAACTTCAAAATGCATAATTAATCATGAGGAGGTAAATTCATAAATACCATAATTGATCAAAAATCCCAACAAAATCAACAAAGATAAGATGCATGCCTACACACACACACACACACACACACACACACACACACACACACACACACATGGTTAAATATTTATGTTCATTATGTAGTTTAATTGTTTCAGAAATCCACTCTCCACTATATTACTGAGAAAATGGATGAAGAGGGAGTCAGTAACAAAAACTAAGGGTGCTTCAAAAACTTCGCATGAGAAGTCTTTCTATTATTGTCCACATAAATGCTGTAGAAGTAATTACTTACGGTTATCCTGTGCATAGTATTGTGATAATATTTTTTTTATTACATATTTTCCTCAATTGCATTTCCAATGCTATCCCAAAATTCCCCCAACCCCCCCCCACTTCCTACCCACCCATTCCCATTTTTTTTTTGGCCCTGGCGTTCTCCTGTACTGGGGTATGTAAAGTTTGCTGTTCCAATGGGCCTCTCTTTCCAGTGATGGCCGACTAGGCCATCTTTCGATACATATGCAGCTAGAGTCAAGAGCTCCAGGGTACTGGTTAGTTCATAATGTTGCTCCACCTATAGGGTTACAGATTGCTTTAGCTCCTTGGGTACTTTCTCTAGCTCCTCCATTGGGAGCCCTGTGATCAATCCAATAGCTGACTGTGAGCATCCACTTCTGTGTTTGCTAGGCCCCAGCATAGTCTCACAAGAGACAGCTATATCGGGGTCCTTTCAGCAAAATCTTGCTAGTGTATTCAAATGGTATCAGCGTTTGGAAGCTGATTATGGGGTGGATCCCTGGATATGGCAGTCTCTACATGATCCATCCTTTCGTCAGAGCTCCGAACTTTGTCTCTGTAACACTTTCCATGGGTGTTTTGTTCCCAATTCTAAGTAGGGGCATAGGGTCCACACTTCAGTCTTCATTCTTCTTGAGTTTCATGTGTTTAGCAAATTGTATCTTATATCCTGGGTATCCTAAGTTTTGGGCTAATATCCACTTATCAGTGAGTACATATTGTGTGAGTTCCTTTGTGATTGTGTTACCTCACTCAGGATGATGCCCTCCAGGTCCATCCATTTGGCTAGGAATTTCATAAATTCATTCTTTTAAATAGCTGAGTAGTACTCCTTTGTGTAAATGTACCACATTTTCTGTATCCATTCCTCTGTTGAGGGGCATCTGGGTTCTTTCCAGCTTCTGGCTATTATAAATAAGACTGCTATGAACATAATGGAGCATGTATCCTTCTTACTGGTTGGGACATCTTCTGGATATATGCCCAGGAGAGGTATTGCTGGATCCTCTGGTAGTACTATGTCCAATTTTCTAAGGAACTACGAGACTGATTTCCAGAGTGGTTGTACAAGCTTGCAATCCCACGAACAATGGAGGAGTGTTCCTCTTTCTCCACATCCTCTCCAGCATCTGCTGTCACCTGAATTTTTGATCTTAGCCATTCTGACTGGTGTGAGGTGGAATCTTAGGGTTGTTTTGATTTGCATTTCCCTGATGATTAAGGATGTTGAACATTTTTTCAGGTGCTTCTCTGCCATTCAGTATTCCTCAGGTGAGAATTCTTTGTTCAGTTCTGAGCCCCATTTTTTAATGAGGTTATTTAATTTTCTGGAGTCCAACTTCTGGAGTTCTTTATATATATTGGATATTAGTCCCCTATCTGATTTAGGATAGGTAAAGATCCTTTCCCAATTTGTTGATAGCCTTTTGTCTTATTGACAGTGTGTTTTGACTTACAAAATCTTTGCAGATTCATGAGGTCCCATTTGTCAAATCTCGATCTTACAGCACAAGCCATTGCTGTTCTATTCAGGAATTTTTCCCCTGTGCCCATATCTTCAAGGCTTTTCCCCACTTTCTCCACTATAAGTTTCAGTGTCTCTGGTTTTATGTGAAGTTCCTTGATCCACTTACATTTGATCTTAGTACAAGGAGATAGGAATGGATCGATTCCCATTCTTCTACATGATAACAACCAGTTGTGCCAGCACCATTTGTTGAAAATGCTGTCTTTTTTCCACTGAATGGTTTTAGCTCCCTTGTCGAAGATCAAGTGACCGTAGGTGTGTGGGTTCATTTCTGGGTCTTCAATTCTATTCCATTGGTCTACTTGACTGTCACTATACCAGTACCATGCAGTTTTTAATCAGAATTGCTTTGTAGTAAAGCTTTAGGTCAGTCATGGTGATTCCACCAGAGGTTCTTTTATCCTTGAGAAGAGTTTTTGCTATCCTAGGTTTTTTGTTATTCCAGATGAATTTGCAGATTGCTCTTTCTAATTCATTGAAGAATTGAGTTGGAATTTTGATGGGGATTGCATTGAATCTGTAGATTGCTTTTGGCAAGATAGCCATTTTTACAATGTTGATCCTGCCAATCCATGAGCATGGGAGATCTTTCCATCTTCTGAGATCTTCTTTAGTTTCTTTCTTCAGAGACTTGAAGTTTTTATTATACACATCTTTCACTTCCTTAGAGTCACGCCAAGGTATTTTATATTATTTGTGACTATTGAGAAGGGTGTTGTTTCCCTAATTTCTTTCTCAGCCTGTTTATTCTTTGTGTAGAGAAAGGACATTGACTTGTCTGATTTAATTTTATATCCAGCTACTTCACCGAAGCTGTTTATCAGGTTTAGGAGTTCTCTGGTGGAATTTTTAGGGTCACTTACATATACTATCATAACATCTGCAAAAGGTGATATTTTGACTTCCTCTTTTCCAATTTGTATCCCCTTGATCTCCTTTTGTTGTCGAATTGCTCTGGCTAGGACTTCAAGTACAATGTTGAATAGGTATGGGGAGAGTGGACAGCCTTGTCTAGTCCCTGATTTTAGTGGGATTTCTTCAAGCTTCTCACCATTTACTTTGATGTTGGCTACTGGTTTGCTGTAGATTGCTTTTATCATGGTTAGTTATGGGCCTTGAATTCCTGATCTTTCCAAGACTTTTATCATAAATGGGTGTTGGATCTTGTGGAATGCTTTTTCTGTATCTAACGAGATGATCATGTGATTTTTGTCTTTGAGTTCGTTATATAATGGATTAAGTTGGTGGATTTCCATATATTAAACCATCCCTGCATCCCTAGAATAAAACCTACTTGGTCAGGGTGGATGATTGCTTTAATGTGTTCTAGATTCGGTTATCAAGAATTTTATTGAGTATTTTTGCATCAATATTCATAAGGAAAATTGGTCTGAAGTTTTCTATCTTTGTTGGATCTTTCTGTGGTTTAGGTGTCAGAGTAATTGTGCCTTCATAGAATGAGTTGGGTAGAGTTCCTTCTACTTCTATTTTGTGGAATAGTTTGTGCAGAACTGGAATTAGATCTTCTTTGAAGTTCTGGTAGAACTCTGCACTAAACCCATCTGGTCCTGGGCTTTTTTTTGGCTGGGAGACTATTAATGACTGCTTCTATTTTTTTAGGGGATATGGCACTGTTTAGCTCGTTAACTTGATCCTGATTTAACTTTGGTACCTGGTATCTGTCTAGAAATTTGACCATTTCATCCAGGTTTTCCAGTTTTGTTGAGTATAGCCTTTTGTAGAAGGATCTGATGGTGTTTTGGATTTCTTCAGGATCTGTTGTTATGTCTCTCATTTCATTTCTGATTTTCTTATTTAGAATACTTTTCCTGTGCCCTCTAGTGAGTCTAGCTAAGGGTTTATCTATCTTGTTGATTTTCTCAAAGAACCCACTCTGAGTTTGGGTAATTCTTTGAATTGTTCTTGTTTCCATTTGGTTGATTTCCCCCCTGAGTTTGATTATTTCCTGCCTTCTACTCCTCTTGGGTGAATTTTCTTCCTTTTTTTCTAGAGCTTTTGGATGTGTTGTCAAGCTGCTAGTGTGTGCTCTCTCCAGTTTCTTTTTGGAGGCACTCAGAGTTATAAATTTCCCTCTTAGAACTACTTTCATTGTGTCCCATAGGTTTGTGTATGTTGTGGCTTCATTTTCATTAAACTTTAAAAAGTCTTTAATTTCTTTCTTTATTCCATCCTTGACCAAGGTATCATTGAGAAGACTGTTATTCAGTTTCCACGTGAATGTTGACTTTCCATTATTTATGTTGTTATTGAAGATCAGCCTTAGTCCATGGTTGTCTGATAGGATGCATGGGACAATTTCTATATTTTTGTATCTCTTGAGGCCTGTTTTGTGACCAATTATATGGTCAATTTTGGAGAGTTCCCGTGAGGTGCTGAGAAGAAGGTATATCCTTTTGTTTTAGGATAAAATGTTCTGTAGAAATCTGTTAAGTCCATTTGTTTCATAACTTCTCTTAGTTTCACTGTGTCCCTGTTTAGTTTCTGTTTCCAGGATCTGTCCATTGATGAAAGTGGTGTGTTGAAGTCTTCCACTATTATTATGTGAGGTGTAATGTGTGCTTTGAGCTTCACTAAAGTGTCTTTAATGAATGTGGCTGCCCTTGCATTGGAGCATAGATATTCAGAATTGAGAGTTCTTCTTGGAGGATTTTACCTTTGATGAGTATGAAGTGTCCCTCCTTGTCTTTTTCGATAACTTTGGGTTGGAATTCGATTTTATTTGATATCAGAATGGCTACTCCAGCTTGTTTCTTCAGACCATTTGCTTGGAAAATTGTTTTCCAGCCTTTCATTTTGAGATAGTGTCTGTCTTTTTCCCTGAGATGGGTTTCCTGTAAGCAGCAGAATATTGGGTCCTGTTTGTTTAGCCAGTCCTTTAGTCTATGTCTTTTTATTGGGGAATTGAGTCCATTGATATTATGAGATATTAAAGAAAAGTAATTGTTGCTTCGTTTTATTTTTGTTGTTAGAGTTGGCATTCTGTTCTTGTGGCAGTCTTCTTTTTGGTTCGTTGAGGGATTACTTTCTTGATTTCTCTAGGGCGTGATTTCCATACTTGTATTGTTTTTGTTTTTTTTTTTTTCTTTTATTATCCTTTAAAGGGCTGGATTCGTGGAAAGATAATATGTGAATTTGGTTTTGTTGTGGAATACTTTGGTTTCTCCATCTATGGTAATTGAGAGTTTGGCTGGGTATAGTATCCTGGGCTGGCATTTGTGTTCTCTTAGTGTCTGTATAACATCTGTCCAGGCTCTTCTGGCTTTCATAGTCTCTGGTGAAAAGTCTGGTGTAATTCTGATAGACCTGCCTTTATATATTATTTGACCTTTCTCCCTTACTGCTTTCAATATTCTATCTTTATTTAGTACATTTGTTGTTCTGATTATTATGTGTTGGGAGGAATTTCTTTTCTGGTCCAGTCTATTTGGAGTTCTGTAGGCTTCTTGTATGATCATGGGTATCTCTCTCTTTCTTTAGGTTTGTGAAGTTTTCTTCTATTATTTTGTTGAAGATATTTGCTGGCCCTTTAAGTTGAAAATTTTCATTCTCATCAATTCCTATTATCAGTAGATTCAGTCTTCTCATTGTGTCCTTTATTTCCTGGATGTTTTGAGTTAGGATCCTTTTGCATTTTGTATTTTCTTTGATTGTTGTGCAGATGTTCTCTATGGAATCCTCTGCACCTGAAATTCTCTCTTCCATCTCTTGTATTCTGTTGCTGATGCTTGCATCTATGGTTCCAGATTTCTTTCCTAGGGTTTCTATCTCCAGCGTTGCCTCACTTTGGGTTTTCTTTATTGTGTCTACTTCCCTTTTTAGGTCTAGTATGGTTTTGTTCATTTCCATCACTTGTTTGGATGTGTTTTCCTGTTTTTCTTTAAGGACTTCTACCTGTTTGGTTGTGTTTTCCTGTTTTTCTTTAAGGACCTGTAACTCTTTAGCAGTGCTCTCCTTTATTTCTTTAAGTGAGTTACTAAAATCCTTCTTGATGCCCTCTACCATCATCATGAGATATGCTTTTAAATCTGGGTCTAGATTTACGGTTGTGTTGGGGTACCCAGGACTAGGTGGTGTGGGAGTTCTGCGTTCTGATGATGGTGAGTGGTCTGGATTTCTGTTAGTAGGTTTCTTACGTTTCCCTTTCACCATCTGGTAATCTCTGAAACTAGCTGTTAGAGTTGTCTCTGGTTAGAGCTTGTTCCTCAGGTGACTCTGTTACCCTCTATCAGCAGACTTGGGAGGCTAGCTCTCTCCTTAGTTTCAGTGGTCAGACTATTCTCTGCAGGCAAGCTCTCTTCTTGCAGGGAAGGTGCCCAGATATCTGGTGTTCGAACCTGCCTCCTGGCAGAAGTTGTGTTCCACTCACCAGAATTTTTAGGATCCCGTGGGGAATCCTGTGTGGGTCCTTGCGGGTGTCTGGAGACTCTGCTTAGCAAGGCACTCAGGTCCTCGAGTGGACCGGAAGGGACTTGTGCCCCAGCTCAGGCCAGGTTATCTGTTTCCCTAGTTAATGCAGTCTCAGGTTCTGAGAGATTGGATTGGAGCAGACACTGTGTTCCTCTCACCAGAGGTCTTAGGATCCCGTGGGGAATCCTGTGTGGGTCCTTGCGGGTATCCAGAGACTCCGCTAGCAAGGCACCCTGGTGCTTGAGTAGACCGGAAGGGACTTGTGCCCCAGCTCAGGCCAGGTTGTCTGCTTCCCTAGTTAATGCAGTCTCAGGTTCCGAGAGATTGGATTGGAGCAGACACTGTGTTCCTCTCACCAGAGGTCTTAGCATCCCATGGGGAATCCTGTGTGGGTCCTTGTGGGTGTCCGAAGACTCCAATGGCAAGGCGCCCCGGTGCTGGAGTGGACCAGAAGGGGTATTGTGATAATCTTATATTCCATAGGATTTCCACTAAAAGGCCAGTTTTGAGATTCATGCTCTTGGATTTTTGGTGTGAGTGTCTGAACATCCCTCAAACTATTGCCATTGCTCTTGGTTACAAACCATTAATTTATGGCAAGACTGTCTTTCTAACGATACCATACACTTTGAGATGAGACATGAGAAATCAAGTTCATATTGACCAATATATGTTTCATAGTTGCTGGGTACATTCCATTGCACCTATAATGCATTGGTTTTTTTAGATCAAGTCATTCATAGTCTTACCCAGCTGAGAACACTATGAAATACAACAGTGACTGTCCTAGTACAATACTCCCGTGCTACATGTATATTACAACTATTAATGGGGTAACCAGTCACTGTCCAGTTCTTGGGCCTTGCTATACAGTAGTAATTCTCAACCTGTGGGTACTGACAATTAGAAATCACATATTTCTGATAATCTAAAAGTCTGCTCACTAGAAAAATTACAATCATGAAACACCAACAAAAATTAATTTATGGTAGTGGGTTCCTAAGAACAGAGGAAACATGTGTTGTACATATATCCATAGCCTTAGATTAGTGCAACACTAAGAAATCATCAGAACAGATTCTTTTTGCTATGAAAGTCATTATCACATTGACCAAAGCACAAAGAATGAGTGATTTTCTATCTTCCGGTCACAAATGGGATACCTATATCATTTCCCAAATCAAAGTTTCAAATAGTGTAATGGTAAATAGGATGGAAAAATCCAAATGGCCAAATGGGAAGGATCACTGGCGAGGGGTGGGGGTGGGAGTGTTGGGGGGAAGCATCTACTAGGTATGTCAGTGTCACTGCACTCATAAACTCAGAAAAGCTTGGGATTTTGCAAACTGTGTGATCTTTGCAGTTGGGGGTCCCAATGTTGCTTCTTGGCAACACACACATACACACAACATTAGACCAGTCGTCATTCTAGCATAACATAGGGGGGTTCATGAGACACCAGCATTAAGTGAGGAGTTATTGATAGTTCATGGCTTCTGGGCAGGGAGAAGCAGTTTTCTCTAAGGGTGTAGCCCCTAGTAGGTCAACCAAGCACCAGTGGATAAACTCACACACCTACAAATATATGAACAGCAGAAATTGACATAGTAAAATAAATAAAGTTTATGAAGTTGGAGGATTTGGTAATATGAAAGCACATCTAGAGGACTTCGGAAGACAAGCAAAGAAGTCAACATGATCAAATGCAGTTTTATGCATATATGACATTCTCAAAAAATTAATGAAAACACTATATTGAAGAAGATGAGGGGGTTTGCAGCCCCATAGGGAGAGTAACAGTGTCAACCAGCCAGACCCTGCTAGAGCTCCCTGGAACTGGACCACCAACTAAAGAGTACACATGGAGAGACCCCATGGCTCTGGCTACATATGTTGCAGAGGATAGCCTTGTTGGAAATCAGTGGGACGAGTGGCCCTTGAGCTTGAGGGGGTTCTATGCCCCAGTGTAGGGGAATGCCAGGGCAGGAAGACAGGAGTGGGGAAGTGGGCAGGGGAGCACCCTCATAGCAGCAGGGTGAGGGAGGGGAGGATAGGTTTCCAAAGGGGAGACCTGGAAAGGAGAAAACATTTGAAATGTAAAGAAAGAAAATATCCAATGAAAGAAAAAAAAATCCAATATATATTCCAGCGCATACTCCAGAAATTGCATTCATGCTAGCGCTAGTCATAAATTTAATCTTTTAGAGGCTGTTTTCATAAGAGGTGCACAAGGACACTGGCTAGGATAAGTTGGTGTTGACTCAATGCCGAATTCACCTAGGGTTATGACAGCAAATTGGGATGGGGAATTCTATATAGGCATTTCCCGCAGCCAAGAGTTGCATCAGGCAAAAGGAGCAGGGTTTAAAATAAAATCAAATAAGAAAAATACCAAACAACAACAACAAAGATGTTTCAAAAATTCTTAGCTCAACTATATTTATACTGTGCATGGATCCAATAAGTAGGAATGGTAAATATGCATATGACATGTGAAAGAGTGGGAGAACAGGTTTCAGAAAAGCAGTTGTCCCTTTGCCAGGTCTCGTTAGCAAAAAAGGACATCCACTTCTCTTCATCTCTGTGTATTGCCTGTCTTTGGTGAACCAATCTGTCTACATGTGTCTGTTTTTGTCTAGTTGTTTGAATGACTGTTGTACTATGTTTCATGTTCAAGAGAAAAACAAAATGGATAAAATTTTATCTGCTGGCTATTCATCCCTTAATTTAGTTTAGCTTTATTAGAAGGCAGTTTCAATTTGCACAGCAGAAACTGTTAAGATACCCTGCACTGTAGCTGGGAGACAAGCACACCTGGAGAAAAGCTGCTTTTAAAGGGACCAAAAATTTCTCAAGTTCTAAGGCAAGTAAGCTGATAGTTGTTTCTCCTAGAAAAATCTCTGCAACTGTGATTATTGGGTTCAGCAAGTGACAAGGTGCTTTTTCTCTTGAAATTATAGCTAGAAAAAGCAAGAAAATTTTGTTTGGTCTAAATGTGTAAGATTTATGTAGCCACTCATTTTTGTTTCTGACTGGTTTACTGCATGTCTTGGTTACAGAGTGATTTATAAGTTATTGGGTATGATTAAAACATTGTAATGCTGGTAACAGAAAGTTAGCTTAAAACTGGTAACTCAGAGTTGGGGTCATTTTAAACAACACATGGCATTAGCTAACACAGGAAAACAGGTCTCTACAGATACTTCTAAATTGGGATAATATTTTATGTAATTCTTATCCTAGGAATCAGACTAATTTAGGGCAATATCTCTTTTATAAGGTATTAAAAGTTACACTGTTATGCATTTATATATAACAACTGGCAGCCAAAATGTGTGATGTTGAAAGAGGAAAATTACTGACCACCAGAACTCTCACCCCAGAGTACATTCTGAACTCTCACACCAGAGTCAGACCCCCTCTCAAATGAAAACTGTTCCGGGGACATTTCTGAGATAAGGGTTTCCTGGAACGAACCCAGTCCTACCCCTCCCAATTAAGGACTGTGCCAGGGACATTTTTGAGATAAGGGTGTGAGTAAAAACCTCAGTTCCAATGAATCAAGTACATGGCCAAAGTGTGGGACGCGGTTGCAAAAGCACTTTGGAAAAACCCTTGGTTGAATCACTTAGTGACGTAAAAACTGTATTTTCCCTGCCCTGCTCCCCCCCTTGCCTCCTACCTATAAAAGCTTGTGAAAAGTTTGGGCTAATCGCCGAATCTCCTCTGCACCTTGCAGGCTGCATGAGATCCGACCCCAGATATCTGGTATATGTGCTTTTTGTTTGCTTTCTTGTCGTTGCTGTATTAAATCTTACTCTCTATACATCTTAAGTACCGGTCTCAGTGTCTTCTTGGGGGCGCGGCTGACCCGAGGCTTGAGTAAGTGCCTCCCTTTGGGAGTTTTGGAGTCTTTCATTTGGTGCATTGGCCGGGAATCAGCGCGACCACCCAGAAGTCCTGGACCCACTCAGAAGTAAGATTTACTGTTCTGTTTTGGTCTGGTGTCTGTGTTTTGTTTGTCTCTGAGAAGGCCATTCTGTATCTGGTGCGATCGCAGTTTCAGTTTTGCAGACGCTCAGTGTGCAATGTGCACAGTGAGACCGCGCTCCGGGTAGGAGCGCAGGGTGTGGATAGACAGACGTGTCCAGGTGTCCACCGTCTGTGCGCCCTGGGAGACGTCCCAGGAGGACAAGGGGAGGACTAAGGACGCTTAGTGGACCCCTCTGTGCGAGATCGTGGGTTCAAGTCCCACCTCGTGCTTCAGGGTGCGAGATCGTGGGTTCGAGTCCCACCTCGTGCTTCTGGTTGCGAGATCGTGGGTTCGAGTCCCACCTCGTGCCTCTGTGCGAGATCGTGGGTTCGAGTCCCACCTCGTGCTTCAGGTTGCGAGATCGTGGGTTCGAGTCCCACCTCGTGCTTTGGTTTTTTTCTTTTTATCTCAGTCTCGTGTCTGCTTTTGTCGTGTCTGCTATTATTCTAGAAATGGGACAATCTGCTGGGTGTGTAGGTGTGGAACTGCTGCATTTGTGTATTCTGAGATTGTGGGTTTATTCTGGCAGTGGCTGTGAGAGGACGACTGTCTATGGCCTCACGGTCCGCACCCCAAAAGAGATGTTCCAAGGGAGACCCTGGAAGGAGTGCCCAGGGTACAGAACAGTCAAAAAGACCTGGCTGTTGCCTGGCAGAGTGAAGGAGAGAGAGAGTGTTCTCTCTGCCAGAGCGGGAGTGGATGTGGAATCCCACCCCTATCAGGAAAAAGAGTCAATGTGAAATCCGACCCCGTCAGAAAATAGTGTTTGGCTGGTTGTGTAAGTCCAGGCGTGGACGAGTGTGCTTGTTTGTGGTCACGTGACAAGACTGTGTGTGTGTGTGTGTGTGTGTTAACCCTTTGTCGACTGTAGACTTGGACTGACGTCAGGACAGAATTTGAAAACTCAGTGCTGGTGAGTCCCAGGCTGCTCAAAAGAGCTCTGAGATCCAGAGCTGCAGCAGTGGTGCTGAGGTTCTTAGTTCTGCAGACACAGCAGCAACGGAGGCTGTCTGTGCCCTGTGAATGAGTTGTAAAATGCTAATAGTGAGTGCAGCGGCCTGCCGGCCCCCGCCTGCCAGTCCCGGAGTGGCCGTGAAGCCTGCCACAGCTGGGGAGGGGCCGACTACAGCGTCCCTCTTTTGGCCCCCCCCAGAGTCTACCCGCACTCCCTTGTGCCGGCCTGGCTGCGTGCTCCCTCCCCAAAGACAGTGCAGAGTGCACCAGGAATCTATCAGGTAGTTAAATAGTTAAATTGCTGCCTCTGCCTGCCAGCGTTTGTTTGCCACTCCCAGGAGTTTACGCCGCATTCCAGCGATTCCAGCGCGGCGGAGACTCGGGCGCTGGGCTCTTCACATCAAAGGATCTGTTTTCAGCCTTTGCCTGCCTCTTGGGTGGGAGAGAGGCTCATTCTCCTGTCCCCTGTATCTTGTCTCTTGTTAACAGAGAAAAAAAATTGTGTTCATTTTGAAATATCAGTGGTCTGGTGCAGCCAAATAGAGCTGCACTCCCTTCTCTGCCCCGTGTGTTTTCTCTTCTCAGGCATCGCCCTGAGCTGCTAGCAGTGAATCTGTTTTAAGCTCCGGTGAGGGAGACATACAAGGTAAGGAGCACCTATGGGTCTAACTGCCAGGCTCTGATGAGGTCTCGTCTCTGTGGGACTATAAAGTGCCCCGACAATCTGACCTAACAGTAAAAAGAGGTAAACTATGAAAAAAGTTAAGCGACAGAATATAGATGTAATAATTAGATAACATTCAAAGGAAAGAGAACAAAAAGATATATTTATAGATAGAGAGGGAGACAGTTATGTGATCTAGTGAAAGAGGCAGAGAAAGTGTGTGTGAGAGAGAGAGAGGCGGGAGGCAGAAGAAAGAAAAAACAGGAGCAAAGAGAGATAAATGACAAAGACTAGAACCTAGCAAAGTGACACTTGCTAATAATACTAGCACTTAGAGATGATCTGTAAGAAATAGGGAGCCAGAAAATTTTCAAAAAAAGATAAGAGAAATGAAATGCTGGTCACAAAAGTCAGGGAAGCTAGAAAACTTAGTACCCGGCAACAAAAGCAAGCTTTTGGCTGAAGATCAAAGTGTTTACTGTTATCTGTTAAAGAAAAAGAGCACTGAGTGAGAGACTGCCCTAACAAAAAGAAGAGGAGCCCCCCCCTCATGACCAAACCCTTCACCTGTTTGTGGCTGAAAGTAAAGAAAAAGCAGAAGGGGTGCTAACACAGAAGCTGAGTCCTTAAAAGAGACTGGTGGTCTACCTGTTAGAAGCAGCTAAAAAGAGACTGTGTTTTCATATTCCTCCACTGACCAGTGCAAAGCAAGTTTAAAAGGTTCCTGGACACTGCAGGCCTTTGCAAACTGTGGATTCCAGGTTTTGCTGAATTAAAAAGATAAACAGCCCTTCGTATAAAAAATAAAGAACAACCTTGGATGGCCTTAGATGCTATTGAGACTGCCCTAATGTTGTCCCTAACTTTGGGACTCCTAGATGTGACTGAGAACAAAAGTATTGCCAAAGAGGTTCTTACTCAGAAATTGGGACCCTGAAAAAGACCGGTGGCATACTTGTGAAAATTAGACCTGGTGACTGTAAGATGACCTGCTTGTCTGCACATAGTGGCTTCTGGTCAAGGACGCAGATAAACTGACTCTGAGACAAAACTTGGCACATGCCCTAAAAGTGTGGTTCGTTCAGCCCCCTGACCGATGGCTGACTAATGCTCTGGAAAACATGATCCAATTGTTCCCCTGACTGATGGACACATTATCAGAGCAGCCCTGCTTGTTAAAGACGCTGACAAGCTTACTCTGGGTCAGCATGTGACTATACCCACTACCAGAGTTTACTGCTCCTTGGCGGATGACTCCACTCCTGTACATCAATGTGCTGTGATGTCCTGGCTGAGGAAACTGGAACAAGAAGAGATCTGACTGATCAGCCTTGGCCAGGTGTGCCTGCCTGGTACACAGATGGCAGCAGCTTTGTCACAGGAGCAGCAGTAGTTGATGAAAAGCAGCTCATATCCATGGGGCCATCTACCAACAGAGGGGGCTACTTACCTCGGCAAGTAAAGATCAGATCAGCCTTGGCCTGAGAGTTTGAGCTGGTACACGGACGGACGGCAGTAGCCTCACGATTGAAGGTAAGCGGAAGGCGGGGACAGCAGTGCAGTGGTGGACAAAAAGCAAGTGATCTAGGCCAGCAGCCTCCCTAAAGAGACTTCAGCCCAGAAAGCTGAATTTGTGGTTTTGAAGAAAAGTCTACACTGACAGCAGGTATGCTTTTGCCACTGTATGGAACAATATACAGACAAAGAGAGCTGTTGACATCTACAGAAAAAGACCTAAGATGCTGTGAACAAAAGAAATCAGATGGCAGATCTAACCGCCAAAAACAGGCATCCCAAAGAGCAATGATCCTGGCAGTCTGAAGACTATCAAGTTATAGACAAATTAAGACTGGTAAAAGAAACCCTGTATAAAATGGTAAAAACTGAAAGAAAGAAAACTAGTCCTCCCTTGAAAAGACAGACCTGACATCAACTGAGAAATAAACTTTACTGAGAAAAAACGTTCTCAAAATGGATAAATGAGACTGCTCACATAGTCATCAAGAAGATTATTGAAGAAAATTTTTCCAAGGTTCAGAGTGCCAAAAGCAATAGTGTCAGATAATAGCCCTGCTTTGTTGCCCAGGTAAGTCAGGGTGTGGCCAAGTATTTAGAGGTCAAATAAAAATTACATTGTGTGTATAGACCTCAGAGCTCAGGACAGATAAAATAAATTAGTTTAAAACTCTATGACAGACCTTGACAAAATTAATCATGGAGACTGGCACAGACTTGGTGTTCCTTCCCTATGCCCTACTTAAACGTACTAGAAATACTTCCTCTTGATTCAGTTTTATCCTTTATGAGACTCCTATGCCCATTATAATCTTAAATGATGTGTTTAAACCTATGTTGTTATAATAATGCTCTGTATGCTAAGTTAAAAGGCTTGCAGGTGGTCTGGTCACAACTGGAAAAATTGGACTGAGTACGCGGACGACATTGCACCAGGGATCCCAACAGCTGAGACAGTGAACGAGCTGGGTATCCCAAGGACATCTCACCAGTTCCAGCCAGAGATCTGATCTACGTGCACCTACATCGTGCCCAGACCCTCAAGCCTCGCTAAAAGGGCCCCTGCCTAGTTCTGTTTACTAATGCTTCTTGTTCTGTTTTTGTTCCCATGTTAAAATAGAGTCTTTCATTTGGTGCATTATGCAGTATCTGAAATTCTAAGATTAGAATTATTTACTAAAAGAAGGGGGGAATGAAAGAGGAAAATTACTGACCACCAGAACTCTCACCCCAGAGTACATTCTGAACTCTCACACCAGAGTCAGACCCCCTCTCAAATGAAAACTGTTCCGGGGACATTTCTGAGATAAGGGTTTCCTGGAACGAACCCAGTCCTACCCCTCCCAATTAAGGACTGTGCCAGGGACATTTTTGAGATAAGGGTGTGAGTAAAAACCTCAGTTCCAATGAATCAAGTACATGGCCAAAGTGTGGGACGCGGTTGCAAAAGCACTTTGGAAAAACCCTTGGTTGAATCACTTAGTGACGTAAAAACTGTATTTTCCCTGCCCTGCTCCCCCCCTTGCCTCCTACCTATAAAAGCTTGTGAAAACTTTGGGCTAATCGCCGGATCTCCTCTGCACCTTGCAGGCTGCATGAGGTCCGACCCCAGATATCTGGTATATGTGCTTTTTGTTTGTTTTGTTTGCTTTCTTGTCGTTGCTGTATTAAATCTTACTCCCTATACATCTTAAGTACCGGTCTCAGTGTCTTCTTGGGGGCGCGGCTGACCCGAGGCTTGAGTAAGTGCCTCCCTTTGGGAGTTTTGGAGTCTTTCAATGTGAAAGTAAATCTTTCGGTATTGATTTTTAAAGAGAATGGATGGTTTAAAATTGGGTTTTGATTTCCAAAGTTGTGGTGTGGGAACGTGCAAATGTGTGACCTTAGAGAACATAAGATGGCTGCTGAAAGACCTTGCTAGAATAGCATGCTGGGGATCTTCTGCTAAAAAGTTGTGATTAACACTCCCTTCCTGGAATGACCCAGCAAAACAAGCTTTACAAGAAATCCCCCCAACCCCCCTCCCTCAAGGCAGGTGCAGATAACAATCAAAAATGTTTTGGTTCCCTCTTCTGGTGATTAAGACCTCACCTCACTCCTGGACAACAATGCTGCTTAAGGAAGGTCATTAAACACTTCTCTCTCCGGAAGGGAGAGGCTAATTACCATTTATTTATTTATTTATTTTTATTTATTATATGTAAGTACACTGTAGCTGTCTTCAGACACTCCAGAAGAGGGCATCAGATCTCATTACGGATGGTTGTGAGCCACCATGTGGTTGCTGGGATTTGAACTCTGGACCTTCGGAAGAGCAGTCGGGTGCTCTTACCCACAGAGCCATCTCACCAGCCCCCTAATTACCATTTCTAAAGGTGAGAATGAAAAGGTAGCTGTGGCCCATCAATGTGCTTAAACCAACTCCTGTTGTTATCAAGGTCTACACTTAAACTGTATAAAAAGTCTGGGCTTAGGAGATTTGGGGTCTTCTCTTCCCCAATTGCAGGACAGTCCCAGTGCGCTAGATCAATAAACCTCTTGCTTGTTGCATCGATCTCCATCTCTATGTTTCTTTGAGTGGGACATTCCAGATGTAAGACTCTTCAGGGGTTGTGTTCTAATGTTACAAGAGAACTTAAAAATTATAGTTAAACTGCCAGTGTTCTTTTGGCTGCAGTTTGCAGTTCCTTCTCAAGCTTGGCATTTCTAATTCACCCATATTTGTAATTAAGGAAAAAAAATCAAGCAAGTTCAGGCTGTTGCCTTGAGGGAGACTACAGTAAACATTTACATTTGAGTTAATGCAAAGCTCAGAGAAGCCTTAGTGGAGGTTTGTTGAGGCATCCCTTTTGTTTTGCAAACCCTGCCTAAGGCAGTTTTTTGAGCCCTTGCCTCCAGGGACCTGGGAACTATTTTTAAGCCAAAACAACATTACTACAGCTTTGTCCAGGTGTTGTTCAAAACAAAGTTCAAACGTAAGATTTATGAAAGGTTAATGAGGCTATGGAACTTGAAATTTGGCCTGCCTATTCCAGCAGCCATTCCAGGAAATGCATACAGAATTATTATAAATGTAGAAGGTTGTTTTAATACAATCTTCCTTTGCATCCTGATGATTGTAAAAGGTTTGCAATTAGCTTGTTTGCTTGCAATTTTAAAGAACCAATGAAGCAATATCATTGGATACTTTTGCCACAGTTAATTGTGTGTATATATATATATATATATATATATATATATATATATATATATTTATATATATATAGTTGCTGCTTCAATAAAAGAAGTTTATTGAATCCTTCAGTGTATATTATTCATTATATGGATATTTTATTAGCTAACCCCTCTGACAGGGAGTTTTACTACAAACCTTTGCTTGTATACAACAAGCTTTGAAGTTTTGGGGAGTAGTTGTTGCTCCAGAAAAAGATTCAAAGGCAATATCTTTTTCAATATTTGGGACATCAGTTATATTCTAAACAAACAGTGACACAGAAAATTCAAAGAAAAGGTAGTTTACTTACTTTAAAAGGCTTAAAGGAGATATTAATTGGTTAATCCCTCACCTTCAGCTCTCCACAGGAGGACTTAAGCCACTGTTTAATGTCCTCAAGGAGGATGCAAACTAACTGGTGAGAGACAAAAGGCTTTGCAGAAAGTAGAGGAAGCTGTGCTATTCAATTGTTGGTCCTTTATGTTGGTTATTGCTACTCAATGTGCCCACAGCAATTCTTTAGCAAAAGGGACCATTAATGTGGATTCATCTTTCTTCATCTACAAGTAAAGTTCTAACATTCTATTATGAAGCTGTTGCTGTGTTAATACAGAATTGTAGGATAGGATCATGAAAGTACTTTGGAAATAATGTCTTAAGAACCTGATGAAACATTTATTCCTTATTTCAAACAGCAATTAAATTGCTTATTGCAGAATACTGATACTTGGCCTATTGCATAGCAAATATTTTAGACAAAATTGATAACTATTGTCCAAAAGACAGGTTGTTACAATTTGCTTCTATAAATGCATTTTTACTTCCTATAAGTTTGTGTATATAGCCATTAGAGGAAGTGCTTACTGTATTTAGAGATGGCTTACCTAATGGGAAAACAGTATATGTGATTGGATTACCTGTTTATTCTCTTGAGTTTCCCTCTGCTTCAGCACAGGTTTTTTAATTACATTTTATAGCCACTGTTTTTGAAAATTCATGCTTTTAATTTGTATAAAGATAGCCAATAGCTCATGGTTTACAATTGTTTGAAATTTTTTTCTGTTTTTAGATATTTCTAATTTTCAAATTTTGTAATTATTTATGCAAATACAACTCAAATTAAGAGAGCATATGGTTCCTTTAAAGGACTGTCATTGGACATTTAAGGACTCATCCTAGATTGCCTGAATAAGACCCATTAGGGCAATGCTACAGTAGATCTCTATACCAGTCAGATTATAGGCTGTACACAGGAACATACCTGTAGACAATTTTAATCTTTGTGCTTTTAATTTTGAAGTTGTATCTTAGGCAGATTGGTTTGCCTTTGTAAGACTCCAGGGAGCCATAGCTTAACAGGGATCCAATGAGTGAACAACGTGGAATTGGGATCAATGCAAAAAGCAAAATGAATTTATTGTTCCAGTGCACTGGGATCATCCCAGACCTAAAGGAGAGGTGGGGACCCCCCAACACCCACTTGGCAAGTTTTTATATGCTTTCCAGGAGCAGAATAGAGCATCAGCAACTAGGCACAAAATGATTGGAGGAACAGTGCACCCTTTAAACTGATTGGTGTTTAAGGAATGAGGTGACAAAGACTTCCCTTGTCTGAAGGTGAGCAACAGTCTGTCCTGTGGAATATGTCTCCATCCACAGTTCAGTTCTACCCTGTTGTCTGAGACATGTTAATTAGACTCTCCCTTCCACTGGTGCAAGTGTTTCGTGACCTTCCCAAAGTTCCTAAGCTGACCTTTTCACACACACACCCCTTTTCTTTGTTCATACTTCAATCTTGAAGCTATTATAGACAGTTATACAGCTCATATCTCTGGTCATCTGCATTTAACTCTTAATATCTTTGTCTCAGGACCATCACCTAATGAGCTTTAATGAAAGCAACTAAGCAATTTAGAATGTAAGAGCCAAAGGTCAGAAGCAGGAACAAAATGATCAGGGATCCTAACAACAGAAATCAAGTCACTGTGAGGGAGATCAAGAGACAAGGGAGTCGGTGAACCATGCAGGATTTCAAAAGGGAGAGCTGTTAAACCAAGACTCAAAACATCCCTGTATCTATTCTCTCTTCTGCTGGGCTATCCCTTCTCTCACCTTGACCACTGAATCTTTAACTATCTCTAAAATGGTCTCCAGGATGTGCTTCCTGATGTTTCACACCCCCAGAGAGCATAGAAGAAATGGTTGGTGCCCTAACACTAATGGGCCTCCTGCTGGCTTCTCTTCTATTTTTATTTTTTTTAATTTTTAATATTTTTATTATGTATTTTCCTCAATTACATCTCCAATGCTATCCCAAAATTCCCCCATACCCCCCCCCACTTCCCTACCCACCAATTCCCATTCTTTTGGCCCTGGCTTTCCCCTGTATTGGGGCATATAAAGTTTGCAAGTCCAATGGGCCTCTCTTTCCAGTGATGGCCAACTAGGCCATCTTTCGATACATATGCAGCTAGAGACAAGAGCTCCGGGGTACTGGTTAGTTCATCATGTTGTTCCCCCTATAGGGTTGCCTATCCCTTTAACACCTTGGGTACTTTCTCTAGCTTCTCCATTGGGAGCCCAGTGATCCATCCAATAGCTGACTGTGAGCATCCACTTCTGTGTTTGCTAGGCCCCGGCATAGTCTCACAAGAGACAGCTATATCTGGGTCCTTTCAGCAAAATCTTGCTAGTGTATGCAATGGTGTCAGCATTTAGAAGCTTATTATGGGATGGATCCCTGGATATGGCAGTCTCTAGATGGTCCATCCTTTCATCACAGCTCCAAACTTTGTCTCTGTAACTGCTTCCATGGGTGTTTTGTTCCCAATTCTAAGAAGGGGCATAGTGTCCACACTTTGGTCTTCATTCTTCTTGAGTTTCATGCATTTAGAAAATTGTATCTTATATCTTGGGTATCCTAAGTTTTGGGCTAATATCCACTTATCAGTGAATACATATTGTGTGAGTTCCTTTGTGATTGTGTTACCTCACTCAAGATGATGCCCTCCAGGTCCATCCATTTAGCTAGGAATTTCATAAATTCATTCTTTTTAATAGCTGAGTAGTACTCCTTTGTGTAAATGTACCATAATTTCTTTATCCATTCCTCTGTTGAGGGGCATCTGGGTTCTTTCCAGCTTCTGGCTATTATAAATAAGGCTGCTATGAACATAGTGGAGCATGTGTCCTTCTTACCGGTTGGGACAACTTCTGCATATATGCCCAGGAGAGGTATGGCTGGATCCTCTGGTAGTACTATGTCCAATTTTCTGAGGAACCACCAGACTGATTTCCAGAGTGGTTGTACAAGCTTGCAATCCCATCAACAATGGAGGAGTGTTCCTCTTTCTCCACATCCTTGCCAGCATCTGCTGTCACCTGAATTTTTGATCTTAGGCATTCTGACTGGTGTGAGGTGGAATCTTAGGGTTGTTTTGATTTGCATTTCTCTGATGATTAAGGATGTTGAACATTTTTTCTGGTGCTTCTCTGCCATTCGGTATTCCTCAGGTGAGAATTCTTTGTTCAGTTCTGAGACCCATTTTTTAATGGGGTTATTTGATTTTCTGGAGTCCACCTTCTTGAGTTCTTTATATATATTGGATATTAGTCCCTTATCTGATTTAGGATAGGTAAAGATCCTTTCCCAATCTGTTGGTGGTTTTTTTGTCTCATTGATGGTGTCTTTTGCCTTGCAGAAGCTTTGCAGTTTCATGAGGTCCCACTTGTCAATTCTCGATCTTACAGCACAAGCCATTGCAGTTCTATTCAAGAATTTTTCCCCTGTGCCCATATCTTCAATGCTTTTCCCCACTTTCTCCTCTATAAGTTTCAGTGTCTCTGGTTTTATGTGAAGTTCCTTGATCCACTTAGTCTTGACCTTAGTACAAGGAGATAGGAATGGATCGATTCCCATTCTTCTACATGATAACAACCAGTTGTTCCAGCACCATTTGTTGAAAATGCTGTCTTTCTTCCACTGGATGGTTTTAGCTCCCTTGTCGAAGATCAAGTGACCATAGGTGTGTGACTTCATTTCTGGGTCTTCAATTCTATTCCATTGGTCTATTTGTCTGTCACTATACCAGTACCACGCAGTTTTTATCACAATTGCTCTGTAGTAAAGCTTTAGGTACGGCATGGTGATTCCACCAGAGGTTCTTTTATCCTTGAGAAGAGTTTTTGCTATCCTAGGTTTTTTGTTATTCCAGATGAATTTGCAGATTGCACTTTCTAATTCGTTGAAGAATTGAGTTGGAATTTTGATGGGGATTGCATTGAATCTCTAGATTGCTTTTGGCAAGATAGCCATTTTTACAATGTTGATCCTGCCAATCCATGAGCATGGGAGATCTTTCCATCTTCTGAGATCTTCTATAATTTCTTTCTTCAGAGACTTGAAGTTTTTATTATACAGATCTTTCACTTCCTTAGAGTCACGCCAAGGTATTTTATATTATTTGTGACTATTGAGAAGGGTGTTGTTTCCCTAATTTCTTCCTCAGCCTGTTTATTCTTTGTGTAGAGAAAGGCCATTGATTTGTTTGAGTTAATTTTATATCCAGCTACTTCACCGAAGCTGTTTATCAGGTTCAGGAGTTCTCTGGTGGAATTTTTAGGATCACTTATATATACTATCATATCATCTGCAAAAAGTGATATTTTGACTTCATCTTTTCCAATTTGTATCCCTTTGATCTCCTTTTGTTGTCGAATTGCTCTGGCTAGGACTTCAAGTACGATGTTGAATAGGTATGGAGAAAGTGGACAGCCTTGTCTAGTCCCTGATTTTAGAGGGATTGCTTCAAGCTTCTCACCATTTACTTTGATGTTGGCTACTGGTTTGCTGTAGATTGTTTTTATCATGGTTAGGTATGGGCCTTGAATTCTTGATCTTTCCAAGACTTTTATCATGAATGGGTGTTGGATCTTGTCAAATGCTTTTTCCGCATCTAACGAGATGATCATGTGGTTTTTGTCTTTGAGTTTGTTTATATACTGGATTGCGTTGATGGATTTCTGTATATTGAACCATCCCTGCATCCCTGGGATGAAACCTACTTGGTCAGGATGGATGATTGTTTTGATGTGTTCTTGTATTCGGTTAGCAAGAACTTTATTGAGGATTTTTGCATCAATATTCATAAGGGATATTGGTATGAAGTTTTCTATCTTTGTTGGGTCTTTTTGTGGTTTAGGTATCAGAGTAATTGTGGCTTCATAGAATGAATTGGGTAGAGTTCCTTCTGTTTCTATTTTGTGGAATATTTTGTGAAGAACTGAGATTAGATCTTCTTTGAAGGTCTGATAGAACTCTGCACTAAACCCATCTGGTCCTGGGCTTTTTTTTGGTTGTGAAACTATTAATGACTGCTTCTATTTCTTTCGGGGATATAGGGCTGTTTAGATCATTAACCTGATCTTGATTCAACTTTGGTACCTGGTATCTGTCTAGAAACTTCTCTATTTCATCCAGGTTCTCCAGTTTTGATGAGTATAGCCTTTTGTAGAAGGATCTGATGGTGTTTTGGATGTCTTCAGGATCTGTTGTTATGTCTCCGTTTTCATTTCTGATTTTGTTAAGTAGAATGCTTTCCCTGTGCCCTCTAGTGAGTCTGGCTAAGGGTTTATCTATCTTGTTGATTTTCTCAAAGAACCAGCTCCTTGATTGGTTGATTCTTTGAATAGTTCTTGTTTCTACTTGGTTGATTTCGCCCCGGAGTTTGATTATTTCCTGCTGTCTACTCCTCTTGGGTGAATTTGCTTCCTTTTGTTCTAGTGCTTTTAGGTGTGTTGTCAAGCTGCTAATGTGTGCTCTCTCTAGTTTCTTTTTGGAGTCACTCAGAGCTATGAGTTTTCCTCTTAGAAATGCTTTCATTGCATCCCATAAGTTTGGGTATGTTGTGGCTTCATTTTCATTGAACTCTAAAAAGTCCTTAATTTCTTTCTTTATTCCTTCCTTGACCAAGGTATCATTGAGAAGAGTGTTGTTCAGTTTCCACGTGAAGGTTGGCTTTCTATTATTTATTTTGTTATTGAAGATCAGCCTTAGTCCATGGTGATCTGATAGGATGCATGGGACATTTTCAATATTTTTGTATCTGTTGAGGCCTGTTTTGTGACCAATTATGTGGTCAATTTTGGAGAAGGTACCATGAGGTGCTGAGAAGAAGGTATATCCTTTTGTTTTAGGATAGAATGTTCTGTAGATATCTACCAGATCCATTTGATTCATAACTTCTGTTAGTTTCACTGTGTCCCTGTTTAGTTTCTGTTTCCATGATCTGTCCATTGGTGAAAGTGGTGTGTTGAAGTCTCCCACTATTATTGTATGAGGTGCAATGTGTGCTTTGAGCTTTACTAAAGTTTCTTTAATGAATGTGGCTGCCTTTGTATTCGGAGCATAGATATTCAGAATTGATAGTTCCTCTTGGAGCATTTTACCTTTGATGAGTATGAACTGTCCCTCCCTGTCTTTTTTGATGACTTTGGGTTGGAAGTCAATCTTATCAGATATTAGAATGGCTACTCCAGCTTGTTTCTTCATACCATTGGCTTCTCTTCTCTTGAGGTCACATATATGTTTTTCTTCCCCCCCCCAACCCCCACAGGACACTTTTCAATTTTTGGGTGTCCCCACCCTAAGCCCTACCCTCCACAGCCACTTCTGGGTTGAGGTCTAGATTAACAAGTCTCTTGTGCCCCACATTAAAGCAATCCCTCCCCAAGTGTGTACAGGGCAGGGATACCCCAGACCTCAAAGCCCACCACTAAATCACAGAGATCAAAGACAGGGTCCAGCCACCAGATACAACTCCTGTAGTGGACTAAGCCACATTATCAGTGGCTGAGAGCACTTGTCAAGTCACCCTGGAGTTGTGAGGGCTGCCAAGGCTCAGAGCTGGAAAATACACCATAGCTGTCTCTCGGTTTCTCTGGCCTTGCAAAAGGGCTGTGCTTGGGTATCTAGTTGGCATCAGGCACAAGTGATAATCTGATGTGAACCCAGGCAGTTATTCCATCCACTTTTGATGGAGGTCAGGGTGGTCAGCAATACCAAGAATGGCCCTCTCCACTTTGCTTCCCAGTGTTCAGTACAATGTCTCTTGACATATACCTAACCTCCAACTTGGTACTTGTGTGGAACATCTGGAGTACCTGCGTTATACAGGGTACTAATATTAGGCCACAATTCCAGGTGGCTGATCTGGAAAGCTTGCAATTAAGCCATAAGATCCTTGTCAACCTGAAAAGTCACTCTGGGGGGATCAAGAGCCAAGGGAGTGGGTGTTCCATGCAGGATCTCAAAAGGGGTCCTGTTAAAATAGTAGGGGGTTTTCAGGGCCACAGGGAGGGGCACCAACCAGTCCAAGCCAGTCTCCAAGGTCAATTTAGTCAAGGTCTCTTGTAGGGGTTCTGTTTATTTTCTCTACCTGCCCTAAGCTCTGGGGATGAACATACAATGGGGCTTCCAATTAGTTCCCAATAGCTCTGCCAACCCCTGACTTACGTTAAGAGACAAAAGCAGGACTATTGAGCAATCCAATTATCTTTGGCACTCTGAACCTCTGGAAATTTTTCTTCTAACATATTCTTAGCTACCACAGTAGCTGTTTCCTGCTTGGTAGGCAATGTTTCAACACATCTAAGGAAAACATCTACAAACACTAGAAGGTATTTGTAACCCATATTTTCCTGGCTTAACTTCTGCAAAAATCGACCTACCAATAAACTTTAGGCAGTTCTCCCCTAGGTCTTTTGCCCTGTTTACTCTTGGCTGCATAAGCATTTACTTGCTGGCATACCTTACATTGTTCTACTATCTCTCTGGTCCAGAACCTGAGGTCTATTATATATACTTTAGGTCCCTTAACTGCTTGGACAAGCTTATTATCCCCTAAATTAGTCCATTGGTGCATTTGGCCCAATACGTTTTTTACTTGCTTTCTGGGGAGTATAGTTCTCCCTTCTCGTGTATGCTATTGTCCTACCTTCTCTTGGTAATAGTTGGTAGGGTGGCTAACAATCTGAGTCCTTTTTTCATATATATATTTAAGTGAAGCCATCTCTTAGTCCAGTCCCATTTCCAGCAGGTTTTCCTTGCAGGCCCATAACCATGATAGGCTCCTGTATAGCCTGGTTATTGCCCAGGGACACTGAGTCTCTTCCCTTCTGATGTCTTGAGCAATGAATAATACTCACAGATTCTGGCTACATCTGATGGAATATTTCCTGCTTGTTTCTCTTCCATCTGATTTGAGCAGTCCTTTCTCTTGGTATATAGTCTTGTGGGCATGGGCTGTGGCAAAGGCATACCTGCTATCTGTGTAGATGTTGATCTTTTTGTCTGACCCCAGGTCCAAGACTTTGGTCAGAGCTATTAGCTATGTCATTTTGGCTATCATTCCAGGAGGATGCAGTTCTGCCCAGACCACCTTGTGCCCATCCACAATGGAGGCCCCTGCCTTGCATTATCCCTCCACCATGTAGCTGCTGCCATCAGTGAACCAGGTCACCTCAGCATCAGGGAGTGGCTGATCAACGGGTCCTTTCACTTGGGGTCAGAAAACGGAGTGGCCAGGTTGAGGGCCACTGATGACATGAAGGTCACCCAATCTGAATTTAGCAACAGAGTCTGGTAATGAGTCATGCAGGCATTGGTCAGCCATTGATCCTGGGGCTAGTGAACAATGCTTTCCAAGGCATGTCACAGACAGGTTCTGCCCCAGAGTCAATTTATCAGCATCTAAAACTGGTACCACTGCCACTATCCATAGGCAAGCAGGCCACTCAGCAGTGACAGGGTCTAATTTCTTTGACAGACAGGCAACTGGGGGTTTCCAGGTACCCAGCCACTGAGTGAGCACCCCCTTGGCTATCCCCCTGTTCTCAGCCACATAAATGTGGAACAGTCTACTGTCACCAGGCAGTCCTAGAGCAGGGACCTTGAGCAGAGCCTGCTTAATCATGTGAAAAGCCTTTGACCTTCCACCATTTTTAGTCAGGGGGTAGAGGGGATGGGTCAGCCAATTCAACAAACCTTGGGATCCATAGCCAGCAGAATCCAGCCCTACCTAGAAATTCCTGTGCCTGCTTGGGGCTTTTTCTCTGGCAGATTTGAGCCTTCTTGGCTGAGACAATGTGTCTCAACCCTCCAAGCTCCTCCAAGGGTATTTAGTCCCCTCTAGACAGTCTTCCTTTGTCTTTGGCCCCAGGTTTCTTCACAGGCAGGAGGGAAGTATTCCAAGCCAATTGGCACTTCTACAGGATCCTTTGTTCCAGGAACCTGACAATGTGAGGCCAGATTCTGTCCCAGGCCTCCCTCAACATCAGATATTGGTGCACAGAGATTGGGAAGTCTTGGGCTCTGAGCTCCATATGGATGGGAAACTGGTTGGTGGCCCTTGCCACCCCTGCTTTCTCAGCCCAGGCCTGGGAAAAGGCCTTAAGCCACCAGTCTGAGACCTGGGGTGCCCTGCCCAAGGTCTCAAAGAACTTGCATTCATCCTCTAGCCTGAGAGTCAGGATTCTCTTTAGATTCCTTCCCTTCACTTTTCTTTCTCTCTCTGCTCCTTTTCTTCCTCTGTCTCCCTGTTATAGTAGACTTTCTCAGCAATCTGCACTAAATCCCTCAAAGACTTATCCCGTCTTTCTAGCCTCTGACACTTTTTCTTGATATCTCTACTAACCTGGTCTGAAAGCCAATGTCACATTAGTTTTGTGCTCTTTGCTGCTGGGGTCATGGGGTGTTTATTGGTGCTCTAAAAAGGCTGCAGGCAACTCATCTGGTCTCTGCTTAACCTCACATACCATGGTCAAATTTGTGGGTTGTCATGCAGTCTCCTTGAGACATGCCAGTGGAGTTTGGTGGTAGACCTTGCCCCTTACCTTTTACAATATTAAAGTCCCAGTCAGGTCTAGTCACGGAAAACCAGCCTGGTCAATGAATGGTGACCCTGTGTCCTAGGGGGTATTCTTTCTGGCTTCTGGCTTCCTGCATTATAAATAAAACAGTCTCAAAGAGATTAACAGGCCCTTAGTGGGAAAGCCACTGTAATATCAGATGAGGTGGCACTCAGATTATATGTCCCCATCCAGGATGGGGAAGTTGGGAGTCTCCTTCTATTCCTCCCTCCAGTAAAGGGGGGGGGGGGGTTGCAATGGCCCCAGTCTCCTATGGGCTGAGGATCCTGGAACAAGTACTGGCACTGGTAGGGCCATGAGAGTAAGGGTAGGGAGATATGGAGGAGGAGGGTCTTGGAGCAACAGGTCTGCTGGTGAAGGGTCTTGGAGGATCAACTTCTTCTCAGGTCTGGATCTCTCCTCCCGTGCTCCCTTCTTCCTGACAGCCAGAACCTGTGAGGTGGGTCTTAGGAAAGGAAGACTTTTAACCTTGAGGGGGGTGTCCCCCACTAGACTTTTCCAGGTAACTATATAGAATACTTGGTCTGGGTGCCTCAGGAATCCTGGCCTCTCTCCTCTCCTGCTTTGATCATGTGCAATTCGAAGATCCCTACAGGTGACTACCCTACTCTGAAAGTGGGCCATTGGGAGAAACAGAGAGTGACTAACTTGTTTTTCAATCTGTCCAATGTCCAAAAAATATCCATCAGTCTAAGTCCAAGAACATAGAACAAGATACTAACAAACACAGAGAAAAACAGTCAACCACACAGACAGCTCAACCCTGCCACGGGTGGGCATCCAGGTCCAAGAACATAGAAAAAGACAATTAACACAGTTTGCCTCTTTCGTGGGCCCAGTTACAGACACCAGGTGCTCCTGCCTATACGTCAGGAGCCAAGTAAGCCAGGTTATAGCAAGACTCAGCTCCTGCTGATATTGCCTTGCTGTTTCCAGAAGGAGCAGAGCCCTCCCGATTTTCTCCGTGGGGGGTGGGGGGCTGAAGCATCTGTCAGCACCCACACATGGTCATGATGTTAAAGCATGTCTGCCCATCCCAGTTAACCATACCAGACACGGTAGGCTCTCTGAGCCTCCTGACACTTGCAAGCAAAAGTTCAAACAGACTTACAGACTCAGACTCTGATGAACAGAAAGACAAACAGGAACCATGGTAAAAGCTCAAGACCTCTGAATCACTGCTCCAGTGTGTTCCCACAAGGAGTCACTTCCTGGCCAATGCACCAAATGTAAGACTCCAGGGAGCCTTAGCTTACCAGAGACTCCCTGAGTGGACCACATGGAACTGGGATTGATGCAAAAAGCAAGAAGAATATATTATTCAATTTCACTGGGGTTGTCCCAGACCCAAAGGAGAGGCGCTGACCTCCAGCACCCATTCAGCAATTTTTTCTATGGTTTCCAGGAGCAGAATAGAGCATTAGCAACTAGGCACAAAACGATATGGCAGAACAGTGCACACTTTAAACTAATTGGTCTTTAGGGAATGAGGTGACAAGGACTTCCCTTGTCTGAAGGTGGGTAACAGTCTGTCCTGTGTAATGTGTTCCCACTTGCAGGTCAGTTCTGCCCTGTTGTCTGAGACATGTTAATTAGCCTCTCCCTTCAAGAGGCACAAGTGTTTCATTGACCCTCCCAAAGTTCCTAAGCTGACCTTTTCACCTTCACAGAAGATGATCTTCAGAAAGCTCAGATATTCACCATAGCAGTTTCTCATCACTATGAAGAAATGCATTGAGTACATATTTATATGTCCTACATGGTTTTAGTCTGAATGGGCAAAAGGTGTGCTTATGAGGGCCAGTGATCAGACACAGGCAACTGTAATTCTTGAGCTCTTATCAACCTAAGACAGAGACAAGCACCAAAAAGGCTATTTGTCCAAACAAACACTAACAAGCTGTGCTTGTTCTCCCAGAAAGGGAGAACATATTTCCTAGAAGGGGTCATGGAATACAAGTAAATCTTGTGCCCTTTGTTCTGCTCATCTACACACACACATCTACATGGCTGCTGGACAGCTATAGTCTGTGAGCTGTATCTTGGTTATTATGAGCTGTTTGTCTAATATGGATTCATCAGTTAGTGCATACGATGTGTGTTCTTTCGTGACTGGGTTACCTCACTCAGAATATTTTCTAGTTCCATCCATTTGCCTAAGAGTTTCATGAACTCATTGTTTTTAATAGCTGAGTAGTACTCCATTGTATAAATGTACCACTTTTTTTTTTAATCCATTCCTCTGTTGAGGGACATATGGGTTGTTTCCAGATTCTGGATATTATAAATAAGCCTGCTATGAACATACTGGAGCATGTGTACTTGTTATATGTTGTAGCATCTTTTGTGTATATGCCTAGGAGTGGTATAACTGGATCCTTAGGTATATCCAATTTTCTGAGGAAGGAAGCACTAGATTAGTTTCCAGGAAGGTTATACCAGCATGTAATTCCACCAGCAATAGAGGAGTGTTCCTCTTCTCCACATCCTTGCCAGCATCTGCTGTCACCTAAATTTTTGATCTTAGCCATTCTGACTGGTGTGAAGTGGAATCTCAGGGTTGTTTTGATTTGTATTTCCCTGATGACTAAGGAGACTGAAGCACCTAAAGAGGTGCTTCTCACTCATTCGATAGTCCACAGTTGAGAATTATTTATCTCTATACCCCATTTTTAATAGGGCTATTTGATTCTCTGGAGTCTCTGGAGATAAAATTATGTTGTATCTTTTTTCAAAGCCTAGATTTGCAAAATTCTCAATCATTAACAGAAATGTGGAAGGAGCTGAAAAATTTCAAACACACTATATATACAATCCTACACATCAAGTCAGTAAGAGTTCCTATTATTTCAGATTATTTCAGAGTTCCTATTTTGTTTGGGTTTTTGTTTCCTTGTTTGATTAATTGGTTGGTTTGTCACTTTTATTTGTCATTTGCAACTTGGTTTCCTTACGTAGTCCTGGTTGGCCTTGGAATTACCCTCCCTCTGCTTCTCAAGTGCTATGTAAAATGTTTTGACCACCATACCATTCCAGTTAAGTATTATACTACATATACACTTAGAGTTTTATTTTAAGTTTAGAATTTCATGATTGGGACTACATACCAAGTACACTGCTCCCACAATATCCAGTCATGTTCCTGAGAGCAGAGAACTTGTGCTTCTTTGAGACAATGCACTTAAAGGACAATCAGGTTAAGTTAGGCCAATCTAGAAACATGGACTGGAAAAAGCAACTCAATATGGGAAGAATTTTCCCATGATTAGACTAAAGAGTCATATTGAATGTAATTAGAAAAATAAAATCATCCTGAGTGAGGAAAAACAAACCATGAAAGACAGACATAGTATATACTCATTTATAAATGGAAACATCCAGTTATAAGCTGCAAAGTAAAAGATAAACATGCTGTAATCCATAAATCCAGAGAGGCTAAGTGACAAAGAGGACTGAAGACAGGATGCAAGGATCTCCCTGGAAAGGAAATAGACAATATTTTCTTTTCACCCTGATATCAACTTCCCACAAGAACAGCAAGGTATGGGACCATAACATATATATATGTAGAGGACCCAAATCAGATCTCTACAGACTCCCTGATTTCTGTGAGCCCCCATAAATCCTAATCAGTTGATTCTCTAGCCCATGTTGCCATGGTGTCCCTGACCCCTCCAGTTCCTATGATTCTTCTCTATATATGTGACCTTCAGAGCTCTGCTTATGTTTGGATGTAGGACTCTGTGTCTGCTTTGATCAGTTGCTAGGTGAAATATCTCTGGTCTTGATGATAATTATGATAAGCTCCAGACCCAGAACACTTTGTAAGCAGAACAAACTGCAAGTCAAAGCTTTTATAGCTAAGTTTGCAACCCAATCACTCCACTTATGGCCTTGCCTGCTTAGAGAAGATGGCCAGTTCTGGTCCCTATCCTCTCTTACTGGTAATCTGCTAGTCATACATTCCATGCTGCTTTCATAGATTCCATGAAGTTTCTATTGCACTAGGTTTCCACCTCATTCCCAATATTCTCCTCCACCACTTCACCCTTTTATCCCAGTATATTCTCCCTCCCCTCAATATTATCACTTCTGTTCCAAACCCATTTCACCCCCAGTCCACTTGGAAAAGCTATTTTATTTCCCCTTAACAGGGATACTCTTAAATTTCCTCCTACAGCCCTACTTTGTACTTAGCTTCTCTGGGTCTATGGATAACAGTGTAACCATCTTTTGCTTTACACCTAATGTATACTTAGAAATGAATACATTTCATATTTCTTTTTCTGAGTTTGGATTACTTCACTCAGGTAGCTCTTTTTTAAATGACATCTGTTGATTTCAAATTTCCTGACATCATTAATTTTAAGAGCTGAGTAATACACCATTGTATACCTGAACCACATTTACTTTACCCATTCTCCAGTTGAGGGGCATTTAGGCTATTTCCAGTTTCTGCCTCTTATGAATTAAGATGAATTAAGATGTAATTAGACACCAATAAATAGATAACCCAATTAAAAATTGCCGTAGCTGGGCAAATGCCTGTGTGTCATGATGGGTATATACCCAGATTTGGTATAGTTGAGCCTTGAGGTAGACTGATTCTCAATTTTCTGCAAAACAGTCATATTGACACAAAAGTAACTGTGGAAGACTACACTACCACCAATATTTGAGGAATGTTCCTCTTGCTGGACATCCTTGCCAGCATTAGCTGTCACTTGTGTTTTTGATAATAACCATTCTGACAGGAGTAAGATGAAATTGCAACATCATTTTTAATTGCATTTCCCTGTTGGCTATGGCTGAGGATCCATGAATGTTGAATTTTTCTTTAAATGTTTTTCTCCAGATTCCTATGTTGAGAGTTCTCTTTGTAGATCTGTACACAAATTTTAATTGGGTTATCTATTTATTGGTGTCTAATTACATGAGTTCTTTATATATTTTAGATATTAGCCCTAAGTCAAATGTAAGGTTGGTGAAATCCTTTTCCCATTAGGTGGGCTGCCATTCTGTCCTATTAAATGTTTCTTTTCCTTTAAAGACCATTTTAATTCCATGAGGTACAGTTTGATCAACTGATGATAGTAGTGCCTATCTTACATTGTGTTCTGTTCAAGTTTTCTCCTCTGCCAAAGTATTCAAGATTGTTCCCCATATTTTCTTCTATCAGACTCAGTGTATCTGGATTATGTTGAGGCCTTTGATCTTCATGGACATAAGGTTTAACCAAGGTTGTAAACATAGGTCTATTGGCATTCTTCTACATATTGACATCTAGTTAGACCAGCACTATTTTTTTAAAGATTTTGTTTCCAGTGTATATATTTCAGTCTTCCTCAAAATTGAATTATTCATAGGTTTGTGTATTTGTCTGGTATTTCAATTATCTTTATCAATGTATCTGTTTTTATGACAATTCCATGTAGTTTTTTATTACTACTTTTCTGTAGTTCAGCTTGTTATTCTTTTCCTTTCTTTCCTTTTATTTGTAATTTTGCAAGATAGAGTATATCTGTGTATTCTGAATGTCCAGGAAGTCATTTTGTAGACTAGGTTGGCTTTGAAATCACAGAGATCTACCTGATTCTGTCCCCAAAGTACTGGGATTAAAAACACGTTCCATTATCACACCAGCTTGCCATTCTTTTTTTTTCCCATGTTGCCTCATTATTTTTTATTGGATATTTTCTTTATTTACATTTCAAATTTTATCCCCTTTCCTGCCCCCTCCCCCAGAAACCCTCTATCTCATCCTCCCTTCCCCTGCTTCTATGTGGGTGTTCCTCCACACACCAACCCACTTCCACCTCCCTGTCCTCAGTTCCCCTTCACTGGAGCATCTATCAAGCCTTCATAGGACCAAGGACCTCTCCCCCTATTGATGCATGACAAGGCCATCCTCTGCAATGTATGCAGCTGGAGCCATGCCTACTTCTTTGTTAATGGCTTAGTCAGTCCCTGGAAGCTCTTGGGGAACTTGTTGGTTGGTATTGTTGATCTTCCTGTGGGGTTACAATACCCCTCAACTCCTTTGGTCCTTTCTCTAACTCCTCCATTGGGGACCCCATGCTCAGTCCAATGGCCGCAAGCATCTGTCTTTGAATTTGTAAGGTTCTGACAGGGCGACTCAGGAGACAGCTATATCAGGCTCCTTTCAGCATGCACTTTTTGGCATCCACAATAGTGCCTGGGTTTAGTAACTGTATATGGGATAAATCCCCAGGTGGGACAGTGTCTGGATGGGTTTTCCTTCAGTCTCTGCTCTAGACTGTATCTCCATATTTGCTCTTGTGGGTATATTGTGTTCTCCTTCTAAGAAGGACCAAGACACCTACACTTTGGTCTCCCTTCTTCCAGCTTGCCATTCTTAAGAAGCATTAACATTTTATTTTCTAGCTATCTGTGACACCACTAAGCCATGTGCACCAGCTTCAACTCTGTTTATTGAATCTGTATCCTCACTTTTAAGATTAATTTGTTCAGATATCTCATTTTCAGTTTTACTTTCATTTGTCTATTTCATTAAAAAGGACAATTATCTTTATTTTTATTTGTATGAAGCTTAACACTGTTTTAAATCATCTCAGATTTGCCTGTTGTCTAATACAGTATCTGAGAGTTTTCTCTACATTTACATATACATATCTCTACATGTACATATTTGTAGTTTTTCTGATGAAAATACAATTTATATGTGAACATTCTTCAAACTAAAAGGCTTGCTAAATGCTACAATTAATACTGCATCAGATTTTTTTCTTTTCATTTTTGGAATGATTTTCTTTCTTTTTTTATTAAATTATTTTATTTATTTACTTTCCAAAAGTTGCCCCATTTCCTGGTCCCCTCTCCTTGAGATCTTCATCCTCTCCACACTCCCCTATCTCCCTGCCTCTGAGTTGGTGCACTCCCACCTGTCCACCCATCCCCACCTCATCCACATCAGCTTCCCTCTTCCCTGGGATGTCAAGTTTCCACCAGATTAAATGCATCCTCTCTCACTGAGACTATACAAGGCAATCCTCTGCTACATGTTTCCAGGGTCATGAACCAGCCCATGTTTGCTCCTTGGTTTCAGGCTTAGTCTTTCAGAGCTATGAGGGTCTGAGCTGGGTAACACTGTTGTTCTTTCTATAGGGTTTCAAACTCACTCAGCTCTTTCAGTCCTTTGTCTAACTCATCTATATTGGTCCCGACCTCAACCCATTTTTGGCTGAAAGTATATGCATTTGTCTCAGTCAGTTATTGGGTGAGCTTCTCAGAGGACAGCCATGCCAGTCTCCTATCTGTACACAAAATATGGCCACAGTTATAGTATCAGGATTTGGTGTACACACATGGGATGGAAGCCAAATTGATCGAAAGTGCTTTGTATCTTTTGCCACCAAAGATGCCATTGCGATTTTGGGGGAAATGTGATAATAAGAAATGTGATAATATTGCTACATGGATATAAATAATCTGGGTGGCTTTATACACGTTTGTGTACACAGCAGAAATTGGATGTTGTAAATTATGAAAAATAAAAGACATGAAGCTGCAATGGCATCTGAATATTGGGATGAATCTAGAGGACTTAAGAGGATAAGTAAGGGTGTGAAAATGATCAATGTGCACTTATGCATATATAACACTCTCAAATAATTAGTAAAAATGCTTTATTTCAAAAACCCCAGAATAAACATAAGCCTGACTTCAATCTACACAGGCAAATATTCCAAGTGAGCAGTACACTTCTGTGATGAAAAAAGAGTTCAGAGGAAATACTCTTAAACACCCATCCATATAAATTACTTTATACATACAATGGAAATTGTAATTAAAAAAAAAAAAACATTCACAATTGAAGAGTAACATGAATCTGTCCTTTAGGAAATATGGACTGAAGAAAGAGACACAAAGGTCATTCACTGTAACTCCTTTCTTCAGGTTTATTAATTCTGTTTCTATTTAGAGTCTAAACATATATCTGAGGATGTCTAGATATTGGAAATAGTTCTCAACTTGTTCTGTATTCATGAACTTCACATTGGCTCTTTGTGCTTTCTGCATCCCTCCTTGTAACACTGTGGGATCACAGAGCTCTTTACTTCCTAAGTATTCCTAATTGCTTCATTGCATTTGTTCCTGTGATATGCACACCTTTGCACTGACATATAATTGTTAGAAAGTCATTTAAAATTTTTTTCTCAGCCCTCTATGTTGATGGTGTTGTGGATCTAGAGTTGAGTTGAAAATCACTTCTGTAGTAGAAAGGAGACCTGTGAATAAATACCTACACATCAAGGGCCAGAATCTCATGTCAACACAGAACAGACTTAGCCTTTAAACTCAGCACTTTTTCTTGTGGCAATGCACAATATGCAGGTGAGAAGTGCTTTCATGTCAAGTGGTGGATAATTATAAACTTGAAACTCACCTAGATACAGAGATATTGACCATGATGCTATGACTGGAATTGAGACTTGAAATGATTTTAAGAGGAATTGGAAGATATTTATTGCAGAAAAATTTGTGTCAACTCTTCATGTGAAAATAGGATTTACCTCTACAAGATCCCAAAGACTCTCCTTGATATCTTTCTCCTTTAACTGGGATTCTGCTCTTCATTTCTTCTTTCTGCTGCCTAGGTATTTCTTCATCCTAATCTCCCTGCATTTTCATTCTACTTTTGATAAAAATTTGTTAAATTTCTAGCACTTATCAAGGAGAAACCTGCAAATAATAGCTACTAGGGCAGGTAAAAGCAGTTCTCTTCACTAAAGTGATACCAGGAATATCAACCACATTGAGGTCAGGCCTCATACTCAGGAATCATTGGGCAACAGTTTTCAGACTAATTTTAGTGATATTTTCCCCTTTTTGTCTTTGGTGTTGCCTTTTCTCAAGAAGGAGAATGAATATAAAGTTTAGTGTGTATGGGTTAAGGGGGTATTTGAGAGGAGTTGATCAATGTGATAGAATCTACTTTAATATACTTTATCAATTGTCAAAGAATAAACATTTTAAATGTTTGAACAATAATATGAAGAAATATAGATATTACACCTCAAATTCTAAAATTTCTTCAATAATCCAAAATATTATTATCCAAAAAAGATTTTTTTTTTGCTTCACCAAAGCCTTTTACGATGTTGAATTGAAAATGTATGTGTGACAGATGGAGAAAAACTAACACGTGTGTGTGTCTTATTTCTCTTGGACAGCTGTGTGTGATTTGATGTGGAAAGCAAGTTCATATTGAAGACTGATTTTGGTTAGTTGAGAAAAAATTTTGGCAATTAAGTATTATGCTGCTTATGCAAATGAATACCAGGGAAAGTAGCTATTATCGTTCTATATTACACAGTTAACTACCACCATAGGCATTTATCCATCATAGTCTAGGGATTAAGGGTGAACATTGACTAATGTGAATCTGTTATGCTGTGAATCTGAGGACCAGAGTATGAAATGAAACCAGGATGTTATAAGGAACAAAAAAAAATATTGGAGTTGAGTTTAGACTATAAATTAATATCCCTCTCATATGAGTCAGAAAGAAGAATGTCCCTTTAAAAGATGTGTCTATTAGTTGATTCCAAAGATTCCACTCAGCCAAGAGTGGACAGAGGCACAAAATACATTGGTCCCTCCTGTTTGTGGAATAATGGGAAACACTATTCTCCTAGGCATGTATCTAAAGATGCTCCACAATATTACAAGGACACATGTTTCACTATGATCCTAGAAACCTTATTTATCTGAGCCAGAAGATAGAAGTAACCCAGATGTTCCTCAACTAAAGAATGGACAAAGAAAATGTGGTTGATTTACACATCATGATACTATTCAGCTATTAAAACAAGGATATCATTATTTTTGCTGGAAAAATGGATGAAACTAAAAAATATTATTCTAAGTAAAGCAACCCAGACTCCAAAAGACATGGATTATATGTACTCACTGTAAAGTGAACATTAGCCAAAATGTATGGAATACCTGTGACACACCCCAGAGAACCTAAGATGTTAAACAAGAAGGAAGGCACAAGTGAAAATCCTTCCATCCCACTTAGAAATGGAACAAAATAATCATGGGAGGCAGAAGGAGGGAGAGACCTGGGTGATACAGGGAGAGGACAGGGAAAATGATGTGTAGGGAGGGAGGAAAAAGGCCCAGATGTCCAATAGAATGAATGGAAATATGCAGCTGCAAGGGTAGGGGTAGGTGTAACCTAGAAAGTTTCAGAGATGTAAGATGAGATAAATTTCCAGGATACAATGTGGGGACCTTTGCCAAAATGTCCAACATTATGGATATGGATGCTGAAGAACACACTTCCAGTAGATAGATAAGACCCCCAGTGAAAGAATGGGGGACACCAAACCATCTTCAAATTTTTTGACCCAAAGTTGTTCCTGCCAAAATGAAATGCAGGAATAAAAGTGGAGCAGAGACTGAACAAATGGCCAACCAGTGACTAGGCCAACTTGGAATCCATCTTATGAGCAAGCAGCAGTCCCTAACACCATTACTGAAGTTATGTTGTGCTTGCAGACAGGAGCCTATCATGGGTGATCTCTGAGAGGCTCAACCTGCAGCTAACTGAGACAGATGCAGATACTCACAGCCAAGCATTGGACTGAGGTCTGGGACCCCTAAAGAAAGAGTTAAGGGAAGGACTGAAGGAACTGAAGGGGGTGGCAACTCCATAGAAATACCAACAGTGTCAAAAATTCTGGACCCCTGAGAACTCCTAGAGACTAAGCCACCAACCAAAGAACCTATGCGCATTAGGCCAAGGCCCTTGGAACATATATAGCAGAGGACTACCTTGTCTGTCCTCAGTGGGAGAGGATGTGTCTAATCCTGTAGAGACTTGATACTCCAGGGAGGGAGCTTTTCAGAGGCTAAGGGCAGGGCATAGGAGGGGAAGAACTCTGAGATGGGGTATTAGAGAGGCAACACTTGGGATGTAAATAAATAAAATATTCAATACTACTACTAACAATAATAGTGAATTAATAATGGCATGTGGATAGTCAGATATCAACTTGATGATACAACTACAACTATAAACCTAGAAATATGTACCTGTATCATTTATAGTCCTGGCAGTCAGCAAAAGCATGCCTAATCTAGGCTATATGAAAGCCTCTTAGAAAAGAGGAGCAATTATTCTTTTCTTTATAAACAGTTTGCAGTGTTTTGAGATTTGTTTGTTTGTTCATGTGTTTTGCATCATATAAATATTTTACTTGCATGGACGTATGTTTTCCTTTGTTTTTATTTTGATATTTTCTTTATATACATTTCAAATTTCAAATGCTATTCCGAAAGTTCCCTATACCCAACCCCCGCCCTGCTCCCCTACACACCCATTATTGCTTCTTGGCCCTGGCATTACCCTGTACTGGGGCACATAAAGTTTGCAATACCAAGGGGTCTCTCTTCCCAGTGATGGCCGACTAGGCCATCTTCTGCTACATATGCAGCTAGAGACATGAGCTCTGGGGGGTACTGGTTAGTTCATATTGTTGTTCCACCTATAGGGTTGCAGACACCTTCAGCTCCTTGGATGTTTTCTCTAGCTTCTCCATTGGGGGCCCTGTGTTCCATCTTATAGATGACTATGAGCATCCACTTCTGTATTTGCCAGACACTGACATAAACTCATATGAGACAGCTATATCAGGATCCCTTCAGCAAAATCTTGCTGGCATATGCAGTAGTGTCTGGGTTTGGTTGTTGATTATGGGATGGATCTCCGGGTGAGGTAGTCTCTGGTTAGTTTATCCTCAAAGAATGAAGATGTATGTTGTTCTTAGTGGGTGGATTGTTTGGATTTACGAAACCATGCTTGACAACAATGTCTTGACTATCCATGTAACCCCCATAACATGCTAGGGCATGGCTTAGCATTGAACCTTTCTTTCATTTTTTTCTTCTTCTAGGAGCACACTGAGTGCTCATGGACTCATGGGAAAAGTTTCTTTGCAACACATTGTAATTGATTTCTTGAACTTATTTGTTCAATTTGTTCATATTTTACTCCAAGATAATATTAAGGGAAAGTGACTTAAAAGTAATTTTCAATCCTTTAGGTAGATGGTATTACAGACATACAGTGGTTCTGAAAATAACAATTGCTCTGTTTGGAAAGACTGAAGGAAATCCTAAATTTACTTGTGAGGGAAGTGAAAACAGATAGGTCAGCTGCAGCAATTCCTGGAACACTACTGAAGTGAACAGTCCTGTTAATATTCTTGGTAATCGGGTGGACTCCCTTCTCATCACCCAGAAAGAAAACTAGCATGAGCTAGTGGAGGTGTTTTTTTTTGTTGTTTTGTTTTGTTTTGTTTTTTGTTTTTTTTTTGTTTTTGTTTTGTTTTGTTTTGTTGAGTTCCTCAGGATATCAGAAGAGCTACTCAAGGCACCAGATCTAGGAACTGAGCCTTGGGGCAACTTTTTCTGAAGATGTCCCTATGGATGTACTGGAGAAAAGTCTTTGTGACACTAGGGCCAGAGAAGTGACCTCTCCTTCCTGTGTGTTCTCTGCAGCACTGTGGTTATAAGTGTATTTGAAGGGTCTGGGACATTCCTCATATTTATGTGGTTTGGGGACTCAGTGGAATCTCTTTTGGTGACCCTCACATGTAGAGATTGCCTCATAATTCTTGCAAACAAGGACAGGCTCAGAGGAAGGCTGCCTACCTGGAAAACTACCCTAAAGCCCTCCTTTGTGCTTATCTTTACTAGGACTGTGAATGATAGCATGATTGCCTTTTGCTTTTCAATTAATGTCCACTTACAAAGGAGAATACACCAGATTTTGGGGGGGGGGTCTGGATTACCCCACTCAGGATGGTCTTTTCTAATTTCATCCATTGAGTTCAAATTTCATGATACTATTACTTTTAATAGCTGATTAATACGCCATCATATAAATGGATCACATTTTCTTTATCAACTCTCTAGTTGAGGGGCATCTAGGCTGTTTCCAGTTTCTGAACATTATGAATTAAGCTGCTACGAACCTAACTGTGCAAGTGCCATTATAGTGTGGTGGGCCATTCTTTGGTTATATACCTATGAGTGGTATATCTGGACCTTGTGGTAGTTTGATTTTCAATTTTCTTAGCAATTGGCAAACTAATTCCGAAAGTGGCTGTAGAATATTGCACTTCTGCCAACACTGGAAGAATGCTCCCCTTGCTTCACATCCTTTCCATCATGAGCTGTCATTTGTGTTTTGATCTCAGCCACTCGGTCAGGTGTAAGATAAAATGTCATTTTTATTTGCAGTTCCATGATTACTATCATCAAGGATGTTGAGCAGTTGAGCATTTTGTAAGTGCTTCCCATTCATTTGACATTCTCTTGAGAATGCTCTCTTTTTTTTTTTTTTTTTTTTTTTTTTTTTTTTGAGACAGGGTTTCTCTGTATAGCCCTGGCTGTCCTGGAACTCACTTTGTAGACCAGGCTGGCCTCGAACTCAGAAATCTGCCTGTCTCTGCCTCCTGAGTGCTGGGATTAAAAGTTTGTGCCACCATGCCCGGCTCTGTACTCCATTCTTAATTAGGTTGCTAGGTTTGTGGGTGTTTAAAATCTTGAGTTCTTATATTTTAGATATTAACTCCCTGTCAGATGTAAAGTTGGTGAAAATCTTTTGCTATTCTGTGGGCTATCATTTTGTCCTATTGATGAGGTCTTTTGCCTTAAAGGACCATTTTGGTTTCTTGGTATTCAATATATTGATTGATGACATAGCTTCCTGTACTATTGGTGTTCTGTTCAAGAAGTCTCTTCTACCAATGTATTCAGGACTATTTGCCACTTTATCTTTTATCAGACTCAGTGTATCTGGTTTATGTTGAGGTCTTTGATCTAATTGGATTTGAGATTTGTCCATGGTAATAAATATAGTTCTATTTAAATTCTTCTGAATATGGACACCTTGCTAAAGTAAAAACATTTGTTCAAGATGCTTTCTGTTTTCTGTTGTTTATGTCTTGTTTATCAACATTCAAGTACCCATTGTATTGTAGAATTAAGTCTGGTTTTTCGATTCTGTTCCCTTGACTAACATCTGTTTTTATGATAATGTCATTCCATTTTTTTTACTATAGCTCTGTAGCACACCTTACCAATCTCTTTTTCTCTTTTCTTTTCTTTTTTCCCTTTTTTTTTTTTTGTTGTTGTTTTTCAAGATAGAATCTCTGGGTAGCCCTGTATGTCCTGCAATTCACTCTGTAGACCAGGATGTCTTTGAACTCTCAAAGACTGGCCTGCCTCTGCCTCCCTGTACTGGTACTAAAGGCATGTGTCACCACCATCCCAGCTTGCCATTCTCAAGAGGCAATGACATACTGTTTTCTAAATAACTGTGGCATCACTAAGCCATAAGCAGCAGCCTCAAGTGTCTTTACAGGGTCTGTATCCACACTCTTTAGGTTGTTTTATTTATATATTTCACTTTTAGTTTTACTTTCATTTGCCCATTTCAAAAAAAAAGAAAGGACAATTGTCCTTATCTTTTTTTTGAAAGAAGTTAAATATTGTTATAAATCTCTGATTTAATTCTTAGCATATTAACTAATGAACTATCTATGAGATTTCTCTGCACATTACTGAAATTATTACTTGGTGATCAGATCCAAAACATCTGAGGATTTTGTTCTCATTTTATACTTGTCAGTAATTTGTCTTATCTTAGTGAATCTTTCTTTGACAAAATACAATTTGGATATAAACATACACTAAAGAAAGATGGTTGTTAAATACTATATTTTGTCCTGGCTTAGATTTTTTTTTCACAAGGATGCTTTGTTTCCTTTGCCCCAAAGGTAGTACTATGATTACTGGAAAAATATGAAATACGCTAAGGGATGATATAATGTTTCAACATGTATAAATAATCTGGATAGCCTCATACACCTATGTGTACATAGACAGCAGAAACTGGATGTGTGGTTATAAAAAAAAAGAGAGAACATGAAGCTACAAGAGGTTGGGAATGTGAGGGTGGATCTAGAAGACGTTAGAAGGTGTGTAAGGGAATGAACATGACCAGGACTGTGAAAAGTAGCCTTGTTTCCAGTTGAGCTAAGACTTGAAACCCCAGTGATGCTGAAGGGACAGTAGGTGTTTTACCTGTTCCTCGGCATGAGGCCACAGCTCTCCATATATTTGTGGCCATCAGTCACATAAGGGCAACACCCTATCCCCTTCAAATGTAGAGGACATGACCACAGGTCACATAGGCTCAAGACAGAGCTCCATTTTAATTAGGTACTTAAAGGCCTGGAGGCTTAGACAGTAAACTTTCCTTCCCAGACACTCCTCCCTGCAAAAGGCCTTTAACCTCAGGCTTGCCCTGAGAAGTGGGGTATGGTTTTAATCATCATCTTTCTGCCATTAAAATAAATGCCTTAAAATCATGGATGACCTCTTTTCATAGGGATCTGCTATGGGAAGCCTGTAGAGCTGCTGTCTAACCTCCTATAAAAGGCCTCTCTATGCTCTCAGCCATGGCCACCACCAAGCCAAGTCCAAGCCAAACACTGTCAAGCCAAGGACTTTCCCTCAATGAACCAGCCAGAGCTCCCCTTTTACTCTCCCCTCTCCCCCCTCCCTCGGGCTAGATCTAGCTCAAAGGCCCCCACTCTGTTCTCAGCTCTTCCAGGGCTTCCAGTGGAGCCTGGGTGTCCACGAGCTTGAGAACCAGACTGCCCTGGCCTCCTTGCAGGCCCAGGGACAACCCCCAACCCAGCCACTTCAGGATGTCCCACATATCAGACTATGCTTCCCAACCCCTGAATTGGTGTCCCTGGGGCTGCTTTATTGCCCTACACCACCCTAGTGACAGTGTGGGGTAACTACAGTGGAATCCCCCCCCCCCCCGCATCCTGCCTCCCTGAGTAGTGGAGCCCTGTGGTGGAGTGGATGCGGGACTCCATGAACCCTACAATGACCAATGTTCATTTATTAATTGGCTAATTAATAAACAATACATAATTTCAAACTACACTAAGAATCACAAGGCTTTCTCTTCAGTCTGCATAGGCAAACATGCATGTGTGTACTACAATATGTTGAAAGAATAAGTCCAGAGCAAACTGATCTTGAATAAGAGTCACACATTAACTTTCCGTATTAATGACTTTATGCATATATTGGAGTAAACTGTAATTCAAAAGGAATGAATGACAATTGCTCAGTAAAATGAACCTACCTTTAAAAATATCACATTAATAAAGGAAGACAAAACAAATTACTGTAACTCCTTGATTCAGGCCTATTAATTCTGTTGTTCTTCAAAGTTTAAACATATATCAGAGTATTTCTGGGAATTGAAAAAGGCTCTAAGACTGTACCACATTTATCAAGATCATGAATCAACTTCATATTCTTAGCACTGGCTTTGAATCCCTTGTGACACTGTGGGCTCACACAGATGTTTTCTTCCTTATTATTCTTAACTGCTTCATTGCATTTGATCTTGTGATGTGGACACATTTGCACTGTTGCTTAATTTATTGAAAGTCATTTAAAAGTTTTCTCAGTCTTTATGTAGATGGTGTTGTGGATCTAGATTTGAGCTGGCAAACATGCCAGTCAGCAAGCAACATGAAAGAAAAAGTGAGTGAGGAACCCTGCAGATGGAGTATTACAGCAGAGTGGTCTTGGGATTCACATTTATCTCCCATTAATTCTGATTCTGTGTAGTCACATGTGGCTTCTTCCATTGTTGTAAATACTTCCTGTTTTACACAGAGGTTTAGATCCCAAATTTTGCATGAACATGGTCAAAGTATTAACTATGGAATGAGATAAGGGCAAGAAGCAACCAGAAATAGTCTGAGCATAATATAAAAAATGTCTAAGGATGAACCAGATTAACTTTTTCTACACAGAGAGGAAAGTATATTTCCTTCTTATAAAACATTAATGATTGATAGACCAGATGAGGAATTAAAATGAGTGGCCAGAAACCAGGAATTTTGGGTTCTCCTTTTTCATTCCATTTCTATTTTTTTGCTACTAGCATGTTTCAGCAAATATTGTCTCATAGCCTAGACTATACTCATAAACTTATTAGGCAATGGAGAAAATTGTTTGAGACAGACTCTCTCTTATTCAGCAATTTCTACCTGGGGTGAAGTATCCCTGAAGCTCATAGAGATCCTCTTGTCTTCATTCTCCACATCTCTTAGGAAGCAGATATAACAGAAATGCACTACTGTAATAGACTTCCCAAAAAATTATTTAATGTGTTTATGACTAAGTGTATTATGTATGTATCTCATGTGTGAAAGAGGCTTTATATGTCATAAGAGGCATGGTTTCCCTGAATCTGGAATTCCAAGACTTGTAATTCTGTGTAATTATTGTGAACTAACCTGGATCATCTGAACAAGTAATAGAGATTCTTAAATACTGAGCCATCTCTCTAACTCTTAGATGTGAGTTTTGCTGAGCTGTTTAGATGAAAACTCAGGTCATCATAATTCTAAATCCAGTGCTTCTATCCCACAAGTGCTTAAAATTCAACAATGTAACTCATGTGAGAGGACTGAATGTTCCAGCCAGAAGAAGCGAAAACCAGACAGTGTTCCACACATTCTTCCCATTACGTACTTTACTATGTAGGAACTAGTTTTGTCTTTTCACTATGTGGAACCCTCAGATGGAATTTAGATCCTCATATTAGTGGGCAAGGGCTATTATGTGAGGAGGTATTTCATCAGATGTTTTCAGTGTACCCCAGCACTAGCAAGTAACCTACAGGTGATAATGGCTGATTATTGATGTTGTACAATACAATAGTATCCACACATAGATACCAAAATAGTAAATACTTTCCAATTATTGATTCCACAATGACAGTAAGACAGGAAGGAGCTTGACTTGGGAAATCAGGTAAAGCCAGTAGAGAAAAGGAATTCTGTGCAGATGGAGGTACTGGATTGAGGCTGGTCAATGGATTCACTTGCAGTTCACTTCTAGTAGTATACTAAACAGGCAAGGAGTTTTACATGTTAAAAGGCTTAAATAATGGTAAGGAGATAATGATATCTACTTGATGACACTTGCACAACCATAAATCTACTAATTATGTACCTACGCAGTATGCAGTCCTTGGAACTGAGGTACTATACTAGAGTATCACCATGTGTTTAGCTGTTTTGCACAAGGCTATAAGGAACAATTAGTGTTTTCTCATGGAGCTAGTTTGCAGTTATTTGTGGTTTATTTTGCAGGCTATGCATATTTTGCCTGAATGTATGTATGTATGTATGTATGTTGTTAATGTGTTGGTTGTGTGGATTGGTTTATGTAACCACTTTTGGCAACAAAAGTCTTGAATTCCAATGTCATCTCCAATACTGACTAGGGCATTGCTTAGTATTGAAACGTTGTGCCATCTATGCTTTTTCAAGGAATACACTGAGCATTCCAAGAACTCATGGAAAAAGAGTCCTTCCAACTTCTTGAATTTATTTGTGTAATTTGTTCTTCCTTTTACTACAAGATAATATTAAATGAAAGTGACATGAAAGTTTTAATCCTTCGGATAGACAGTGCTATCAATACAAATTTGTTATGAAAATAACAATTTGCCTATATGGAAAGAGACCTGGAAATAATAAATATATTTTCACTGGATATGAAAACTGTGAAGACTATAATATTTTCTGGAATGCTACTGAAATAAAGAGTGGTGTTAATAGTCCTGGAAATGAGATGGACTCCCTTCTCATTATCCAGGAAGAGAGGTAGTCTGAGCCTGAATATAAAGGTAATTTTTGTGGAATTCCTTTGGATGCCAGAAGAGCAAATCAAAGTATCTCCAGTTCCTAAGATGTAAGCCTGGGGCAAGCTTTTATCAAGATGTTCCTATGGTTGAATCAGGGTTTGCATCTGAGGCAGAAAAGCAACTTTGGGGCCATTCGCTATCTGCAAGTGTCATGAGGAAAACTCCACATGTGAGATTCACTGAGGTATTCTATTGATTCCCTAACCATACAAATATTAGGAATATTCCAGAGCCTTCACATGTACTGTAACTATTGTTCTACAGAGAACACATAGATGTAGAAGTCATTTCTCTGTCCCTACTGTGATAAATTTCTACATGAACAAACCAAGGAATCATTAAGAATGAGACTTTTAATGCATATATGAGGTATAAAATAGCTAAAGGTATCAGAAAGTCTCCAGAGTAGGTATAGTGCATCCTACAGTAGACATGCCCTGTGGACTGAATAAGTCACTAGAGAAGATAGAAGAGTTGTCAGAGGTGAGAGAGTCTCCAAGGGAAGCAAGAAGACAAAGTGCCAAGAGAAGAACCAAGTGAAAGAGAACCAAGAGAAAAACTAGGAACCCAAAAGCACATGGTGAAAATATCTGGGTTTTATAAGAAAAAGAAACTGGGGAGAGAAAAATGAAACTCATGGGTTAGACAGGATTAAGGTACAAGGATGTAGTGAGAAGGGCTGGGAAGAGCCAGGACTCTCTAAGAGGTACTTGCAAGGCTCTGATAATATGACAGTTAATATGTGTTTTGATATGCTAATAGGCATATAACTTAGCCATTTGTCCTGTGTGTCTATGGAATCAAGTTTTGAGATGTTGAAACTGTGTGAAAGGCTGAGTGATAGGGTAAGGTCCTCTAGGAAAAAGTCCATGTAACATTCTTATACTTTAATAGTTTTGAAGTTCCCTCTGAGTACCTCTCTGCCATAAGTTTTGTGCTCTAAGGACTGACAGAAAAGTTCCTGTCTATATTCCTAATTGCTTTCTTGGAGTAGCTCATATAATTTGCACTTCTTGGTTTGTTTAGTTTTGTACTGTTTTCTGAGATGAAGGTGATTAAAAGTTACTGATCCTTGTGGAGAAGCTGTCATCATGGGTCCAGAGTTGAGGTGAAAACCACCAATGTTCTGGGAAAAAATACCAGGAGATCATGACCCTTTAAATGAGCAAGAGTGTCTCAACATAGTTTCAGCAGAGATTCACATCTCAAGGTGAAAGACATAACCATGGTATCAACAAGCACAGAAGTAAGTGACCAGAGCACAGGAGTAGTAAAAACTAAGATATTAGAAAGAAATCCTTAGAAAAGCCAGGCATGTGCTCTCTATTCATCTTATTTTCCTCCTGAGTGTCTCTCTTAACCTTAATTGTACTTAAAATATGTATTAAGGATGTATTAAAACATCTCTGCTGCAAAGAAAAATGATGGAAGGAGAATGGAAGGAGTAAGGAAGACGACTTTTTAAAAAAGAAAATATAAAGTAAAGAAGAAAGAAAGAAATGAAGGAAGGAGGGAAGGAAGACAGATGTGAGGGAGGAAGGGAAGGAAGGAGAGAGAGACACAGAGAGATACAGAGCTAAGGAGGGAGGAAAACGCAAGATAGACCAGTTAAGGGAAAGGCACTCAGGTACTGTTTAGGAAGTGGGAACTTGAATGCACTTTTGGGTAAAATTGAAGTAATTTCTGGTGAGAGTAGACTATCTCTCCCTCAGCTGAATGATCCCTGTTCTTCTAATAAGTTCCTGCTGTGTCTCTCTTATTATTGCTATCACCTCATTTTCTTCTTTCTTTTCTTCACTTAGCCTCTGTCTCTATCTCTCCTTTGTGTTTTGTCTTTATCTTCTTTATCACCTTATCTCTGTCACTTTTTTTGCATGTGTCTTCCAACTTTTGGTTTTTAAAAGATTTTTTTTGACTTTTCATTTTTCTATAATGATGGCACTGGAGTTCAGACCCAGGAATCTTAAGGCTAAATGAGTCATGATCTACATCCCCATCTTATGCTAAAGAGCTTGAAGTATTTTACTCTTCTAATTCCTTCTACTTACCTATTATTTGTTCCTGAAAATGCTACATTCAATTTTTTTGTTTCAAGAATTGTAATGTAGAAATAGGTTATATAAATATTGATATTAGTAATTAAAATTATATCATCAAATATAGCATTACAGGGTGATTTTCTATGAGGAAAAATAAATTTTGTAGAAGATTGAGAATTAGAATTAAAAGTAAAATGAATAACAAGAAAGTAGTAAATGCATAGTGGGAATAAGTTCATTTTCTTGGTACTTCAGCTATTCTGAAATATGTCAGATATTTTCCTGATTCTGTTTCTAATCATCCCTTAGATTGGTTGATATAGAACACCAGCTTACCTGTTAGAAAGAACATGCCGACTCAAGGTTCTTTTAAACAAAGTGGTAAACAAGGATGTCTACCACTTGAAATTTTACCCACATGTTCAGCTTTCTCTATTGCAATTTCATAGTCACTGTTGAGAATATCAGAAGTTGCCATATATCTGCCTGAGGTCAGGTGTTACTGTTAATAAGTAAAACCCAAAACAACAACAACAAGACTCTGTCGTATCATAATCTTTTCTAATACAGATCTAAATCTTCCTTTTTTACACAAATATGAAAATCTATCATGGTGACCCTAAGTTTTATATCAGAAAGATATAAGCACAAGTCAGTGTCCTGTATAGTTATCACTATAGCTCCACACTACAAAACATAGCGAAAACTTCTCATTTATTAACCATATATAATATTGGATTTCATTATGAAATTTTCAAAAACACTTATTTTTGTTTCTCTTCTTCTAGATTTCATCATTTATCCCTCCAACCTCTTGCACTTCTATCTAACCTTTATAAGCCTATTCACCCTTTGACACATATGCTGTGTTTCCTGCCCTAAATTTGGTTCCTCAACATCTCTTTGCTCTACATTTTTCATCTGTTTTCTACTTTTATAGTCCATAATGACTTTTTCTCCACATACATTCATATGGACATGTCCTGATTTGACAAACAACATGTGATTTTTGTTATTTTTGCATCTATCATCTTGCTTAACTCTTTCTCAATCCATCTCCTTACTGAGTATTTCATGTTTTTATTTTCTGTTATAGTTGAACAAAATTCCTCCATGAATTTCCGTCGTCTACTGATGAACATATAGGATGGACATCATGTTTCGCTACTGTGAAAAAAGCAGCAACTCCTGTGAAAAAAAGCTGTGCAAACTTCTCTGTGGTAGGACAGAGAGTTCTTTGAGTATATATCCAGAAACTATATAGTTGTGTTATATGGTAATTCTAATTTTAATTTCTTGACGTATCTTTGTATTCATTTCTATGATGAATGCTTCACTTTACCCTCTCACCAGTTTAGAATGACGATTGCTTTTCTCAACATTACATTAACCACTTGTTATTGTCTATTCTCTTCATGATAATCATTCTAAGGTGTCCAAAGTAATCTCAAAGTATATGTAATTTTCATTTCACAGGAATGCTAAATAAGACGACCACTTGTAAAAAGCATTTACTACTTTCTTCTTTAAAGAAATTTCTGTCAATTTCATTACCCAGTTTGTTGACTGGAGAGTTTGTAAAGATATAGCTTAATCTACATTTTTGTTAAAGATGGTAGGTATTAAGTTCCTGATTGAAGTAAAAAAGTCAATATTTTTCTACCATTCTGTAGGTTTTACCTCAGTAGGCTTTTACTTTCCTTTAATGTGAACAATGCTATTCTAATTTCTTTGTTCTTTGTCCATATTATTGAGTCTTGTTACCTTTATCTACCTCTAGTGTACTAACATTTTCCTCTGAAAGTTGTAGCACTTTGGCATAATAATAAATTAACAATTTTTGTGAAAAGTGAGAGGATATAATCAAATCCAATTTTTATGCATTCTGATACTTATTTTATACAAAATAATTCAGGGTCAGAAATTCTGACTACCAAATACTAAAGAAAGAAATGATGGGGGCTTTTCAAATTCTATCTGACCACTGCTGAGACTCAATTGGGCAATGGAAGGAAAACTCAGACCATTCATTTATTCTTCTTACTCAAAAGTAGTCATTTCCTGTATGGCTTGGTTTGTTTCAGGATCACAGATTCTTTTGACATGTCAATTGGAATTTGGTCATGATATATCGGTTTAATAAAGAAAAACAATACTAACATAGTTGATAAAACAATACTTTCCTATAAAATCTGCACATGGATTCTTACTTCACTCAGCAGCTTTAACTCTTCACTCTTATACTCAGCAGCTTTAACTCCTGCCTTTATTTATGATGCTTTGTTTTGGTTAACACCTGTTTACACAGAATGTGATAATTTCTCAGCACAGCTTTGATTTGCATCTTTTCATTGTATTCCTTTAATTATAGGTGATATTGGGCCTCATTTTGCACACCTCCTTGACATCTGAACAGTTTTGTATAACTTGTTTTATAGTTTATGTTGTTTTTCAAATGTAGATTCAAATATTATTGCAGGATAGAGGGGTAAGCCAGTTATTAAGAGTGCATATTGGTATTACTTTCTATGTGAGTTAACTTTGTAGCTTCTATTTGTGGCTTACAATCTTCTGGCCCCTGCTGGCACATTCACTTGCATGTAGCCACTCTCATAATTAAAAACATATAATGAAAAACTGTATAAATTTAAAATTAAATATGCTATATATATATTAAATTCCAGGTTTCATTTCCCTCTCGTTCCACCATCCTACTCCTCCACATCCCATACCTCCTTCCCATCCCCCTTTCTCAACAAGGATGCCCCCAGGCCCGAACTCTCTGCTCCAGACCTCTAAACTCCATGGGGCCTCCAGTCTCTTGAGGCTTAGGTGCATCCACTCTGACTAAACTCAGACCCAGCAGTCCTCTGCTGTACATGTATTGAGGGCCTTATATCAGCTGGTGTTTGCTGCCTGGTTGGTGTTCCAGTATCCGAGAGATCTCAGGGTCCAGGTTAATTGAGACTGCTGGTCCTCCTACAGGGTTGCCCTCCTCCTCAGCTTCTTCCAGCTTTCTCCTAATTCAACCACAGGGGTCAGCATCTTCTCTCCATTGGTTGGGTGCAAATATCTGCATCTGACTCTTTTAACTGCTTATTTGGTCTTTCAGAGGTCCTTTTTGTGATAGGTCCTTTTTTAGGAGCACTCTATAGCCTCAGTAATAGTGTCAGGTCTTGGAGCCTCCTCTTGAGCCAGATCCCACTTTGAGCCTGTTGCAGTTCTTTCAGACAGAAACAATTATGGGTCAGAGTTTTGACTGTAGAATGGCAACCCCATCCCTCACTTGATGCCCTGTCTTTCTGCTGGAGCTGGGCTCTACAAGTTCCCTCTCCCCAATGTAGGGTATTTCATCTAAGGTCCCTCTCTTTGAGTCCTAAAATTTTCAAATATTAACTGCTGTTTTTCTGAATAAGTTTGGTATTTCTTGTGCATTTCAGAATTAATAAATTTTAAAAATTCTGTTTTTGAAAATTGACATCAAGTTGTATTGGTTAGATAAAGAAATGAATGTATTTAGCATTTTTGGAATGAGATTATAGAGTTTTTTGTTATATAACTCTGGCAGCCTTAGATATAAATCTGTAGACCAGGTGAGCCTCAAATTCATTTGTCTGTGTGATACTATCTCTTGATGGCTATGTTGAAGGTCATGCATTACCTTATCCAGCAAAAACATTAATCTTAAGGGAAGATATTCAAACTTTCCATACAAAAAATAGAGAATACTTAGTTTAACAATTAATAATCCTTTGAATGTTCTTCAGTGGGAGAGCTATACAAATGGAATAAAGTGATAACTACGTTCCTTTAGATAACATCATGAAATAGTACACACTGATAATATATTTCTAGGGACTCATAACCATATTAAATTTATTTACTTTTTTAATAGGAAAGAAAATGGCTTTTGAAAACTTTGCAATGGGAATTTTTCTCTTCTCCCAGATTACAGTGGGAATGCTTGGAAATTCTTCAATACTATTTTATTATAGCATTTTGATATCAACTAGAAAGCCCTTAATGCCCAAAGACCTGATTATAGAGCATTTGACTTTTGCCAACTGCTTGTCTATCATCTCAAGAGGTATTCCACAGACACTGTCAAATTATGGATTTAAAGATTTCCTGGATGATATTGGATGTAAGTTAATAAACTTTATTTACCGAATAACAAGGGGAATGTCCCTGTATGCTATGTGCCTACTGAGTTGCTTCCAAGCAATCACAATCAGCCCCAGAAACTCCATGTGGATGATACTTAAACACAGAGCCACCAAGTACATTGGTCCCTCCTGTTCAATAAGCTGGCTTGTGCATCTCTTTCTAAACATCATGATTCCAGTAAGAATGTCTGGTCCCAGATACAACAAAAATGTTACTAACTGGATGGATTATGAATACTGCTCATGGTTTGTTCCTGGAAATATAGGAACTGCACTGTATATGTTCTTACTGTCCTTCTCTGATGTCTTGTGTCTGGGGCTCATGGCCTGCTCAAGTGTCTCCATGGTGAGTATCCTTTATAGACATAAGAAACAAGTTAAACATATCCGTAGTTCTCAGCAAGTTTTAAATGCCTCACCTGAAAACAGAGCCACCCAAACTATCCTCATCCTGGTGTGCACTTTTGTCATCTCTTACTCATTCTCCTCCATTGTGACTGTCTTTATATCTTACTCCAAACATCAAATGTTATTGGGAGTAAGTTTATTTACGTTTCTAGAAATATGCTTTCCAATATTTTGCCCCTTTGTTCTCATCACCAATATCAAGCCTGGTTTTAACCTCTTTTTATCCTGCTTTTGGAAGAGATAGCCTCCGCCAAGTACAACATAAGCCCCGGAGCCCATAAATCTTCTCTTATACCTTGGCATATTCTTTTTTAAGTCCCATACAACTTTAATTGATAATTTTTTGGCTATTTTATTTATTTACAATTCAAATGTTGTTCCCTCTCCTGATCTCTCCTCCCCAACGCCCCAGCCTATTCTCCTTTTCTTTTTGCCTCTAAGAAGGTATTCCCCCACTCACACATCCACTCCTGACTCACCACTGAAACATGCCCCTATGCTGAGACATCAAGCCTCCACAGAACTTAAGACCTCCCCTCTCATTGATGCCAGATAAGGCAATCCTCTGCTACATATATATCTGGAGCCATGAAGCCATCATTGTATACTCTTTGGTTTGTGATTTAGTCCCTGAGAGCTCTTGGGAATCAGTTTAGTTGATATTGTTGTTCTTCCCATGGAGTTAATATCATGTTCAGCTCCTTCAGGTCTTCCCCTAACTCTTCCATTGGGGTCTCTGGTCTCATTCTGATGGTTGGCTGTGAGTGTCTGCATCTGTCTTAGTCAGATCCTGGGGAATCCTCTCAGGGGGCAGCCATACGCTTTTATCGGTTGTACAATGCTAAAACTGCAGTTTGAAAATATCAAGCTTCCTATAACTGATCCCTTCATAATGTGGAGTCATCAGTAGTCGTTTATCAGGTATCATGTGGGGCAATGGGCTACACACAGGCAGCCTGGTTTCCAGTCGAGGCTAGATCTTGAACCCCGGGACCTGGTAATGATAATTCAATTGCATGGGATAGAAGGAGTTCTCTCATGTCTCCTGGAATCTGGTTCCTGTCCGAGTTACCGCCCCCATAACCCCCACAGGAGAGGCATGGCTATCAGCCACTTAGGAATAGCACCAAGCCTTCCCACATGCAAATAAGGTTTCCCCCAAACTCTCGGTCCAAGCCAATGAGAAGTGCCTGCTCTCAAACCCTGAATCACCCCCAGAACTGTATATAAAGCCATGCAGGGAATTACAGGTATGTGAGAACTGTTCCTTTGTCTGAGCCTTTTGTTCCAAGAGCTGTATGTAACACTTGTGAAGATATCTTCTCTCCTGAATAGCGACCAGAGGTCCTGCCACACTCCTCACTGGATTGTCAGTTTTTCCCCAGCTCAGCCTGACCGGATTCACTTCAGAGAGGCTCGGAGTTACTGAGCTACCTGGAAGACATGGCAGAGACTTCATGTACCTGCCTGCACTAACTTCCCTTCACTGGAACCTTCCCATCCGGCCTAGACAGAGGTCTCTGTGGAAAACCTCTGGTACCCAGACCCAAAGTATGACAACATTTTTTACATAATTTACTAACCAATAATGAGCAACATTTCAAATATATAAGAATATCATATTGTACAAATAGTTATATGATATTAGGCAAAGTATAGTGAACATGAGAAAATCCCAGCAATTGGGAGGCAGAGACAGGTAGATTTCTGAGTTCAAGGCCAGCCTGGTCTACAAAGTGAGTTCCAGGACAGCCAAGGCTATACAGAGAAACCCTGTCTCAAAAAAACAAAAAGAGAGAGAGGGAGGGGCAGAGGGAGAGAGAGAGAGAGAGAGAGAGAGAGAGAGAGAGAGAGAGAGAGAGAGAGAGAGAGAGAGAGAGAGAGAGAGAGAGAGAATACATTTGGAAGACTAGGAATCATCTTATGGCCCAGGAAAATCTCTCTCTCTCTCTCTCTCTCTTTATCTCTCTCTCTCTCTCTCTCTCTCTCTCTCTCTCTCTCTCTCTCTCTCTCTGTAATATTTTCTTTTAATTTTATATGAATGGGCATTTTTCTTGTATGAATGTCTGTATATCTCAAGTACAAAATACCTGTGGAACTTAGAAGATATTTTGTACCCATTAAGACTAGAGTTACTGACAGTTTTGAGCATGCAAATCTTGAGTTATGGGAATGAACTGCTGGAATTCTGGAAAAATCGTCACTTTTATTAAGTTCCCAGCCATCCTTCAAGAACTAAAACTTTTGTCCAAGAATTTCATAAATCCATTGTTTTAATTGCTGAATAGTACTCCATTGTGTAAATGTACCACATTTTCTGTATCCATTCTTCTGTTGAGGAACATCTGGGTTCTTCCCAGCTTCTGGCTATTATAAATAAGGCTGCTATGAACATAGTGGAGCAGGTGTTCTTATTACAAGTTGGAACTTCTTCTGGGTATAAGCCCAGGAGAGGTATTGCTGGATCTTCCAGTAGTATTATGGCCAATTTTCTGAGGAACCTCCAGACTGACTTCCAGAGTGGTTGTATAAGCTTGCAATCCCACCAGCAGTGGAGGAGTGTTTCTCTTTCTCCACATTCTCACCAGCATCTGCTGTCACTTGAATTTTTTATCTTAGCCATTCTGACTGGAGTGAGGTCGAATCTCAGGGTTGTTTTGATTTGCATTTCCCTGATGATTAAGGATGTTGAACATTTTTTTCAGGTGCTTCTCAGTCATCGGTATTCCTCTGTTGAGAATTATTTGTTTAACTCTGAACCCCATTTTTTAATGGGGTTATTTGAATTTTTGGAGTCTAGCTTCTTGAGCTATTTGTTAATATTGGATATTAGTCCCCTATCAGATTTAGGATTGGTAAAAATCCTTTCCCAATCTGTGGGTGGCCTTTTTGTCTTATTGACAGTGTCTTTTGCCTTATAGAAGCTTTGCAATTTTATGAGGTCCCATTTGTCAATTCTTGATCTTACAATGCAAGCCATTGCTGTTCTGTGCCCATCCTTAGTGAGGTAACCCAATCACAAAAGAAGTCATTAGATATGCACTCACTGATAAGTGGATGTTAGCCCAGAAACATAGAACACCCAAGATACAATTTGCAAAACACAAGAAAATCAAGAAGAGGGAAGACCAATGGGTGGATACTTTATTCCTCCTTAGAATAGGGAACAAAATACCCATGAAAGGAGTTACAAAGACAAAGTTTGGAGCTAAGATGAAAGGATGGACTATCCAGAGACTACCCCACCCCGGGATCCATCCCACAATCAGCCACCAAACCCAGACACTATTGCACAATGTCAGAAAGATTTTTCTGAAGGGACCCTATTATAGCTGTCTCATATGAGGCTATGCCAGTGCCTGACTGTTGGGGCTGTCCTGCGGCTCTCATGTCCAGGTTCGAGCCTGGGAGGCATCCTGGAGCTGAAAGAGAAGAGGGAATCTAGGCGAGTAGAGAAATAATGGAACAAAAACAACCTAGTCTGCTCAGAGTTCAAATGTTTAATAATAAAATCTGCACGTATAAAGAGGGAAGCCCATCCCCAGTCAAACCAAGTTTCTTGATGTAGAGATGGGAAGTTGTCAAAACAGTCTTTTAGCAGAAACTCGCCAAATTCACAGTTTGCTGCTAACTCCGGAAAATCTTGGAGAACCCTTTCGGCCTCAGGGCAGGTGCCAGGCAGTGTAACATCAAAGGAGAGTGATGAGAAGCAGCACAGCAGGTGTCCCTGCCTCAGTGGCATATGGTCTGAACCAGCCTATCTATGCTAAAGGAGGATACATTTTCCCCCTTTAAATAATATTTTAAAAAAAACTGGACTGAGGCATAAAATTAACTTATGCTACATAGTCCTGCCCAGGAGTTATGGTGGCTGGTGGACCCACCTGTCTTAGGAAATCCTAAATCTTCCTGAATCTTCCTTATCCATCATAGGAGCATATGTGCAGCTTTTTTGTGTTTATTTTACACAAAACATGGCTCTGTGGTGTATTATTAACAGCCACGGCCTCTTGGCATGTACTCCTGTCTTAGATTGGTATGATTCCGAGTTTTGGGTGCCTGTCATTGACTCTCAGGCCCTCATTAGCACACCTTACTCCCAATTCAGACCAAAGCCACAATATGTACTTAAAATGCCTCTTGATGAAGATTAATAACTGCCACCTAAGCTGTTGGAGGCAAGGCTTCACTCCCGCTGCAGTCAGGCTGAATGGTGGCTGACCTGCTTGAGAAACAAAGGTGGGGCAGTGAAAAGCAACAGTATAAAAACTTCTTTGTGGAAACCCAGGTACTTTATTCAGTTGCAAATTAGCAAAGATCAAGCTCAGGTTCTGGCCTCCTGGTGTGGGTTTGAGAATTAGCAGAAAAACCAGAGATTCTCTGGAAGTGGAGGCTGTGCTCCAAATTAACTTTGCTAGGTAATTAATATTTTTAGCTATCTTCAATAGGAATCTCTAATATTGGAATTATTACTAGACCAGTCCAAGATTGACTTAGAATAACTGGTTACATTGAAGGAAAGAGAAGAATCATTATAACTCTATTATATGACTAATCTTTCCAAGTCAGATTACACAGTCTCTGATGTTCTTTTTTACCATAAAGTTAAAAAGCTTGAAGCAAGGCAGTTTCACTTGTTCAAACTGGAAAAAATGGCAAGCAATGATGGGTTGAAAACATGTACCCAATTCAGCTTCCTTGTCACTACAGTCAGGGCACTGAGCGAACTCACCTGTCAGCTTGTCACACGAATTAGCCATCATGCTTCTGCAGTGTTCTGTAAAGAGAACCTATGCTTTTCCCTTTCCTAATAAGGTAGCTATTCAGGATCAAGCCATATGCCAATAAGTAGATCCTTTTAAAATACTGTAAGGCATTTATTAAGTTCTTTCACATATAAATTTCAAAATTCTAAAATAAATTATGATTTAAATAATGTGCATGGGAATACATTAAATAATATGCACGGGGATATAATTTCCCCCTTCTTTGTCTTTTAAAAAGCTAAAGTTTTAAAGTTCCACAATACCTTGTCCTTGAGAATTAATAATTTGTTGACAAAACGTCTCAAATATTTGACTGTTATAGTCAGTATTAATGTAACATGGGCAGTGACTAATTGCACTTTCAATTGTTTCTCTTAAAGAGCGGTTGTAACTAGAAAGCTTGAAAAGTTATTAATAGTCACATGTGTATAATTTATTTATTTATTAAATCAGAAATTAGAGCACTTACTTGCAGCAATTTATTAAGTATAAGTCCTCAAGAATTAACACTACTATGTGGAAACAGGTAGTAACTGAGGACACTAAGAGCAAAGAACTTTTTACAATTTGACATGCACATTTTCCAAGAATACTAAAATATTATCTTAAACCATAGCTGTTTTGAATATATAAAGAGTAAGATTATATATCCAGTCCATCTTATATGTAGGACCTATAGACTGCCTGAGATATAATTCCAGCATGGCATTGCTTTAAGATGTCCAGGAAATTCAGAACAATTTATTAAATGTCCAAAAACAGCCTTCTTAAAAGGACAGCATTTTATCTAATGAGTTGTATATGCATAAGCAATTGCAAATTTGTGAATAAATAGCATCCGAGGGACGAACAATCTTAAGCAATTGTGAGCTCTGAGATATAATATTGACTATTAATATACAAATTAAGGTTTGATTGTTCAGCATTTTAAAACACCATCCACAATACACAATATAAAAACTCAAAAGAATGAACGTGTGATTTAATTCACATCTACTTATTTTCCCATAGAAGGGTTGTTTTTAAACACAATAATTGGGATGCATGCATTCTTGAATTTATAGAAGATACTAAAGCATGCATAAAAACAATTTTTTAACTTATCTTTGGGATAATGATTGTCAATTTTATTCAAAATGATGGTATGCAATAGATCAAATATTAATATTCTGTAATTACCAAATTAATTGCTGTTTAGAACAAGGAATAGACACTTTTTAAGATTCCTAAGACACAATTTTTGTTACAGGTTTTCCAAAATACACGAATATATCTTACAATTCTTTATTAGCACCACAGTAGTTTCAAAAGGATGCTGAAACTCTGCTTTGAAGTGAGTGCCACCTCAGCCTAGCCCCACCACCTCGGCCTTCCTCTCAGGCAGAAGAGGCTGAAGGCAGCCCAGTCTGTTGTGGGCCAAAAAGTCCAAACGAGGACTGCAGAGCACCCCAAGTCTTAGTGGGAAAAATACGACTACCCCAGCAGGGACAGGAGGAGTCTCATGGGGGCAATGGCGATGGTGGACCTCCCCTGAGTTTGCTACAAAGCCACCCACTTTCTGGTGGCCTCCCATGCCACCACGGGCACAGAAAGCTGTGTGCCCCAAGGCCCTGCAGCAGCCAGCAGCAGGCTAGTAAGGAGGATAAGAATAATGTTTTCTCTTGCCAAAGAATACAGAAAATAAAGGGGGTAGGAAGTCACAGCAGGCAAAGTATCTTGAAGTTACCTGACACGAAACAAAGGAATGACTTCAAAAGGATTTACAGGGACCAGATAAATGTTTACAGTAAAGATAAAGTGGTTCTGCTTTAGGGTCAGCTTAATGACAGCTAAAGTTTTCACACCCTAGTCACAATGCAGCCTGCTAAAGAATTGCTGTGGGCACATTTAATATTTAATTATCATTGATTATAATTGATAACAATTATAAAAGCTTTCTTTATTTTCTGCAAAGCCTCTGTAGCAAACTACAACCCTAAGTATTAAAAAGATATTGCCTCGGAATCTTTTCTGGAGCAACAGCTACTACCCAGAACTAAAAAGCTCCTTGTGTGAGAGCAAGTATTTAAAGTAAACTTCTCTTGAGAGGCAAGGAGAGGCAAATTTCAAGAACTTCCTTAGGCACACCGTTTGCAAAACAAAAGAAAGTCACACAAACCTCGCTGAGGCTGCCCTGAACTTTGTATGGCTGTATAGCCATAGAGAGCTGTGTTAGTGCTCTCATAAGATGATTACTCTTGTAATTATCTTAATTAACAATATATGGGTGAGTATAAAATCTTAAATTTTGATCAAACTGCCAGCTGCAGTTAAAGGAACACTGGCAATTTTTTTTTTATCTGTTTACTGTTTATTGGATATAATACTCTTTTTTTTTATTTTTTTAATTACATATTTTCCTCAATTACATTTCCAATACTATCCCAAAAGTCCCCCATAGCGCCCCCCACTTCCCTACCCACCCATTCCCATTCTTTTGGCCCTGGCATTCCCCTATATTGGGGCATATAAAGTTTGCAAGTCCAATGGGCCTCTCTTTCCATTGATGGCCGACTAGGCCATCTTTCGATACATATGCAGCTAGAGACAAGAGCTCCAGGGTTCTGGTTAGTACATCATGTTGTTCCAACAATAGGGTTGCAGATCCCTTTAGCTCCTTGGGTACTTTCTCTAGCTTCTCCAATGGGAGCCCTGTGATACATCCAATAGCTGACTGTGAACATCCACTCCTGTGTTTGCTAGGCCCCGGCATCGTCTCACAAGAGACAGCTATATTTGGGTCCTTTCAGCAAGATCTTGCTAGTGTATGCAATGGTGTCAGCGTTTAGAAGCTGATTATGGGACGGATCCCTGGATACAGCAGTCTCTAAATGGTCCATCCTTTCATCACAGCTACGAACTTTGTCTCTGTAACTCCTTCCCTGGGTGTTTTGTTCGCAATTCTAAGAAGGTGCACAGTGTCCACACTTTGGTCTTCATTCTTCTTGAGTTTCATGCGTTTATCAAATTGTATCTTATATCTTGGGTATCCTAAGTTTTGGGCTAATATCCACTTATCAATGAATACATATTGTGTGAGTTCTTTTGTGATTGTGTTACTTCACTCAAGATGATGCCCTCCAGGTCCATCCATTTGGTTAGGAATTTCATAAATTCATTCTTTTTAATAGCTGAGTAGTACTCCATTGTGTAAATGTACCATAATTTCTGTATCCGTTCCTCTGTTGAGGGACATCTGGGTTCTTTCCAGCTTCTGGCTATTATAAATAGGGCTGCTATGAACATAGTGGAGCATGTGTCCTTTTTACCGGTTGGGACATCTTCTGGATATATGCCCAGGAGAGGTATTGCTGGATCCTCCGGTAGTACTATGTCCAATTTTCTGAGGAACCACCAGACTGATTTCCAGAGTGGTTGTACAAGCTTGCAATCCCACCAACAATGGAGGAGTGTTCCTCTTTCTCCACATCCTCGCCAGCATCTGCTGTCACCTGAATTTTTGATCTTAGCCATTCTGACTGGTGTGAGGTGGAATCTCAGGGTTGTTTTGATTTGCATTTCCCTGATGATTAAGGATGTTGAACATTTTTTCTGGTGCTTCTCTGCCATTCGGTATTCCTCAGGTGAGAATTCTTTGTTCAGTTCTGAGACCCATTTTTTAATGGGGTTATTTGATTTTCTGGAGTCCACCTTCTTGAGTTCTTTATATATATTGGATATTAGTCCCTTATCTGATTTAGGATAGGTAAAGATCCTTTCCCAATCTGTTGGTGGTTTTTTTGTCTTATTGATGGTGTCTTTTGCCTTGCAGAAGCTTTGCAGTTTCATGAGGTCCCACTTGTCAATTCTCGATCTTACAGCACAAGCCATTGCTGTTCTATTCAAGAATTTTTCCCCTGTGCCCATATCTTCAATGCTTTTCCCCACTTTCTCCTCTATAAGTTTCAGTGTCTCTGGTTTTATGTGAAGTTCCTTGATCCACTTAGTCTTGACCTTAGTACAAGGAGATAGGAATGGATCGATTCCCATTCTTCTACATGATAACAACCAGTTGTTCCAGCACCATTTGTTGAAAATGCTGTCTTTCTTCCACTGGATGGTTTTAGCTCCCTTGTCGAAGATCAAGTGACCATAGGTGTGTGACTTCATTTCTGGGTCTTCAATTCTATTCCATTGCTCTACTTGTCTGTCACTATACCAGTACCACGCAGTTTTTATCACAATTGCTCTGTAGTAAAGCTTTAGGTACGGCATGGTGATTCCACCAGAGGTTCTTTTATCCTTGAGAAGAGTTTTTGCTATCCTAGGTTTTTTGTTATTCCAGATGAATTTGCAGATTGCACTTTCTAATTCGTTGAAGAATTGAGTTGGAATTTTGATGGGGATTGCATTGAATCTCTAGATTGCTTTTGGCAAGATAGCCATTTTTACAATGTTGATCCTGCCAATCCATGAGCATGGGAGATCTTTCCATCTTCTGAGATCTTCTTTAGTTTCTTTCTTCAGAGACTTGAAGTTTTTATTATACAGATCTTTCACTTCCTTAGAGTCACGCCAAGGTATTTTATATTATTTGTGACTATTGAGAAGGGTGTTGTTTCCCTAATTTCTTTCTCAGCCTGTATATTCTTTGTGTAGAGAAAGGCCATTGATTTGTTTGAGTTAATTTTATATCCAGCTACTTCACCGAAGCTGTTTATCAGGTTCAGGAGTTCTCTGGTGGAATTTTTAGGGTCACTTATATATACTATCATATCATCTGCAAAAAGTGATATTTTGACTTCATCTTTTCCAATTTGTATCCCTTTGATCTCCTTTTGTTGTCGAATTGCTCTGGCTAGGACTTCAAGTACGATGTTGAATAGGTATGGAGAAAGTGGACAGCCTTGTCTAGTCCCTGATTTTAGAGGGATTGCTTCAAGCTTCTCACCATTTACTTTGATGTTGGCTACTGGTTTGCTGTAGATTGTTTTTATCATGGTTAGGTATGGGCCTTGAATTCTTGATCTTTCTAAGACTTTTATCATGAATGGGTGTTGGATCTTGTCAAATGCTTTTTCCGCATCTAACGAGATGATCATGTGGTTTTTGTCTTTGAGTTTGTTTATATACTGGATTGCGTTGATGGATTTCTGTATATTGAACCATCCCTGCATCCCTGGGATGAAACCTACTTAGTCAGGATGGATGATTGTTTTGATGTGTTCTTGTATTCGGTTAGCAAGAACTTTATTGAGGATTTTTGCATCAATATTCATAAGGGATATTGGTCTGAAGTTTTCTATCTTTGTTGGGTCTTTTTGTGGTTTAGGTATCAGAGTAATTGTGGCTTCATAGAATGAATTGGGTAGAGTTCCTTCTGTTTCTATTTTGTGGAATATTTTGTGAAGAACTGAGATTAGATCTTCTTTGAAGGTCTGATAGAACTCTGCACTAAACCCATCTGGTCCTGGGCTTTTTTTTGGTTGTGAAACTATTAATGACTGCTTCTATTTCTTTCGGGGATATAGGGCTGTTTAGATCATTAACCTGATCTTGATTCAACTTTGGTACCTGGTATCTGTCTAGAAACTTCTCTATTTCATCCAGGTTCTCCAGTTTTGTTGAGTATAGCCTTTTGTAGAAGGATCTGATGGTGTTTTGGATGTCTTCAGGATCTGTTGTTATGTCTCCTTTTTCATTTCTGATTTTGTTAAGTAGAATGCTTTCCCTGTGCCCTCTAGTGAGTCTGGCTAAGGGTTTATCTATCTTGTTGATTTTCTCAAAGAACCAGCTCCTTGATTGTTTGATTCTTTGAATAGTTCTTCTTGTTTCCACTTGGTTGATTTCGCCCCGGAGTTTGATTATTTCCTGTCGTCTACTCCTCTTGGGTGAATTTGCTTCCTTTTGTTCTAGTGCTTTTAGGTGTGTTGTCAAGCTGCTAATGTGTGCTCTCTCTAGTTTCTTTTTGGAGGCACTCAGAGCTATGAGTTTTCCTCTTAGAAATGCTTTCATTGCATCCCATAAGTTTGGGTATGTTGTGGCTTCATTTTCATTGAACTCTAAAAAGTCCTTAATTTCTTTCTTTATTCCTTCCTTGACCAAGGTATCATTGAGAAGAGTGTTGTTCAGTTTCCATGTGAATGTTGGCTTTCTATTATTTATTTTGTTATTGAAGATCAGCCTTAGTCCATGGTGATCTGATAGGATGCATGGGACATTTTCAATATTTTTGTATCTGTTGAGGCCTGTTTTGTGACCAATTATGTGGTCAATTTTGGAGAAGGTACCATGAGGTGCTGAGAAGAAGGTATATCCTTTTGTTTTAGGATAGAATGTTCTGTAGATATCTACCAGATCCATTTGATTCATAACTTCTGTTAGTTTCACTGTGTCCCTGTTTAGTTTCTGTTTCCATGATCTGTCCATTGGTGAAATTGGTGTGTTGAAGTCTCCCACTATTATTGTATGAGGTGCAATGTGTGCTTTGAGCTTTACTAAAGTTTCTTTAATGAATGTGGCTGCCTTTGTATTCGGAGCATAGATATTCAGAATTGATAGTTCCTCTTGGAGCATTTTACCTTTGATGAGTATGAACTGTCCCTCCCTGTCTTTTTTGATGACTTTGGGTTGGAAGTCAATCTTATCAGATATTAGAATGGCTACTCCAGCTTGTTTCTTCATACCATTGGCTTCTCTTCTCTTGAGGTCACATATATGTTTTTCTTCCCCCCCCCCAACCCCCACAGGACACTTTTCAATTTTTGGGTGTCCCCACCCTAAGCCCTACCCTCCACAGCCACTTCTGGGTTGAGGTCTAGATTAACAAGTCTCTTGTGCCCCACATTAAAGCAATCCCTCCCCAAGTGTGTACAGGGCAGGGATACCCCAGTCCTCAAAGCCCACCACTAAATCACAGAGATCAAAGACAGGGTCCAGCCACCAGATACAACTCCTGTAGTGGACTAAGCCACATTATCAGTGGCTGAGAGCACTTGTCAAGTCACCCTGGAGTTGTGAGGGCTGCCAAGGCTCAGAGCTGGAAAATACACCATAGCTGTCTCTTGGTTTCTCTGGCCTTGCAAAAGGGCTTTGCTTGGGTATCTAGTTGGCATCAGGCACAAGTGATAATCTGATGTGAACCCAGGCAGTTATTCCATCCACTTTTGATGGAGGTCAGGGTGGTCAGCAATACCAAGAATGGCCCTCTCCACTTTGCTTCCCAGTGTTCAGTACAATGTCTCTTGACTTATACCTAACCTCCAACTTGGTACTTGTGTGGAACATCTGGAGTACCTGCGTTATACAGGGTACTAATATTAGGCCACAATTCCAGGTGGCTGATCTGGAAAGCTTGCAATTAAGCCATAAGATCCTTGTCAACCTGAAAAGTCACTCTGGGGGGATCAAGAGCCAAGGGAGTGGGTGTTCCATGCAGGATCTCAAAAGGGGTCCTGTTAAAATAGTAGGGGGTTTTCAGGGCCACAGGGAGGGGCACCAACCAGTCCAAGCCAGTCTCCAAGGTCAATTTAGTCAAGGTCTCTTGTAGGGGTTCTGTTTATTTTCTCTACCTGCCCTAAGCTCTGGGGATGAACATACAATGGGGCTTCCAATTAGTTCCCAATAGCTCTGCCAACCCCTGACTTACGTTAAGAGACAAAAGCAGGACTATTGAGCAATCCAATTATCTTTGGCACTCTGAACCTCTGGAAATTTTTCTTCTAACATATTCTTAGCTACCACAGTAGCTGTTTCCTGCTTGGTAGGCAATGTTTCAACACATCTAAGGAAAACATCTACAAACACTAGAAGGTATTTGTAACCCATATTTTCCTGGCTTAACTTCTGCAAAAATCAACCTACCAATAAACTTTAGGCAGTTCTCCCCTAGGTCTTTTGCCCTGTTTACTCTTGGCTGCATAAGCATTTACTTGCTGGCATACCTTACATTGTTCTACTATCTCTCTGGTCCAGAACCTGAGGTCTATTATATATACTTTAGGTCCCTTAACTGCTTGGACAAGCTTATTATCCCCTAAATTAGTCCATTGGTGCATTTGGCCCAATAAGTTTTTTACTTGCTTTCTGGGGAGTATAGTTCTCCCTTCTCGTGTATGCTATTGTCCTACCTTCTCTTGGTAATAGTTGGTAGGGTGGCTAACAATCTGAGTCCTTTTTTCATATATATATTTAAGTGAAGCCATCTCTTAGTCCAGTCCCATTTCCAGCAGGTTTTCCTTGCAGGCCCATAACCATGATAGGCTCCTGTATAGCCTGGTTATTGCCCAGGGACACTGAGTCTCTTCCCTTCTGATGTCTTGAGCAGTGAATAATACTCACAGATTCTGGCTACATCTGATGGAATATTTCCTGCTTGTTTCTCTTCCATCTGATTTGAGCAGTCCTTTCTCTTGGTATATAGTCTTGTGGGCATGGGCTGTGGCAAAGGCATACCTGCTATCTGTGTAGATGTTGATCTTTTTGTCTGACCCCAGGTCCAAGACTTTGGTCAGAGCTATTAGCTATGTCATTTTGGCTATCATTCCAGGAGGATGCAGTTCTGCCCAGACCACCTTGTGCCCATCCACAATGGAGGCCCCTGCCTTGCATTATCCCTCCACCATGTAGCTGCTGCCATCAGTGAACCAGGTCACCTCAGCATCAGGGAGTGGCTGATCAACGGGTCCTTTCACTTGGGGTCAGAAAACGGAGTGGCCAGGTTGAGGGCCACTGATGACATGAAGGTCACCCAATCTGAATTTAGCAACAGAGTCTGGTAATGAGTCATGCAGGCATTGGTCAGCCATTGATCCTGGGGCTAGTGAACAATGCTTTCCAAGGCATGTCACAGACAGGTTCTGCCCCAGAGTCAATTTATCAGCATCTAAAACTGGTACCACTGCCACTATCCATAGGCAAGCAGGCCACTCAGCAGTGACAGGGTCTAATTTCTTTGACAGACAGGCAACTGGGGGTTTCCAGGTACCCAGCCACTGAGTGAGCACCCCCTTGGCTATCCCCCTGTTCTCAGCCACATAAATGTGGAACAGTCTACTGTCACCAGGCAGTCCTAGAGCAGGGACCTTGAGCAGAGCCTGCTTAATCATGTGAAAAGCCTTTGACCTTCCACCATTTTTAGTCAGGGGGTAGAGGGGATGGGTCAGCCAATTCAACAAACCTTGGGATCCATAGCCAGCAGAATCCAGCCCTACCTAGAAATTCCTGTGCCTGCTTGGGGCTTTTTCTCTGGCAGATTTGAGCCTTCTTGGCTGAGACAATGTGTCTCAACCCTCCAAGCTCCTCCAAGGGTATTTAGTCCCCTCTAGACAGTCTTCCTTTGTCTTTGGCCCCAGGTTTCTTCACAGGCAGGAGGGAAGTATTCCAAGCCAATTGGCACTTCTACAGGATCCTTTGTTCCAGGAACCTGACAATGTGAGGCCAGATTCTGTCCCAGGCCTCCCTCAACATCAGATATTGGTGCACAGAGATTGGGAAGTCTTGGGCTCTGAGCTCCATATGGATGGGAAACTGGTTGGTGGCCCTTGCCACCCCTGCTTTCTCAGCCCAGGCCTGGGAAAAGGCCTTAAGCCACCAGTCTGAGACCTGGGGTGCCCTGCCCAAGGTCTCAAAGAACTTGCATTCATCCTCTAGCCTGAGAGTCAGGATTCTCTTTAGATTCCTTCCCTTCACTTTTCTTTCTCTCTCTGCTCCTTTTCTTCCTCTGTCTCCCTGTTATAGTAGACTTTCTCAGCAATCTGCACTAAATCCCTCAAAGACTTATCCCGTCTTTCTAGCCTCTGACACTTTTTCTTGATATCTCTACTAACCTGGTCTGAAAGCCAATGTCACATTAGTTTTGTGCTCTTTGCTGCTGGGGTCATGGGGTGTTTATTGGTGCTCTAAAAAGGCTGCAGGCAACTCATCTGGTCTCTGCTTAACCTCACATACCATGGTCAAATTTGTGGGTTGTCATGCAGTCTCCTTGAGACATGCCAGTGGAGTTTGGTGGTAGACCTTGCCCCTTACCTTTTACAATATTAAAGTCCCAGTCAGGTCTAGTCACGGAAAACCAGCCTGGTCAATGAATGGTGACCCTGTGTCCTAGGGGGTATTCTTTCTGGCTTCTGGCTTCCTGCATTATAAATAAAACAGTCTCAAAGAGATTAACAGGCCCTTAGTGGGAAAGCCACTGTAATATCAGATGAGGTGGCACTCAGATTATATGTCCCCATCCAGGATGGGGAAGTTGGGAGTCTCCTTCTATTCCTCCCTCCAGTAAAGGGGGGGGGGTTGCAATGGCCCCAGTCTCCTATGGGCTGAGGATCCTGGAACAAGTACTGGCACTGGTAGGGCCATGAGAGTAAGGGTAGGGAGATATGGAGGAGGAGGGTCTTGGAGCAACAGGTCTGCTGGTGAAGGGTCTTGGAGGATCAACTTCTTCTCAGGTCTGGATCTCTCCTCCCGTGCTCCCTTCTTCCTGACAGCCAGAACCTGTGAGGTGGGTCTTAGGAAAGGAAGACTTTTAACCTTGAGGGGGGTGTCCCCCACTAGACTTTTCCAGGTAACTATATAGAATACTTGGTCTGGGTGCCTCAGGAATCCTGGCCTCTCTCCTCTCCTGCTTTGATCATGTGCAATTCGAAGATCCCTACAGGTGACTACCCTACTCTGAAAGTGGGCCATTGGGAGAAACAGAGAGTGACTAACTTGTTTTTCAATCTGTCCAATGTCCAAAAAATATCCATCAGTCTAAGTCCAAGAACATAGAACAAGATACTAACAAACACAGAGAAAAACAGTCAACCACACAGACAGCTCAACCCTGCCACGGGTGGGCATCCAGGTCCAAGAACACAGAAAAAGACAATTAACACAGTTTGCCTCTTTCGTGGGCCCAGTTACAGACACCAGGTGCTCCTGCCTATACGTCAGGAGCCAAGTAAGCCAGGTTATAGCAAGACTCAGCTCCTGCTGATATTGCCTTGCTGTTTCCAGAAGGAGCAGAGCCCTCCCGATTTTCTCCGTGGGGGGTGGGGGGCTGAAGCATCTGTCAGCACCCACACATGGTCGTGATGTTAAAGCATGTCTGCCCATCCCAGTTAACCATACCAGACACGGTAGGCTCTCTGAGCCTCCTGACACTTGCAAGCAAAAGTTCAAACAGACTTACAGACTCAGACTCTGATGAACAGAAAGACAAACAGGAACCATGGTAAAAGCTCAAGACCTCTGAATCACTGCTCCAGTGTGTTCCCACAAGGAGTCACTTCCTGGCCAATGCACCAAATGTAAGACTCCAGGGAGCCTTAGCTTACCAGAGACTCCCTGAGTGGACCACATGGAACTGGGATTGATGCAAAAAGCAAGAAGAATATATTATTCAATTTCACTGGGGTTGTCCCAGACCCAAAGGAGAGGCGCTGACCTCCAGCACCCATTCAGCAATTTTTTCTATGGTTTCCAGGAGCAGAATAGAGCATTAGCAACTAGGCACAAAACGATATGGCAGAACAGTGCACACTTTAAACTAATTGGTCTTTAGGGAATGAGGTGACAAGGACTTCCCTTGTCTGAAGGTGGGTAACAGTCTGTCCTGTGTAATGTGTTCCCACTTGCAGGTCAGTTCTGCCCTGTTGTCTGAGACATGTTAATTAGCCTCTCCCTTCAAGAGGCACAAGTGTTTCATTGACCCTCCCAAAGTTCCTAAGCTGACCTTTTCACCTTCACAGAAGATGATCTTCAGAAAGCTCAGATATTCACCATAGCAGTTTCTCATCACTATGAAGAAATGCATTGAGTACATATTTATATGTCCTACATGGTTTTAGTCTGAATGGGCAAAAGGTGTGCTTATGAGGGCCAGTGATCAGACACAGGCAACTGTAATTCTTGAGCTCTTATCAACCTAAGACAGAGACAAGCACCAAAAAGGCTATTTGTCCAAACAAACACTAACAAGCTGTGCTTGTTCTCCCAGAAAGGGAGAACATATTTCCTAGAAGGGGTCATGGAATACAAGTAAATCTTGTGCCCTTTGTTCTGCTCATCTACACACACACATCTACATGGCTGCTGGACAGCTATAGTCTGTGAGCTGTATCTTGGTTATTATGAGCTGTTTGTCTAATATGGATTCATCAGTTAGTGCATACGATGTGTGTTCTTTCGTGACTGGGTTACCTCACTCAGAATATTTTCTAGTTCCATCCATTTGCCTAAGAGTTTCATGAACTCATTGTTTTTAATAGCTGAGTAGTACTCCATTGTATAAATGTACCACTTTTTTTTTTAATCCATTCCTCTGTTGAGGGACATATGGGTTGTTTCCAGATTCTGGATATTATAAATAAGCCTGCTATGAACATACTGGAGCATGTGTACTTGTTATATGTTGTAGCATCTTTTGTGTATATGCCTAGGAGTGGTATAACTGGATCCTTAGGTATATCCAATTTTCTGAGGAAGGAAGCACTAGATTAGTTTCCAGGAAGGTTATACCAGCATGTAATTCCACCAGCAATAGAGGAGTGTTCCTCTTCTCCACATCCTTGCCAGCATCTGCTGTCACCTAAATTTTTGATCTTAGCCATTCTGACTGGTGTGAAGTGGAATCTCAGGGTTGTTTTGATTTGTATTTCCCTGATGACTAAGGAGACTGAAGCACCTAAAGAGGTGCTTCTCACTCATTCGATAGTCCACAGTTGAGAATTATTTATCTCTATACCCCATTTTTAATAGGGCTATTTGATTCTCTGGAGTCTCTGGAGATAAAATTATGTTGTATCTTTTTTCAAAGCCTAGATTTGCAAAATTCTCAATCATTAACAGAAATGTGGAAGGAGCTGAAAAATTTCAAACACACTATATATACAATCCTACACATCAAGTCAGTAAGAGTTCCTATTATTTCAGATTATTTCAGAGTTCCTATTTTGTTTGGGTTTTTGTTTCCTTGTTTGATTAATTGGTTGGTTTGTCACTTTTATTTGTCATTTGCAACTTGGTTTCCTTACGTAGTCCTGGTTGGCCTTGGAATTACCCTCCCTCTGCTTCTCAAGTGCTATGTAAAATGTTTTGACCACCATACCATTCCAGTTAAGTATTATACTACATATACACTTAGAGTTTTATTTTAAGTTTAGAATTTCATGATTGGGACTACATACCAAGTACACTGCTCCCACAATATCCAGTCATGTTCCTGAGAGCAGAGAACTTGTGCTTCTTTGAGACAATGCACTTAAAGGACAATCAGGTTAAGTTAGGCCAATCTAGAAACATGGACTGGAAAAAGCAACTCAATATGGGAAGAATTTTCCCATGATTAGACTAAAGAGTCATATTGAATGTAATTAGAAAAATAAAATCATCCTGAGTGAGGAAAAACAAACCATGAAAGACAGACATAGTATATACTCATTTATAAATGGAAACATCCAGTTATAAGCTGCAAAGTAAAAGATAAACATGCTGTAATCCATAAATCCAGAGAGGCTAAGTGACAAAGAGGACTGAAGACAGGATGCAAGGATCTCCCTGGAAAGGAAATAGACAATATTTTCTTTTCACCCTGATATCAACTTCCCACAAGAACAGCAAGGTATGGGACCATAACATATATATATGTAGAGGACCCAAATCAGATCTCTACAGACTCCCTGATTTCTGTGAGCCCCCATAAATCCTAATCAGTTGATTCTCTAGCCCATGTTCCCATGGTGTCCCTGACCCCTCCAGTTCCTATGATTCTTCTCTATATATGTGACCTTCAGAGCTCTGCTTATGTTTGGATGTAGGACTCTGTGTCTGCTTTGATCAGTTGCTAGGTGAAATATCTCTGGTCTTGATGATAATTATGATAAGCTCCAGACCCAGAACACTTTGTAAGCAGAACAAACTGCAAGTCAAAGCTTTTATAGCTAAGTTTGCAACCCAATCACTCCACTTATGGCCTTGCCTGCTTAGAGAAGATGGCCAGTTCTGGTCCCTATCCTCTCTTACTGGTAATCTGCTAGTCATACATTCCATGCTGCTTTCATAGATTCCATGAAGTTTCTATTGCACTAGGTTTCCACCTCATTCCCAATATTCTCCTCCACCACTTCACCCTTTTATCCCAGTATATTCTCCCTCCCCTCAATATTATCACTTCTGTTCCAAACCCATTTCACCCCCAGTCCACTTGGAAAAGCTATTTTATTTCCCCTTAACAGGGATACTCTTAAATTTCCTCCTACAGCCCTACTTTGTACTTAGCTTCTCTGGGTCTATGGATAACAGTGTAACCATCTTTTGCTTTACACCTAATGTATACTTAGAAATGAATACATTTCATATTTCTTTTTCTGAGTTTGGATTACTTCACTCAGGTAGCTCTTTTTTAAATGACATCTGTTGATTTCAAATTTCCTGACATCATTAATTTTAAGAGCTGAGTAATACACCATTGTATACCTGAACCACATTTACTTTACCCATTCTCCAGTTGAGGGGCATTTAGGCTATTTCCAGTTTCTGCCTCTTATGAATTAAGATGAATTAAGATGTAATTAGACACCAATAAATAGATAACCCAATTAAAAATTGCCGTAGCTGGGCAAATGCCTGTGTGTCATGATGGGTATATACCCAGATTTGGTATAGTTGAGCCTTGAGGTAGACTGATTCTCAATTTTCTGCAAAACAGTCATATTGACACAAAAGTAACTGTGGAAGACTACACTACCACCAATATTTGAGGAATGTTCCTCTTGCTGGACATCCTTGCCAGCATTAGCTGTCACTTGTGTTTTTGATAATAACCATTCTGACAGGAGTAAGATGAAATTGCAACATCATTTTTAATTGCATTTCCCTGTTGGCTATGGCTGAGGATCCATGAATGTTGAATTTTTCTTTAAATGTTTTTCTCCAGATTCCTATGTTGAGAGTTCTCTTTGTAGATCTGTACACAAATTTTAATTGGGTTATCTATTTATTGGTGTCTAATTACATGAGTTCTTTATATATTTTAGATATTAGCCCTAAGTCAAATGTAAGGTTGGTGAAATCCTTTTCCCATTAGGTGGGCTGCCATTCTGTCCTATTAAATGTTTCTTTTCCTTTAAAGACCATTTTAATTCCATGAGGTACAGTTTGATCAACTGATGATAGTAGTGCCTATCTTACATTGTGTTCTGTTCAAGTTTTCTCCTCTGCCAAAGTATTCAAGATTGTTCCCCATATTTTCTTCTATCAGACTCAGTGTATCTGGATTATGTTGAGGCCTTTGATCTTCATGGACATAAGGTTTAACCAAGGTTGTAAACATAGGTCTATTGGCATTCTTCTACATATTGACATCTAGTTAGACCAGCACTATTTTTTTAAAGATTTTGTTTCCAGTGTATATATTTCAGTCTTCCTCAAAATTGAATTATTCATAGGTTTGTGTATTTGTCTGGTATTTCAATTATCTTTATCAATGTATCTGTTTTTATGACAATTCCATGTAGTTTTTTATTACTACTTTTCTGTAGTTCAGCTTGTTATTCTTTTCCTTTCTTTCCTTTTATTTGTAATTTTGCAAGATAGAGTATATCTGTGTATTCTGAATGTCCAGGAAGTCATTTTGTAGACTAGGTTGGCTTTGAAATCACAGAGATCTACCTGATTCTGTCCCCAAAGTACTGGGATTAAAAACACGTTCCATTATCACACCAGCTTGCCATTCTTTTTTTTTCCCATGTTGCCTCATTATTTTTTATTGGATATTTTCTTTATTTACATTTCAAATTTTATCCCCTTTCCTGCCCCCTCCCCCAGAAACCCTCTATCTCATCCTCCCTTCCCCTGCTTCTATGTGGGTGTTCCTCCACACACCAACCCACTTCCACCTCCCTGTCCTCAGTTCCCCTTCACTGGAGCATCTATCAAGCCTTCATAGGACCAAGGACCTCTCCCCCTATTGATGCATGACAAGGCCATCCTCTGCAATGTATGCAGCTGGAGCCATGCCTACTTCTTTGTTAATGGCTTAGTCAGTCCCTGGAAGCTCTTGGGGAACTTGTTGGTTGGTATTGTTGATCTTCCTGTGGGGTTACAATACCCCTCAACTCCTTTGGTCCTTTCTCTAACTCCTCCATTGGGGACCCCATGCTCAGTCCAATGGCCGCAAGCATCTGTCTTTGAATTTGTAAGGTTCTGACAGGGCGACTCAGGAGACAGCTATATCAGGCTCCTTTCAGCATGCACTTTTTGGCATCCACAATAGTGCCTGGGTTTAGTAACTGTATATGGGATAAATCCCCAGGTGGGACAGTGTCTGGATGGGTTTTCCTTCAGTCTCTGCTCTAGACTGTATCTCCATATTTGCTCTTGTGGGTATATTGTGTTCTCCTTCTAAGAAGGACCAAGACACCTACACTTTGGTCTCCCTTCTTCCAGCTTGCCATTCTTAAGAAGCATTAACATTTTATTTTCTAGCTATCTGTGACACCACTAAGCCATGTGCACCAGCTTCAACTCTGTTTATTGAATCTGTATCCTCACTTTTAAGATTAATTTGTTCAGATATCTCATTTTCAGTTTTACTTTCATTTGTCTATTTCATTAAAAAGGACAATTATCTTTATTTTTATTTGTATGAAGCTTAACACTGTTTTAAATCATCTCAGATTTGCCTGTTGTCTAATACAGTATCTGAGAGTTTTCTCTACATTTACATATACATATCTCTACATGTACATATTTGTAGTTTTTCTGATGAAAATACAATTTATATGTGAACATTCTTCAAACTAAAAGGCTTGCTAAATGCTACAATTAATACTGCATCAGATTTTTTTCTTTTCATTTTTGGAATGATTTTCTTTCTTTTTTTATTAAATTATTTTATTTATTTACTTTCCAAAAGTTGCCCCATTTCCTGGTCCCCTCTCCTTGAGATCTTCATCCTCTCCACACTCCCCTATCTCCCTGCCTCTGAGTTGGTGCACTCCCACCTGTCCACCCATCCCCACCTCATCCACATCAGCTTCCCTCTTCCCTGGGATGTCAAGTTTCCACCAGATTAAATGCATCCTCTCTCACTGAGACTATACAAGGCAATCCTCTGCTACATGTTTCCAGGGTCATGAACCAGCCCATGTTTGCTCCTTGGTTTCAGGCTTAGTCTTTCAGAGCTATGAGGGTCTGAGCTGGGTAACACTGTTGTTCTTTCTATAGGGTTTCAAACTCACTCAGCTCTTTCAGTCCTTTGTCTAACTCATCTATATTGGTCCCGACCTCAACCCATTTTTGGCTGAAAGTATATGCATTTGTCTCAGTCAGTTATTGGGTGAGCTTCTCAGAGGACAGCCATGCCAGTCTCCTATCTGTACACAAAATATGGCCACAGTTATAGTATCAGGATTTGGTGTACACACATGGGATGGAAGCCAAATTGATCGAAAGTGCTTTGTATCTTTTGCCACCAAAGATGCCATTGCGATTTTGGGGGAAATGTGATAATAAGAAATGTGATAATATTGCTACATGGATATAAATAATCTGGGTGGCTTTATACACGTTTGTGTACACAGCAGAAATTGGATGTTGTAAATTATGAAAAATAAAAGACATGAAGCTGCAATGGCATCTGAATATTGGGATGAATCTAGAGGACTTAAGAGGATAAGTAAGGGTGTGAAAATGATCAATGTGCACTTATGCATATATAACACTCTCAAATAATTAGTAAAAATGCTTTATTTCAAAAACCCCAGAATAAACATAAGCCTGACTTCAATCTACACAGGCAAATATTCCAAGTGAGCAGTACACTTCTGTGATGAAAAAAGAGTTCAGAGGAAATACTCTTAAACACCCATCCATATAAATTACTTTATACATACAATGGAAATTGTAATTAAAAAAAAAAAAACATTCACAACAGAAGAGTAACATGAATCTGTCCTTTAGGAAATATGGACTGAAGAAAGAGACACAAAGGTCATTCACTGTAACTCCTTTCTTCAGGTTTATTAATTCTGTTTCTATTTAGAGTCTAAACATATATCTGAGGATGTCTAGATATTGGAAATAGTTCTCAACTTGTTCTGTATTCATGAACTTCACATTGGCTCTTTGTGCTTTCTGCATCCCTCCTTGTAACACTGTGGGATCACAGAGCTCTTTACTTCCTAAGTATTCCTAATTGCTTCATTGCATTTGTTCCTGTGATATGCACACCTTTGCACTGACATATAATTGTTAGAAAGTCATTTAAAATTTTTTTCTCAGCCCTCTATGTTGATGGTGTTGTGGATCTAGAGTTGAGTTGAAAATCACTTCTGTAGTAGAAAGGAGACCTGTGAATAAATACCTACACATCAAGGGCCAGAATCTCATGTCAACACAGAACAGACTTAGCCTTTAAACTCAGCACTTTTTCTTGTGGCAATGCACAATATGCAGGTGAGAAGTGCTTTCATGTCAAGTGGTGGATAATTATAAACTTGAAACTCACCTAGATACAGAGATATTGACCATGATGCTATGACTGGAATTGAGACTTGAAATGATTTTAAGAGGAATTGGAAGATATTTATTGCAGAAAAATTTGTGTCAACTCTTCATGTGAAAATAGGATTTACCTCTACAAGATCCCAAAGACTCTCCTTGATATCTTTCTCCTTTAACTGGGATTCTGCTCTTCATTTCTTCTTTCTGCTGCCTAGGTATTTCTTCATCCTAATCTCCCTGCATTTTCATTCTACTTTTGATAAAAATTTGTTAAATTTCTAGCACTTATCAAGGAGAAACCTGCAAATAATAGCTACTAGGGCAGGTAAAAGCAGTTCTCTTCACTAAAGTGATACCAGGAATATCAACCACATTGAGGTCAGGCCTCATACTCAGGAATCATTGGGCAACAGTTTTCAGACTAATTTTAGTGATATTTTCCCCTTTTTGTCTTTGGTGTTGCCTTTTCTCAAGAAGGAGAATGAATATAAAGTTTAGTGTGTATGGGTTAAGGGGGTATTTGAGAGGAGTTGATCAATGTGATAGAATCTACTTTAATATACTTTATCAATTGTCAAAGAATAAACATTTTAAATGTTTGAACAATAATATGAAGAAATATAGATATTACACCTCAAATTCTAAAATTTCTTCAATAATCCAAAATATTATTATCCAAAAAAGATTTTTTTTTTTGCTTCACCAAAGCCTTTTACGATGTTGAATTGAAAATGTATGTGTGACAGATGGAGAAAAACTAACACGTGTGTGTGTCTTATTTCTCTTGGACAGCTGTGTGTGATTTGATGTGGAAAGCAAGTTCATATTGAAGACTGATTTTGGTTAGTTGAGAAAAAATTTTGGCAATTAAGTATTATGCTGCTTATGCAAATGAATACCAGGGAAAGTAGCTATTATCGTTCTATATTACACAGTTAACTACCACCATAGGCATTTATCCATCATAGTCTAGGGATTAAGGGTGAACATTGACTAATGTGAATCTGTTATGCTGTGAATCTGAGGACCAGAGTATGAAATGAAACCAGGATGTTATAAGGAACAAAAAAAATATTGGAGTTGAGTTTAGACTATAAATTAATATCCCTCTCATATGAGTCAGAAATAAGAATGTCCCTTTAAAAGATGTGTCTATTAGTTGATTCCAAAGATTCCACTCAGCCAAGAGTGGACAGAGGCACAAAATACATTGGTCCCTCCTGTTTGTGGAATAATGGGAAACACTATTCTCCTAGGCATGTATCTAAAGATGCTCCACAATATTACAAGGACACATGTTTCACTATGATCCTAGAAACCTTATTTATCTGAGCCAGAAGATAGAAGTAACCCAGATGTTCCTCAACTAAAGAATGGACAAAGAAAATGTGGTTGATTTACACATCATGATACTATTCAGCTATTAAAACAAGGATATCATTATTTTTGCTGGAAAAATGGATGAAACTAAAAAATATTATTCTAAGTAAAGCAACCCAGACTCCAAAAGACATGGATTATATGTACTCACTGTAAAGTGAACATTAGCCAAAATGTATGGAATACCTGTGACACACCCCAGAGAACCTAAGATGTTAAACAAGAAGGAAGGCACAAGTGAAAATCCTTCCATCCCACTTAGAAATGGAACAAAATAATCATGGGAGGCAGAAGGAGGGAGAGACCTGGGTGATACAGGGAGAGGACAGGGAAAATGATGTGTAGGGAGGGAGGAAAAAGGCCCAGATGTCCAATAGAATGAATGGAAATATGCAGCTGCAAGGGTAGGGGTAGGTGTAACCTAGAAAGTTTCAGAGATGTAAGATGAGATAAATTTCCAGGATACAATGTGGGGACCTTTGCCAAAATGTCCATCATTATGGATATGGATGCTGAAGAACACACTTCCAGTAGATAGATAAGACCCCCAGTGAAAGAATGGGGGACACCAAACCATCTTCAAATTTTTTGACCCAAAGTTGTTCCTGCCAAAATGAAATGCAGGAATAAAAGTGGAGCAGAGACTGAACAAATGGCCAACCAGTGACTAGGCCAACTTGGAATCCATCTTATGAGCAAGCAGCAGTCCCTAACACCATTACTGAAGTTATGTTGTGCTTGCAGACAGGAGCCTATCATGGCTGATCTCTGAGAGGCTCAACCTGCAGCTAACTGAGACAGATGCAGATACTCACAGCCAAGCATTGGACTGAGGTCTGGGACCCCTAAAGAAAGAGTTAAGGGAAGGACTGAAGGAACTGAAGGGGGTGGCAACTCCATAGAAATACCAACAGTGTCAAAAATTCTGGACCCCTGAGAACTCCTAGAGACTAAGCCACCAACCAAAGAACCTATGCGCATTAGGCCAAGGCCCTTGGAACATATATAGCAGAGGACTACCTTGTCTGTCCTCAGTGGGAGAGGATGTGTCTAATCCTGTAGAGACTTGATACTCCAGGGAGGGAGCTTTTCAGAGGCTAAGGGCAGGGCATAGGAGGGGAAGAACTCTGAGATGGGGTATTAGAGAGGCAACACTTGGGATGTAAATAAATAAAATATTCAATACTACTACTACTACTAACAATAATAGTGAATTAATAATGGCATGTGGATAGTCAGATATCTACTTGATGATACAACTACAACTATAAACCTAGAAATATGTACCTGTATCATTTATAGTCCTGGCAGTCAGCAAAAGCATGCCTAATCTAGGCTATATGAAAGCCTCTTAGCAAAGAGGAGCAATTATTCTTTTCTTTATAAACAGTTTGCAGTGTTTTGAGATTTGTTTGTTTGTTCATGTGTTTTGCATCATATAAATATTTTACTTGCATGGACGTATGTTTTCCTTTGTTTTTATTTTGATATTTTCTTTATATACATTTCAAATTTCAAATGCTATTCCGAAAGTTCCCTATACCCAACCCCCGCCCTGCTCCCCTACACACCCATTATTGCTTCTTGGCCCCGGCATTACCCTGTACTGGGGCACATAAAGTTTGCAATACCAAGGGGTCTCTCTTCCCAGTGATGGCCGACTAGGCCATCTTCTGCTACATATGCAGCTAGAGACATGAGCTCTGGGGGGTACTGGTTAGTTCATATTGTTGTTCCACCTATAGGGTTGCAGACACCTTCAGCTCCTTGGATGTTTTCTCTAGCTTCTCCATTGGGGGCCCTGTGTTCCATCTTATAGATGACTATGAGCATCCACTTCTGTATTTGCCAGACACTGACATAAACTCATATGAGACAGCTATATCAGGATCCCTTCAGCAAAATCTTGCTGGCATATGCAGTAGTGTCTGGGTTTGGTTGTTGATTATGGGATGGATCTCCGGGTGAGGTAGTCTCTGGTTAGTTTATCCTCAAAGAATGAAGATGTATGTTGTTCTTAGTGGGTGGATTGTTTGGATTTACGAAACCATGCTTGACAACAATGTCTTGACTATCCATGTAACCCCCATAACATGCTAGGGCATGGCTTAGCATTGAACCTTTCTTTCATTTTTTTCTTCTTCTAGGAGCACACTGAGTGCTCATGGACTCATGGGAAAAGTTTCTTTGCAACACATTGTAATTGATTTCTTGAACTTATTTGTTCAATTTGTTCATATTTTACTCCAAGATAATATTAAGGGAAAGTGACTTAAAAGTAATTTTCAATCCTTTAGGTAGATGGTATTACAGACATACAATGGTTCTGAAAATAACAATTGCTCTGTTTGGAAAGACTGAAGGAAATCCTAAATTTACTTGTGAGGGAAGTGAAAACAGATAGGTCAGCTGCAGCAATTCCTGGAACACTACTGAAGTGAACAGTCCTGTTAATATTCTTGGTAATCGGGTGGACTCCCTTCTCATCACCCAGAAAGAAAACTAGCATGAGCTAGTGGAGGTGTTTTTTTTTTGTTGTTTTGTTTTGTTTTGTTTTTTGTTTTTTTTTTGTTTTTGTTTTGTTTTGTTTTGTTGAGTTCCTCAGGATATCAGAAGAGCTACTCAAGGCACCAGATCTAGGAACTGAGCCTTGGGGCAACTTTTTCTGAAGATGTCCCTATGGATGTACTGGAGAAAAGTCTTTGTGACACTAGGGCCAGAGAAGTGACCTCTCCTTCCTGTGTGTTCTCTGCAGCACTGTGGTTATAAGTGTATTTGAAGGGTCTGGGACATTCCTCATATTTATGTGGTTTGGGGACTCAGTGGAATCTCTTTTGGTGACCCTCACATGTAGAGATTGCCTCATAATTCTTGCAAACAAGGACAGGCTCAGAGGAAGGCTGCCTACCTGGAAAACTACCCTAAAGCCCTCCTTTGTGCTTATCTTTACTAGGACTGTGAATGATAGCATGATTGCCTTTTGCTTTTCAATTAATGTCCACTTACAAAGGAGAATACACCAGATTTGGGGGGGGGGTCTGGATTACCCCACTCAGGATGGTCTTTTCTAATTTCATCCATTGAGTTCAAATTTCATGATACTATTACTTTTAATAGCTGATTAATACGCCATCATATAAATGGATCACATTTTCTTTATCAACTCTCTAGTTGAGGGGCATCTAGGCTGTTTCCAGTTTCTGAACATTATGAATTAAGCTGCTACGAACCTAACTGTGCAAGTGCCATTATAGTGTGGTGGGCCATTCTTTGGTTATATACCTATGAGTGGTATATCTGGACCTTGTGGTAGTTTGATTTTCAATTTTCTTAGCAATTGGCAAACTAATTCCGAAAGTGGCTGTAGAATATTGCACTTCTGCCAACACTGGAAGAATGCTCCCCTTGCTTCACATCCTTTCCATCATGAGCTGTCATTTGTGTTTTGATCTCAGCCACTCGGTCAGGTGTAAGATAAAATGTCATTTTTATTTGCAGTTCCATGATTACTATCATCAAGGATGTTGAGCAGTTGAGCATTTTGTAAGTGCTTCCCATTCATTTGACATTCTCTTGAGAATGCTCTCTTTTTTTTTTTTTTTTTTTTTTTTGAGACAGGGTTTCTCTGTATAGCCCTGGCTGTCCTGGAACTCACTTTGTAGACCAGGCTGGCCTCGAACTCAGAAATCTGCCTGTCTCTGCCTCCTGAGTGCTGGGATTAAAAGTTTGTGCCACCATGCCCGGCTCTGTACTCCATTCTTAATTAGGTTGCTAGGTTTGTGGGTGTTTAAAATCTTGAGTTCTTATATTTTAGATATTAACTCCCTGTCAGATGTAAAGTTGGTGAAAATCTTTTGCTATTCTGTGGGCTATCATTTTGTCCTATTGATGAGGTCTTTTGCCTTAAAGGACCATTTTGGTTTCTTGGTATTCAATATATTGATTGATGACATAGCTTCCTGTACTATTGGTGTTCTGTTCAAGAAGTCTCTTCTACCAATGTATTCAGGACTATTTGCCACTTTATCTTTTATCAGACTCAGTGTATCTGGTTTATGTTGAGGTCTTTGATCTAATTGGATTTGAGATTTGTCCATGGTAATAAATATAGTTCTATTTAAATTCTTCTGAATATGGACACCTTGCTAAAGTAAAAACATTTGTTCAAGATGCTTTCTGTTTTCTGTTGTTTATGTCTTGTTTATCAACATTCAAGTACCCATTGTATTGTAGAATTAAGTCTGGTTTTTCGATTCTGTTCCCTTGACTAACATCTGTTTTTATGATAATGTCATTCCATTTTTTTTACTATAGCTCTGTAGCACACCTTACCAATCTCTTTTTCTCTTTTCTTTTCTTTTTTCCTTTTTTTTTTTTTTTTTTGTTGTTGTTTTTCAAGATAGAATCTCTGGGTAGCCCTGTATGTCCTGCAATTCACTCTGTAGACCAGGATGTCTTTGAACTCTCAAAGACTGGCCTGCCTCTGCCTCCCTGTACTGGTACTAAAGGCATGTGTCACCACCATCCCAGCTTGCCATTCTCAAGAGGCAATGACATACTGTTTTCTAAATAACTGTGGCATCACTAAGCCATAAGCAGCAGCCTCAAGTGTCTTTACAGGGTCTGTATCCACACTCTTTAGGTTGTTTTATTTATATATTTCACTTTTAGTTTTACTTTCATTTGCCCATTTCAAAAAAAAGAAAGGACAATTGTCCTTATCTTTTTTTTGAAAGAAGTTAAATATTGTTATAAATCTCTGATTTAATTCTTAGCATATTAACTAATGAACTATCTATGAGATTTCTCTGCACATTACTGAAATTATTACTTGGTGATCAGATCCAAAACATCTGAGGATTTTGTTCTCATTTTATACTTCTTGTCAGTAATTTGTCTTATCTTAGTGAATCTTTCTTTGACAAAATACAATTTGGATATAAACATACACTAAAGAAAGATGGTTGTTAAATACTATATTTTGTCCTGGCTTAGATTTTTTTTTTCACAAGGATGCTTTGTTTCCTTTGCCCCAAAGGTAGTACTATGATTACTGGAAAAATATGAAATACGCTAAGGGATGATATAATGTTTCAACATGTATAAATAATCTGGATAGCCTCATACACCTATGTGTACATAGACAGCAGAAACTGGATGTGTGGTTATAAAAAAAAAGAGAGAACATGAAGCTACAAGAGGTTGGGAATGTGAGGGTGGATCTAGAAGACGTTAGATGTGTAGGGAATGTAAGTGTGTAAGGTGTGTAAGGGAATGAACATGACCAGGACTGTGAAAAGTAGCCTTGTTTCCAGTTGAGCTAAGACTTGAAACCCCAGTGATGCTGAAGGGACAGTAGGTGTTTTACCTGTTCCTCGGCATGAGGCCACAGCTCTCCATATATTTGTGGCCATCAGTCACATAAGGGCAACACCCTATCCCCTTCAAATGTAGAGGACATGACCACAGGTCACATAGGCTCAAGACAGAGCTCCATTTTAATTAGGTACTTAAAGGCCTGGAGGCTTAGACAGTAAACTTTCCTTCCCAGACACTCCTCCCTGCAAAAGGCCTTTAACCTCAGGCTTGCCCTGAGAAGTGGGGTATGGTTTTAATCATCATCTTTCTGCCATTAAAATAAATGCCTTAAAACCATGGATGACCTCTTTTCATAGGGATCTGCTATGGGAAGCCTGTAGAGCTGCTGTCTAACCTCCTATAAAAGGCCTCTCTATGCTCTCAGCCATGGCCACCACCAAGCCAAGTCCAAGCCAAACACTGTCAAGCCAAGGACTTTCCCTCAACGAACCAGCCAGAGCTCCCCTTTTACTCTCCCCTCTCCCCCCTCCCTCGGGCTAGATCTAGCTCAAAGGCCCCCACTCTGTTCTCAGCTCTTCCAGGGCTTCCAGTGGAGCCTGGGTGTCCACGAGCTTGAGAACCAGACTGCCCTGGCCTCCTTGCAGGCCCAGGGACAACCCCCAACCCAGCCACTTCAGGATGTCCCACATATCAGACTATGCTTCCCAACCCCTGAATTGGTGTCCCTGGGGCTGCTTTATTGCCCTACACCACCCTAGTGACAGTGTGGGGTAACTACAGTGGAATCCCCCCCCCCCCCCGCATCCTGCCTCCCTGAGTAGTGGAGCCCTGTGGTGGAGTGGATGCGGGACTCCATGAACCCTACAATGACCAATGTTCATTTATTAATTGGCTAATTAATAAACAATACATAATTTCAAACTACACTAAGAATCACAAGGCTTTCTCTTCAGTCTGCATAGGCAAACATGCATGTGTGTACTACAATATGTTGAAAGAATAAGTCCAGAGCAAACTGATCTTGAATAAGAGTCACACATTAACTTTCCGTATTAATGACTTTATGCATATATTGGAGTAAACTGTAATTCAAAAGGAATGAATGACAATTGCTCAGTAAAATGAACCTACCTTTAAAAATATCACATTAATAAAGGAAGACAAAACAAATTACTGTAACTCCTTGATTCAGGCCTATTAATTCTGTTGTTCTTCAAAGTTTAAACATATATCAGAGTATTTCTGGGAATTGAAAAAGGCTCTAAGACTGTACCACATTTATCAAGATCATGAATCAACTTCATATTCTTAGCACTGGCTTTGAATCCCTTGTGACACTGTGGGCTCACACAGATGTTTTCTTCCTTATTATTCTTAACTGCTTCATTGCATTTGATCTTGTGATGTGGACACATTTGCACTGTTGCTTAATTTATTGAAAGTCATTTAAAAGTTTTCTCAGTCTTTATGTAGATGGTGTTGTGGATCTAGATTTGAGCTGGCAAACATGCCAGTCAGCAAGCAACATGAAAGAAAAAGTGAGTGAGGAACCCTGCAGATGGAGTATTACAGCAGAGTGGTCTTGGGATTCACATTTATCTCCCATTAATTCTGATTCTGTGTAGTCACATGTGGCTTCTTCCATTGTTGTAAATACTTCCTGTTTTACACAGAGGTTTAGATCCCAAATTTTGCATGAACATGGTCAAAGTATTAACTATGGAATGAGATAAGGGCAAGAAGCAACCAGAAATAGTCTGAGCATAATATAAAAAATGTCTAAGGATGAACCAGATTAACTTTTTCTACACAGAGAGGAAAGTATATTTCCTTCTTATAAAACATTAATGATTGATAGACCAGATGAGGAATTAAAATGAGTGGCCAGAAACCAGGAATTTTGGGTTCTCCTTTTTCATTCCATTTCTATTTTTTTGCTACTAGCATGTTTCAGCAAATATTGTCTCATAGCCTAGACTATACTCATAAACTTATTAGGCAATGGAGAAAATTGTTTGAGACAGACTCTCTCTTATTCAGCAATTTCTACCTGGGGTGAAGTATCCCTGAAGCTCATAGAGATCCTCTTGTCTTCATTCTCCACATCTCTTAGGAAGCAGATATAACAGAAATGCACTACTGTAATAGACTTCCCAAAAAATTATTTAATGTGTTTATGACTAAGTGTATTATGTATGTATCTCATGTGTGAAAGAGGCTTTATATGTCATAAGAGGCATGGTTTCCCTGAATCTGGAATTCCAAGACTTGTAATTCTGTGTAATTATTGTGAACTAACCTGGATCATCTGAACAAGTAATAGAGATTCTTAAATACTGAGCCATCTCTCTAACTCTTAGATGTGAGTTTTGCTGAGCTGTTTAGATGAAAACTCAGGTCATCATAATTCTAAATCCAGTGCTTCTATCCCACAAGTGCTTAAAATTCAACAATGTAACTCATGTGAGAGGACTGAATGTTCCAGCTAGAAGAAGCGAAAACCAGACAGTGTTCCACACATTCTTCCCATTACGTACTTTACTATGTAGGAACTAGTTTTGTCTTTTCACTATGTGGAACCCTCAGATGGAATTTAGATCCTCATATTAGTGGGCAAGGGCTATTATGTGAGGAGGTATTTCATCAGATGTTTTCAGTGTACCCCAGCACTAGCAAGTAACCTACAGGTGATAATGGCTGATTATTGATGTTGTACAATACAATAGTATCCACACATAGATACCAAAATAGTAAATACTTTCCAATTATTGATTCCACAATGACAGTAAGACAGGAAGGAGCTTGACTTGGGAAATCAGGTAAAGCCAGTAGAGAAAAGGAATTCTGTGCAGATGGAGGTACTGGATTGAGGCTGGTCAATGGATTCACTTGCAGTTCACTTCTAGTAGTATACTAAACAGGCAAGGAGTTTTACATGTTAAAAGGCTTAAATAATGGTAAGGAGATAATGATATCTACTTGATGACACTTGCACAACCATAAATCTACTAATTATGTACCTACGCAGTATGCAGTCCTTGGAACTGAGGTACTATACTAGAGTATCACCATGTGTTTAGCTGTTTTGCACAAGGCTATAAGGAACAATTAGTGTTTTCTCATGGAGCTAGTTTGCAGTTATTTGTGGTTTATTTTGCAGGCTATGCATATTTTGCCTGAATGTATGTATGTATGTATGTATGTTGTTAATGTGTTGGTTGTGTGGATTGGTTTATGTAACCACTTTTGGCAACAAAAGTCTTGAATTCCAATGTCATCTCCAATACTGACTAGGGCATTGCTTAGTATTGAAACGTTGTGCCATCTATGCTTTTTCAAGGAATACACTGAGCATTCCAAGAACTCATGGAAAAAGAGTCCTTCCAACTTCTTGAATTTATTTGTGTAATTTGTTCTTCCTTTTACTACAAGATAATATTAAATGAAAGTGACATGAAAGTTTTAATCCTTCAGATAGACAGTGCTATCAATACAAATTTGTTATGAAAATAACAATTTGCCTATATGGAAAGAGACCTGGAAATAATAAATATATTTTCACTGGATATGAAAACTGTGAAGACTATAATATTTTCTGGAATGCTACTGAAATAAAGAGTGGTGTTAATAGTCCTGGAAATGAGATGGACTCCCTTCTCATTATCCAGGAAGAGAGGTAGTCTGAGCCTGAATATAAAGGTAATTTTTGTGGAATTCCTTTGGATGCCAGAAGAGCAAATCAAAGTATCTCCAGTTCCTAAGATGTAAGCCTGGGGCAAGCTTTTATCAAGATGTTCCTATGGTTGAATCAGGGTTTGCATCTGAGGCAGAAAAGCAACTTTGGGACCATTCGCTATCTGCAAGTGTCATGAGGAAAACTCCACATGTGAGATTCACTGAGGTATTCTATTGATTCCCTAACCATACAAATATTAGGAATATTCCAGAGCCTTCACATGTACTGTAACTATTGTTCTACAGAGAACACATAGATGTAGAAGTCATTTCTCTGTCCCTACTGTGATAAATTTCTACATGAACAAACCAAGGAATCATTAAGAATGAGACTTTTAATGCATATATGAGGTATAAAATAGCTAAAGGTATCAGAAAGACTCCAGAGTAGGTATAGTACATCCTACAGTAGACATGCCCTGTGGACTGAATAAGTCACTAGAGAAGATAGAAGAGTTGTCAGAGGTGAGAGAGTCTCCAAGGGAAGCAAGAAGACAAAGTGCCAAGAGAAGAACCAAGTGAAAGAGAACCAAGAGAAAAACTAGGAACCCAAAAGCACATGGTGAAAATATCTGGGTTTTATAAGAAAAAGAAACTGGGGAGAGAAAAATGAAACTCATGGGTTAGACAGGATTAAGGTACAAGGATGTAGTGAGAAGGGCTGGGAAGAGCCAGGACTCTCTAAGAGGTACTTGCAAGGCTCTGATAATATGACAGTTAATATGTGTTTTGATATGCTAATAGGCATATAACTTAGCCATTTGTCCTGTGTGTCTATGGAATCAAGTTTTGAGATGTTGAAACTGTGTGAAAGGCTGAGTGATAGGGTAAGGTCCTCTAGGAAAAAGTCCATGTAACATTCTTATACTTTAATAGTTTTGAAGTTCCCTCTGAGTACCTCTCTGCCATAAGTTTTGTGCTCTAAGGACTGACAGAAAAGTTCCTGTCTATATTCCTAATTGCTTTCTTGGAGTAGCTCATATAATTTGCACTTCTTGGTTTGTTTAGTTTTGTACTGTTTTCTGAGATGAAGGTGATTAAAAGTTACTGATCCTTGTGGAGAAGCTGTCATCATGGGTCCAGAGTTGAGGTGAAAACCACCAATGTTCTGGGAAAAAATACCAGGAGATCATGACCCTTTAAATGAGCAAGAGTGTCTCAACATAGTTTCAGCAGAGATTCACATCTCAAGGTGAAAGACATAACCATGGTATCAACAAGCACAGAAGTAAGTGACCAGAGCACAGGAGTAGTAAAAACTAAGATATTAGAAAGAAATCCTTAGAAAAGCCAGGCATGTGCTCTCTATTCATCTTATTTTCCTCCTGAGTGTCTCTCTTAACCTTAATTGTACTTAAAATATGTATTAAGGATGTATTAAAACATCTCTGCTGCAAAGAAAAATGATGGAAGGAGAATGGAAGGAGTAAGGAAGACGACTTTTTAAAAAAGAAAATATAAAGTAAAGAAGAAAGAAAGAAATGAAGGAAGGAGGGAAGGAAGACAGATGTGAGGGAGGAAGGGAAGGAAGGAGAGAGAGACACAGAGAGATACAGAGCTAAGGAGGGAGGAAAACGCAAGATAGACCAGTTAAGGGAAAGGCACTCAGGTACTGTTTAGGAAGTGGGAACTTGAATGCACTTTTGGGTAAAATTGAAGTAATTTCTGGTGAGAGTAGACTATCTCTCCCTCAGCTGAATGATCCCTGTTCTTCTAATAAGTTCCTGCTGTGTCTCTCTTATTATTGCTATCACCTCATTTTCTTCTTTCTTTTCTTCACTTAGCCTCTGTCTCTATCTCTCCTTTGTGTTTTGTCTTTATCTTCTTTATCACCTTATCTCTGTCACTTTTTTTGCATGTGTCTTCCAACTTTTGGTTTTTAAAAGATTTTTTTTGATTTTTCATTTTTCTATAATGATGGCACTGGAGTTCAGACCCAGGAATCTTAAGGCTAAATGAGTCATGATCTACATCCCCATCTTATGCTAAAGAGCTTGAAGTATTTTACTCTTCTAATTCCTTCTACTTACCTATTATTTGTTCCTGAAAATGCTACATTCAATTTTTTTGTTTCAAGAATTGTAATGTAGAAATAGGTTATATAAATATTGATATTAGTAATTAAAATTATATCATCAAATATAGCATTACAGGGTGATTTTCTATGAGGAAAAATAAATTTTGTAGAAGATTGAGAATTAGAATTAAAAGTAAAATGAATAACAAGAAAGTAGTAAATGCATAGTGGGAATAAGTTCATTTTCTTGGTACTTCAGCTATTCTGAAATATGTCAGATATTTTCCTGATTCTGTTTCTAATCATCCCTTAGATTGGTTGATATAGAACACCAGCTTACTTGTTAGAAAGAACATGCCGACTCAAGGTTCTTTTAAACAAAGTGGTAAACAAGGATGTCTACCACTTGAAATTTTACCCACATGTTCAGCTTTCTCTATTGCAATGTCATAGTCACTGTTGAGAATATCAGAAGTTGCCATATATCTGCCTGAGGTCAGGAGTTACTGTTAATAAGTAAAACCCAAAACAACAACAACAAGACTCTGTCGTATCATAATCTTTTCTAATACAGATCTAAATCTTCCTTTTTTACACAAATATGAAAATCTATCATGGTGACCCTAAGTTTTATATCAGAAAGATATAAGCACAAGTCAGTGTCCTGTATAGTTATCACTATAGCTCCACACTACAAAACATAGCGAAAACTTCTCATTTATTAACCATATATAATATTGGATTTCATTATGAAATTTTCAAAAACACTTATTTTTGTTTCTCTTCTTCTAGATTTCATCATTTATCCCTCCAACCTCTTGCACTTCTATCTAACCTTTATAAGCCTATTCACCCTTTGACACATATGCTGTGTTTCCTGCCCTAAATTTGGTTCCTCAACATCTCTTTGCTCTACATTTTTCATCTGTTTTCTACTTTTATAGTCCATAATGACTTTTTCTCCACATACATTCATATGGACATGTCCTGATTTGACAAACAACATGTGATTTTTGTTATTTTTGCATCTATCATCTTGCTTAACTCTTTCTCAATCCATCTCCTTACTGAGTATTTCATGTTTTTATTTTCTGTTATAGTTGAACAAAATTCCTCCATGAATTTCCGTCGTCTACTGATGAACATATAGGATGGACATCATGTTTCGCTACTGTGAAAAAAGCAGCAACTCCTGTGAAAAAAAGCTGTGCAAACTTCTCTGTGGTAGGACAGACAGAGAGTTCTTTGAGTATATATCCAGAAACTATATAGTTGTGTTATATGGTAATTCTAATTTTAATTTCTTGACGTATCTTTGTATTCATTTCTATGATGAATGCTTCACTTTACCCTCTCACCAGTTTAGAATGACGATTGCTTTTCTCAACATTACATTAACCACTTGTTATTGTCTATTCTCTTCATGATAATCATTCTAAGGTGTCCAAAGTAATCTCAAAGTATATGTAATTTTCATTTCACAGGAATGCTAAATAAGACGACCACTTGTAAAAAGCATTTACTACTTTCTTCTTTAAAGAAATTTCTGTCAATTTCATTACCCAGTTTGTTGACTGGAGAGTTTGTAAAGATATAGCTTAATCTACATTTTTGTTAAAGATGGTAGGTATTAAGTTCCTGATTGAAGTAAAAAAGTCAATATTTTTCTACCATTCTGTAGGTTTTACCTCAGTAGGCTTTTACTTTCCTTTAATGTGAACAATGCTATTCTAATTTCTTTGTTCTTTGTCCATATTATTGAGTCTTGTTACCTTTATCTACCTCTAGTGTACTAACATTTTCCTCTGAAAGTTGTAGCACTTTGGCATAATAATAAATTAACAATTTTTGTGAAAAGTGAGAGGATATAATCAAATCCAATTTTTATGCATTCTGATACTTATTTTATACAAAATAATTCAGGGTCAGAAATTCTGACTACCAAATACTAAAGAAAGAAATGATGGGGGCTTTTCAAATTCTATCTGACCACTGCTGAGACTCAATTGGGCAATGGAAAGAAAACTCAGACCATTCATTTATTCTTCTTACTCAAAAGTAGTCATTTCCTGTATGGCTTGGTTTGTTTCAGGATCACAGATTCTTTTAACATGTCAATTGGAATTTGGTCATGATATATCGGTTTAATAAAGAAAAACAATACTAATATAGTTGATAAAACAATACTTTCCTATAAAATCTGCACATGGATTCTTACTTCACTCAGCAGCTTTAACTCTTCACTCTTATACTCAGCAGCTTTAACTCCTGCCTTTATTTATGATGCTTTGTTTTGGTTAACACCTGTTTACACAGAATGTGATAATTTCTCAGCACAGCTTTGATTTGCATCTTTTCATTATATTCCTTTAATTATAGGTGATATTGGGCCTCATTTTGCACACCTCCTTGACATCTGAACAGTTTTGTATAACTTGTTTTATAGTTTATGTTGTTTTCCAAATGTAGATTCAAATATTATTGCAGGATAGAGGGGTAAGCCAGTTATTAAGAGTGCATATTGGTATTACTTTCTATGTGAGTTAACTTTGTAGCTTCTATTTGTGGCTTACAATCTTCTGGCCCCTGCTGGCACATTCACTTGCATGTAGCCACTCTCATAATTAAAAACATATAATGAAAAACTGTATAAATTTAAAATTAAATATGCTATATATATATATATATTAAACTCCAGGTTTCATTTCCCTCTCGTTCCACCATCCTACTCCTCCACATCCCATACCTCCTTCCCATCCCCCTTTCTCAACAAGGATGCCCCCAGGCCCGAACTCTCTGCTCCAGACCTCTAAACTCCATGGGGCCTCCAGTCTCTTGAGGCTTAGGTGCATCCACTCTGACTAAACTCAGACCCAGCAGTCCTCTGCTGTACATGTATTGAGGGCCTTATATCAGCTGGTGTTTGCTGCCTGGTTGGTGTTCCAGTATCCGAGAGATCTCAGGGTCCAGGTTAATTGAGACTGCTGGTCCTCCTACAGGGTTGCCCTCCTCCTCAGCTTCTTCCAGCTTTCTCCTAATTCAACCACAGGGGTCAGCATCTTCTCTCCATTGGTTGGGTGCAAATATCTGCATCTGACTCTTTTAACTGCTTATTTGGTCTTTCAGAGGGCCTTTTTGTGATAGGTCCTTTTTTAGGAGCACTCTATAGCCTCAGTAATAGTGTCAGGTCTTGGAGCCTCCTCTTGAGCCAGATCCCACTTTGAGCCTGTTGCAGTTCTTTCAGACAGAAACAATTATGGGTCAGAGTTTTGACTGTAGAATGGCAACCCCATCCCTCACTTGATGCCCTGTCTTTCTGCTGGAGCTGGGCTCTACAAGTTCCCTCTCCCCAATGTAGGGTATTTCATCTAAGGTCCTTCTCTTTGAGTCCTAAAATTTTCAAATATTAACTGCTGTTTTTCTGAATAAGTTTGGTATTTCTTGTGCATTTCAGAATTAATAAATTTTAAAAATTCTGTTTTTGAAAATTGACATCAAGTTGTATTGGTTAGATAAAGAAATGAATGTATTTAGCATTTTTGGAATGAGATTATAGAGTTTTTTGTTATATAACTCTGGCAGCCTTAGATATAAATCTGTAGACCAGGTGAGCCTCAAATTCATTTGTCTGTGTGATACTATCTCTTGATGGCTATGTTGAAGGTCATGCATTACCTTATCCAGCAAAAACATTAATCTTAAGGGAAGATATTCAAACTTTCCATACAAAAAATAGAGAATACTTAGTTTAACAATTAATAATCCTTTGAATGTTCTTCAGTGGGAGAGCTATACAAATGGAATAAAGTGATAACTACGTTCCTTTAGATAACATCATGAAATAGTACATACTGATAATATATTTCTAGGGACTCATAACCATATTAAATTTATTTACTTTTTTAATAGGAAAGAAAATGGCTTTTGAAAACTTTGCAATGGGAATTTTTCTCTTCTCCCAGATTACAGTGGGAATGCTTGGAAATTCTTCAATACTATTTTATTATATCATTTTGATATCAACTAGAAAGCCCTTAATGCCCAAAGACCTGATTATAGAGCATTTGACTTTTGCCAACTGCTTGTCTATCATCTCAAGAGGTATTCCACAGACACTGTCAAATTATGGATTTAAAGATTTCCTGGATGATATTGGATGTAAGTTAATAAACTTTATTTACCGAATAACAAGGGGAATGTCCCTGTATGCTATGTGCCTACTGAGTTGCTTCCAAGCAATCACAATCAGCCCCAGAAACTCCATGTGGATGATACTTAAACACAGAGCCACCAAGTACATTGGTCCCTCCTGTTCAATAAGCTGGCTTGTGCATCTCTTTCTAAACATCATGACTCCAGTAAGAGTGTCTGGTCCCAGATACAACAAAAATGTTACTAACTGGATGGATTATGAATACTGCTCATGGTTTACTCCTGGAAATATAGGAACTGCACTGTATATGTTCTTACTGTCCTTCTCTGATGTCTTGTGTCTGGGGCTCATGGCCTGCTCAAGTGTCTCCATGGTGAGTATCCTTTATAGACATAAGAAACAAGTTAAACATATCCGTAGTTCTCAGCAAGTTTTAAATGCCTCACCTGAAAACAGAGCCACCCAAACTATCCTCATCCTGGTGTGCACTTTTGTCATCTCTTACTCATTCTCCTCCATTGTGACTGTCTTTATATCTTACTCCAAACATCAAATGTTATTGGGAGTAAGTTTATTTACGTTTCTAGAAATATGCTTTCCAATATTTTGCCCCTTTGTTCTCATCACCAATATCAAGCCTGGTTTTAACCTCTTTTTATCCTGCTTTTGGAAGAGATAGCCTCCGCCAAGTACAACATAAGCCCCGGAGCCCATAAATCTTCTCTTATACCTTGGCATATTCTTTTTTAAGTCCCATACAACTTTAATTGATAATTTTTTGGCTATTTTATTTATTTACAATTCAAATGTTGTTCCCTCTCCTGATCTCTCCTCCCCAACGCCCCAGCCTATTCTCCTTTTCTTTTTGCCTCTAAGAAGCTATTCCCCCACTCACACATCCACTCCTGACTCACCACTGAAACATGCCCCTATGCTGAGACATCAAGCCTCCACAGAACTTAAGACCTCCCCTCTCATTGATGCCAGATAAGGCAATCCTCTGCTACATATATATCTGGAGCCATGAAGCCATCATTGTATACTCTTTGGTTTGTGATTTAGTCCCTGAGAGCTCTTGGGAATCAGTTTAGTTAATATTGTTGTTCTTCCCACGGAGTTAATATCATGTTCAGCTCCTTCAGGTCTTCCCCTAACTCTTCCATTGGGGTCTCTGGTCTCATTCTGATGGTTGGCTGTGAGTGTCTGCATCTGTCTTAGTCAGATCCTGGGGAATCCTCTCAGGGGGCAGCCATACGCTTTTATCGGTTGTACAATGCTAAAACTGCAGTTTGAAAATATCAAGCTTCCTATAACTGATCCCTTCATAATGTGGAGTCATCAGTAGTCGTTTATCAGGTATCATGTGGGGCAATGGGCTACACACAGGCAGCCTGGTTTCCAGTCGAGGCTAGATCTTGAACCCCGGGACCTGGTAATGATAATTCAATTGCATGGGATAGAAGGAGTTCTCTCATGTCTCCTGGAATCTGGTTCCTGTCCGAGTTACCGCCCCCATAACCCCCACAGGAGAGGCATGGCTATCAGCCACTTAGGAATAGCACCAAGCCTTCCCACATGCAAATAAGGTTTCCCCCAAACTCTCGGTCCAAGCCAATGAGAAGTGCCTGCTCTCAAACCCTGAATCACCCCCAGAACTGTATATAAAGCCATGCAGGGAATTACAGGTATGTGAGAACTGTTCCTTTGTCTGAGCCTTTTGTTCCAAGAGCTGTATGTAACACTTGTGAAGATATCTTCTCTCCTGAATAGCAACCAGAGGTCCTGCCACACTCCTCACTGGATTGTCAGTTTTTCCCCAGCTCAGCCTGACCGGATTCACTTCAGAGAGGCTCGGAGTTACTGAGCTACCTGGAAGACATGGCCGAGACTTCATGTACCTGCCTGCACTAACTTCCCTTCACTGGAACCTTCCCATCCGGCCTGGACAGAGGTCTCTGTGGAAAACCTCTGGTACCCAGACCCAAAGTATGACAACATTTTTTACATAATTTACTAACCAATAATGAGCAACATTTCAAATATATAAGAATATCATATTGTACAAATAGTTATATGATATTAGGCAAAGTATAGTGAACATGAGAAAATCCCAGCAATTGGGAGGCAGAGACAGGTATATTTCTGAGTTCAAGGCCAGCCTGGTCTACAAAGTGAGTTCCAGGACAGCCAAGGCTATACAGAGAAACCCTGTCTCAAAAAAACAAAAAGAGAGAGAGGGAGGGGCAGAGGGAGAGAGAGAGAGAGAGAGAGAGAGAGAGAGAATACATTTGGAAGACTAGGAATCATCTTATGGCCCAGGAAAATCTCTCTCTCTCTCTCTCTCTCTCTCTCTCTCTCTCTCTCTCTCTCTCTCTCTCTCTCTCTCTCTCTCTCTCTCTCTCTCTGTAATATTTTCTTTTAATTTTATATGAATGGGCATTTTTCTTGTATGAATGTCTGTATATCTCAAATACAAAATACCTGTGGAACTTAGAAGATATTTTGTACCCATTAAGACTAGAGTTACTGACAGTTTTGAGCATGCAAATCTTGAGTTATGGGAATAAACTGCTGGAATTCTGGAAAAATCGTCACTTTTATTAAGTTCCCAGCCATCCTTCAAGAACTAAAACTTTTGTCCAAGAATTTCATAAATCCATTGTTTTTAATTGCTGAGTAGTACTCCATTGTGTAAATGTACCACATTTTCTGTATCCATTCTTCTGTTGAGGAACATCTGGGTTCTTCCCAGCTTCTGGCTATTATAAATAAGGCTGCTATGAACATAGTGGAGCAGGTGTTCTTATTACAAGTTGGAACTTCTTCTGGGTATAAGCCCAGGAGAGGTATTGCTGGATCTTCCAGTAGTATTATGGCCAATTTTCTGAGGAACCTCCAGACTGACTTCCAGAGTGGTTGTACAAGCTTGCAATCCCACCAGCAGTGGAGGAGTGTTTCTCTTTCTCCACATTCTCACCAGCATCTGCTGTCACTTGAATTTTTTATCTTAGCCATTCTGACTGGAGTGAGGTCGAATCTCAGGGTTGTTTTGATTTGCATTTCCCTGATGATTAAGGATGTTGAACATTTTTTTCAGGTGCTTCTCAGTCATTCGGTATTCCTCTGTTGAGAATTATTTGTTTAACTCTGAACCCCATTTTTTAATGGGGTTATTTGAATTTTTGGAGTCTAGCTTCTTGAGCTATTTGTTAATATTGGATATTAGTCCCCTATCAGATTTAGGATTGGTAAAAATCCTTTCCCAATCTGTGGGTGGCCTTTTTGTCTTATTGACAGTGTCTTTTGCCTTATAGAAGCTTTGCAATTTTATGAGGTCCCATTTGTCAATTCTTGATCTTACAATGCAAGCCATTGCTGTTCTGTGCCCATCCTTAGTGAGGTAACCCAATCACAAAAGAAGTCATTAGATATGCACTCACTGATAAGTGGATGTTAGCCCAGAAACATAGAACACCCAAGATACAATTTGCAAAACACAAGAAAATCAAGAAGAGGGAAGACCAATGGGTGGATACTTTATTCCTCCTTAGAATAGGGAACAAAATACCCATGAAAGGAGTTACAAAGACAAAGTTTGGAGCTAAGATGAAAGGATGGACTATCCAGAGACTACCCCACCCCGGGATCCATCCCACAATCAGCCACCAAACCCAGACACTATTGCACAATGTCAGAAAGATTTTTCTGAAGGGACCCTATTATAGCTGTCTCATATGAGGCTATGCCAGTGCCTGACTGTTGGGGCTGTCCTGCGGCTCTCATGTCCAGGTTCGAGCCTGGGAGGCATCCTGGAGCTGAAAGAGAAGAGGAAATCTAGGCGAGTAGAGAAATAATGGAACAAAAACAACCTAGTCTGCTCAGAGTTCAAATGTTTAATAATAAAATCTGCACATATAAAGAGGGAAGCCCATCCCCAGTCAAACCAAGTTTCTTGATGTAGAGATGGGAAGTTGTCAAAACAGTCTTTTAGCAGAAACTCGCCAAATTCACAGTTTGCTGCTAACTCCGGAAAATCTTGGAGAACCTTTTCGGCCTCAGGGCAGGTGCCAGGCAGTGTAACATCAAAGGAGAGTGATGAGAAGCAGCACAGCAGGTGTCCCTGCCTCAGTGGCATATGGTCTGAACCAGCCTATCTATGCTAAAGGAGGATACATTTTCCCCCTTTAAATAATATTTTAAAAAAAACTGGACTGAGGCATAAAATTAACTTATGCTACATAGTCCTGCCCAGGAGTTATGGTGGCTGGTGGACCCACCTGTCTTAGGAAATCCTAAATCTTCCTGAATCTTCCTTATCCATCATAGGAGCATATGTGCAGCTTTTTTGTGTTTATTTTACACAAAACATGGCTCTGTGGTGTATTATTAACAGCCACGGCCTCTTGGCATGTACTCCTGTCTTAGATTGGTATGATTCCGAGTTTTGGGTGCCTGTCATTGACTCTCAGGCCCTCATTAGCACACCTTACTCCCAATTCAGACCAAAGCCACAATATGTACTTAAAATGCCTCTTGATGAAGATTAATAACTGCCACCTAAGCTGTTGGAGGCAAGGCTTCACTCCCGCTGCAGTCAGGCTGAATGGTGGCTGACCTGCTTGAGAAACAAAGGTGGGGCAGTGAAAAGCAACAGTATAAAAACTTCTTTGTGGAAACCCAGGTACTTTATTCAGTTGCAAATTAGCAAAGATCAAGCTCAGGTTCTGGCCTCCTGGTGTGGGTTTGAGAATTAGCAGAAAAACCAGAGATTCTCTGGAAGTGGAGGCTGTGCTCCAAATTAACTTTGCTAGGTAATTAATATTTTTAGCTATCTTCAATAGGAATCTCTAATATTGGAATTATTACTAGACCAGTCCAAGATTGACTTAGAATAACTGGTTACATTGAAAGAAAGAGAAGAATCATTATAACTCTATTATATGACTAATCTTTCCAAGTCAGATTACACAGTCTCTGATGTTCTTTTTTACCATAAAGTTAAAAAGCTTGAAGCAAGGCAGTTTCACTTGTTCAAACTGGAAAAAATGGCAAGCAATGATGGGTTGAAAACATGTACCCAATTCAGCTTCCTTGTCACTACAGTCAGGGCACTGAGCGAACTCACCTGTCAGCTTGTCACACGAATTAGCCATCATGCTTCTGCAGTGTTCTGTAAAGAGAACCTATGCTTTTCCCTTTCTTAATAAGGTAGCTATTCAGGATCAAGCCATATGCCAATAAGTAGATCCTTTTAAAATACTGTAAGGCATTTATTAAGTTCTTTCACATATAAATTTCAAAATTCTAAAATAAATTATGATTTAAATAATGTGCATGGGAATACATTAAATAATATGCACGGGGATATAATTTCCCCCTTCTTTGTCTTTTAAAAAGCTAAAGTTTTAAAGTTCCACAATACCTTGTCCTTGAGAATTAATAATTTGTTGACAAAACGTCTCAAATATTTGACTGTTATAGTCAGTATTAATGTAACATGGGCAGTGACTAATTGCACTTTCAATTGTTTCTCTTAAAGAGCGGTTGTAACTAGAAAGCTTGAAAAGTTATTAATAGTCACATGTGTATAATTTATTTATTTATTAAATCAGAAATTAGAGCACTTACTTGCAGCAATTTATTAAGTATAAGTCCTCAAGAATTAACACTACTATGTGGAAACAGGTAGTAACTGAGGACACTAAGAGCAAAGAACTTTTTACAATTTGACATGCACATTTTCCAAGAATACTAAAATATTATCTTAAACCATAGCTGTTTTGAATATATAAAGAGTAAGATTATATATCCAGTCCATCTTATATGTAGGACCTATAGACTGCCTGAGATATAATTCCAGCATGGCATTGCTTTAAGATGTCCAGGAAATTCAGAACAATTTATTAAATGTCCAAAAACAGCCTTCTTAAAAGGACAGCATTTTATCTAATGAGTTGTATATGCATAAGCAATTGCAAATTTGTGAATAAATAGCATCCGAGGGACGAACAATCTTAAGCAATTGTGAGCTCTGAGATATAATATTGACTATTAATATACAAATTAAGGTTTGATTGTTCAGCATTTTAAAACACCATCCACAATACACAATATAAAAACTCAAAAGAATGAACGTGTGATTTAATTCACATCTACTTATTTTCCCATAGAAGGGTTGTTTTTAAACACAATAATTGGGATGCATGCATTCTTGAATTTATAGAAGATACAAAAGCATGCATAAAAACAATTTTTTAACTTATCTTTGGGATAATGATTGTCAATTTTATTCAAAATGATGGTATGCAATAGATCAAATATTAATATTCTGTAATTACCAAATTAATTGCTGTTTAGAACAAGGAATAGACACTTTTTAAGATTCCTAAGACACAATTTTTGTTACAGGTTTTCCAAAATACACGAATATATCTTACAATTCTTTATTAGCACCACAGTAGTTTCAAAAGGATGCTGAAACTCTGCTTTGAAGTGAGTGCCACCTCAGCCTAGCCCCACCACCTCGGCCTTCCTCTCAGGCAGAAGAGGCTGAAGGCAGCCCAGTCTGTTGTGGGCCAAAAAGTCCAAACGAGGACTGCAGAGCACCCCAAGTCTTAGTGGGAAAAATACGACTACCCCAGCAGGGACAGGAGGAGTCTCATGGGGGCAATGGCGATGGTGGACTTCCCCTGAGTTTGCTACAAAGCCACCCACTTTCTGGTGGCCTCCCATGCTACCACGCACACAGAAAGCTGTGTGCCCCAAGGCCCTGCAGCAGCCAGCAGCAGGCTAGTAAGGAGGATAAGAATAATGTTTTCTCTTGCCAAAGAATACAGAAAATAAAGGGGGTAGGAAGTCACAGCAGGCAAAGAATCTTGAAGTTACCTGACACGAAACAAAGGAATGACTTCTAAAGGATTTACAGGGACCAGATAAATGTTTACAGTAAAGATAAAGTGGTTCTGCTTTAGGGTCAGCTTAATGACAGCTAAAGTTTTCACACCCTAGTCACAATGCAGCCTGCTAAAGAATTGCTGTGGGCACATTTAATATTTAATTATCATTGATTATAATTGATAACAATTATAAAAGCTTTCTTTATTTTCTGCAAAGCCTCTGTAGCAAACTACAACCCTAAGTATTAAAAAGATATTGCCTCTGAATCTTTTCTGGAGCAACAGCTACTACCCAGAACTAAAAAGCTCCTTGTGTGAGAGCAAGTATTTAAAGTAAACTTCTCTTGAGAGGCAAGGAGAGGCAAATTTCAAGAACTTCCTTAGGCACACCGTTTGCAAAACAAAAGAAAGTCACACAAACCTCGCTGAGGCTGCCCTGAACTTTGTATGGCTGTATAGCCATAGAGAGCTGTGTTAGTGCTCTCATAAGATGATTACTCTTGTAATTATCTTAATTAACAATATATGGGTGAGTATAAAATCTTAAATTTGCGATCAAACTGCCAGCTGCAGTTAAAGGAACACTGGCAATTTTTAACCATGATTTTTAAGTTTCTTACGCAATGTTAGAATAGTATCTACAGCCTTGGGAAAGCAATACCCAATTTCAAAGAAATATATCACTTTAGAATAAACATTAAATCTTCATTACCACATTGCAAGATTTGACTGCCAACTTATACCTCTGAATGTATGACAGTGCAAGCTTTAATGCTTCATTAAAGAGACATTGCTTTAAATCTATCTAATTCTACTTTCTAGGATAAGAATCACAATAAATATTATCTCAACTAGAAGTATCTTAGGAGGCCCAGTTTTTTGGCCTGCTTATGCCACATGTTTGAAAAGACTCCTGAATTGCCAATTTAAGGCTAACCTTCTGTTACCAATGTAACAATTATTTAATGTTAACCAATAGCTTATGAGCTGATACCAAATAAGGGCTTCACTTAGACCAATCAGAGAATTTTATTTTTTCTAGCTATAATTATAAAATAAAAAAGCACTTTGTCATTAGCTAAATACAATAATCACAAATGCAGAGAATTTTCTTAGGAAAAAACCATCTATCAGCTTTTTTGCCCCAAAACCATAAGGCTGAAGACTCCCTTTCTTTTTTTTTTTTTTTTGTTTTTTTTTTTTCATTTTAGCTTTTTATTAAAATGCTTAGGATACAGCCTGACCTTTCATAAATGACAGTTTTACTTTTGCTGAAACAGGACACATGTGCACTCTGATAAACAGAATGAAGAGTCTCGGTTCATTGGAGCCCCTGGCCAAGGCCCTGGTAGAGTTGCACTTGCTGCAGCAGCCTCTTTTGGCCACCTTACTTAAGACAGTGTTCTATGCAGCATGAACCAGACTGGTGCCATTGTTCAGCCATCTCTTTCTCCGGTGGCCAGAATAAACCACTTTCACAAAGAGCCACCCCGGGGCAGAGTCCAGTCTTCTAGGTTGCTACCGAGCAATTAGGGACAAACAAGAAAGACAGATGAGGAACCCAATGCTGAGGCCCTCACACCTGTCATATGCCTGGACAGACATGTAGACAGTCTTAGCCAAAGGCAATGAAGGGCACAACAGTCACCTACCCAGCTCACTCAGGGCTTTAACAGCAGGCCCTTCCACACTGACAGTTCTCATCCCAGCTGTACATGGGTGAACGCAATGCATGCAGTTTGCAGACAGACACCTCACCAAGCCTCTGCATTGGAAACCCGGCAGTGTAACAAAACACTGTCCCATAGGCTCAGTGCTCAAAACTAAAATGTGTTAAGTCACTCTCCAGGAGTGTGCTCCTAGCTTCCCTACCCTCTTGCTGGACACAAGCCTGTCAGAATACCGCAGCAGCAACAGCAGAATCTCCATTTAAGAACCTACTCTCACCTTGCATTAAAGGAAATCAGAATCAAGATACCCTCCCATCTGCAGACCATCTCCTCTCATGCACTCAAGGGTAAAATATAAAGTTAACATCACACACGGCAGCAAGAAAACCAACCAAATGCTATCTATATATAAAAAGCCTGTTCATGATCCTCACAGGGCCGCTGCTGCTTCCATTTTAGCACTCGCTGCTGCCAGAAGACCACCTGGGTTTTCTTTTATTTCTTAAGGAGAAAACACAGAGCCCCTGAGGGTTTTTCCTGGGTTCTCTTGTTGCTGCCAGATGAGAATCTCACAGAATTCAGGGCCTTAAGCTGATGATTTTGAGCTGCACCCTCCTGTTCAGAACCGTCCCTCTAGAATATGTTCAAAAGCATCAGAGTCACACCCACAGCATGGGCTCTACATGACAGATGTCCTTAACTCTTTCATGAGGCAAAAGTCACTTTTTATATCTACAATGAAAAAAAGGAAGGTGCTACACAGAGAGATGAAATTTCACAACAGTATAAAAGCAAAGCCTGCTGAAACTGGTAGCTGCAAATAAAGTTGACAACGTGACCATGACACTTCACCCACTCCAGATGAGGACTCCCCTTACCACGGTGGAGACCACCCTGGGGAAGGCCGAGGCTCTGTCCTCTCCAGGCTCTTGTCTCGGGTACCACCCTCAACAGGCAGTCACACAGCAGAGCCCAATGCGCTATCTGTTCATAATTTTATGAAGTATCTAAATTTCATTTACTAGTTAAAAAAAAAAAGAATAGAAAATCTGGACCAAGTAAATTGTGAACTCAAAAAGTTAGAGAAGGGATACCAATTACATTAACAACACTTTCTTTAAAAAATAGAATCACTTTCTTTTGAAATCAACCAGTGGTGAGACGTGTTTTTCTTCTCGGGTGTCCCATGATGGCACCCAGCTTTCCCTGGCAAATGCTGCCAGCCCCATTCCTCGCACACTGCCCGGCAGCAGCAGCAGACAGTGTGGAGAAGAGCACATGTCACCACTGGGCAATGAGCGTAGACAGACGTGTGGCTTCTCAATGCCATATATGGTTGGAGAGCTTTCTATTAGAAAAGTCCATGAGGAAGCTGTGAATAGGATCAGTCCAGAAGTAAAACTCTTTATTTTCACTGTCCAAACATCAGTCAATATACTGGGAAAGCCAGCGGAAACCCTCGCCGTAGCCTTGCCTCTTGAGCACACTGCACATGAATACTTCCATGGGGCGGGCGTTCAGCTCCTTCAGAGTCACATTCCCCTTTCCTGTGGTCTGCCCATACAGACCAAATATTTCACGGAGTTTTTATTCACTGATTGCATCTGTCCTGTCAATTTTGTTTCCCAAGATAAGAATTGGCACGTTGGATATTGTTTCATCAGTCATTAAAGCATTAAGCTCAACTTTGGATTCCATGAGATGAGAATGATCCGCACAGTCCACCAGAAAAACTATACCATTAATCGCTGGGAGATAATTTTTCCAAAGGCGACGTGCTTGCTCATGCCCACCGAGATCAAAAGTGGTGAAAGTCATTCCAGCAATTGTCAGTTCTTCTGAAGTGGGATGGAGTGTTGGTACGTGCTGGCCTAGTCTGTCATCTTTCAGCATGTGAAGAAGAGTGGTTTTGCCCGCGTTGTCCAATCCTAAGAATACAAGTTTTCCAGATTTCTTGTAGAGTCCTAGGAACTGGAGCACACTGCTGAAGCCATTGTAGATCCACTCAAAGATGAAAGACATTATTGATGCTTACAATGGCCCGAGGGGCTCCTCCGGCGGTGGCTGGCAGCGCGACCCTCACTCAGAGCACACAGACCAGCAGTCAAGACTCCCTTTCTTAAAAAACAGTTTTTCCAGCAGGAGCCCTCCTGCTGTGCCTGATTCTTAGTCAAAGTGTGAGCCACTCTCGACTTTGCTATACCAGCAGAGAAAGTTTTAGCCATCTTTCATTTTCCAACATGAAACACAGAACATGCAGTCATTCAGAAAACTAGACATGAACACACATGAATTAAACACGTGAACAAACCGGTGCACCAGACAGTAGACATTAGACAACATAAAGAGAGCAGAGAACTACTGCTGTGAGGGCTAGAGAGAAAGAGGCAGGGCGTCCCCTAACATTTCTCTTTGCCTCTGGGACATTTTCCTCCCACCTGATGCAGTTTCCAACTACGGCCAATCCGCCAGATTATTTAATCCCTTTTATTAAACCCTTTTATTTCTCTGGTCTAAAAAGCAGCTTCTGGAAGCTGTGGCCGACTGCCTGTTATGTTCCTAGATCCTGCTATCACTGAGTGGATCCAGCGCTGTTCTAGCTCAGACCATACCACACCTTAGCAACCTTTTGCCTGTTGCATCTCCGTGTTCTGGTACGAGTTTTCTATCTGTGGAGCTCCATACTAGCAGTGTTTCTTCCAGCGTCCTCTGCCATTCCCTGGTCCCAAGTTGGTTCACCAAATTGGCTAGTCTGCTCAAGGGTCAAATGTTTAATAATAAAATCTGCACTTATAAAGAGGGAAGCCCTTCCCCAGTCACACCAAGTTTCTTGATGTAGAGATGTGAAGTTGTCAGAACAGCTTTTTAGCAGAAACTCACCAAATTCACAGTTTGCAGCTAACTCCAGAAAATCTTGGAGAATCGGTTTGGCCTCAGGGCAGGTAGCAGGCAGTGTAACATCAAAGGAGAGTGATGAGAAACAGCACAGCAGGTGACCCTGCCTCAGGGGCGTACAATACGGTCTGAACCAGCCTATCTAGGCTGAAAGAAGTTACACCTGGCAAATACAGAAGTAGATGCTCACAGTCATCTATAAGATGGAACACAAGGCCCCCAATGGAGAAGCTAGAGAAACCACCCAAGGAGCTGAAGGGGTCTGCAACCCTATAGGTGGAACAACAATATGAACTAACCAGTACCCCCAGAGCTGGTATCTTTAGCTGCATGTGTAGCAGAAGATAGCCTAGTCGGCCATCACTAGGAAGAGAGGCCCCTTGGTATTGCAAACTTTATATGCCCCAATACAGGGGAATGCCAGGGCCAAGAAGTGGGAGTGGGTAGGTAGGGGAGCAGGGTGGAGGGAGGCTATAGAGAACTTTCGGGATAGCATTTGAAATGTATATAAAGAAAATAATAAAAAAAGAACTGAAATTTTTGATAGTTTTAATATTTTAATTTTATGCATATATGTGTGCTTAAATGTATGTATGTCCATACCATGCAAACCTGCTGCGCACAGAGTCAAGAACAGTGTGTGGAGCCTCTGGAACTGTAGCTACAGGCAGTGATATGTCAGTCAATGTGGTTGCTTAAAACAGAACACAGTTTATTTACAAGATCACTGCATCCTTTTCAATACTGAGCCAGCTCCCAAGCTCCAAGGTCTTGTTTATTGCTTCTCAAATGTAGAAACTACAATGTTGCAAGTGTCATTACTGCAATGAATGCATTATAAAAATGCGAAAAATTGTTTTCCAGCCTTTCACTCTGAGGTAGTGTCTGTCTTTTTCCTGTAAGCAGCAAAATGTTGGGTCCTGTTTGTGTAGCCAGTCTATTAGCCTATGTCTTTTTATTGGGGAATTGAGTCCATTGATGTTAAGAGAAATTAAAGAAAAGTAATTGTTGCTTCCTGTTATATTTGTTGTCAAAGTTGGGATTCTGTTCTTGCGGCTGTCTTCTTTTAGGTTTGGTGAAGGATTACTTTCTTGCTTTTGCTAGAGTGTAGTTTCCATCTTGTATTGGTGTTTTCTTGTTATTATCCTTTGAAGAGCTGGATTCATGGAAAGATATTGTGTGAATTTGATTTTGTCATGGAGTCCTTTGTCATAGTCCTCCATCTATGGCAATTGAGAGTTTTGCTGGATGGAACACAGGGCCCCCAATGGAGGAGCTAGAGAAAGTACCCAAGGAGCTGAAGGGGTCTGCAACCCTATAGGTGGAACAACAATATGAACTAACCAGTACCCCCAGAGCTTGTGTCTCCAGCTGCATATTTAGCAGAAGATGGCCTATTTGGCCATCATTGGGAAGAGAGGCCCCTGGTCTTACAGACTTCATAAGCTCTAGTACAGGGGAAGGCCAGGGCTAGCTAAGAAGTGGGAGTGAGTGGGTAGGGGAGCAGAGCAGGAGGAGGGTATAGGGAACTTTCGGGATAGCATCTGAAATGTAAATAAAAAATATCTAATAAGAATGTAGTTTAAAAAAACAAAACAAAAGAAATGGGAGTACCAACAAAGGAAAGCTTAAGAACTTTAGTTGTTCTGACAAAGGCAAATATAACATTTTCCTTCATGTGAAATCATGGAACAATGAGAAACTGGAGTTAAATATGAATTACAGTTGAAAGGAAGACAGAGATGAGATAAAGAAGCACTGATATGATACAAGCTCATAGTGCACATGTATGTATCACAATGCAATCCTTTACTATGGATAATTAGCATATGCTTTAAAATAAAAAGAAATTGAAACCTCTCACCACAGCTCTGGGGCCCATTTCATACATTTGTCTTCCATGACTATCTCTGTTCCTCTAGCATCTCCCATATAAGCCATGTGCTGTAATATTAACTTTCTAGAAAATTCACCAAAGTACTTCAATTGTATACAATTATCATGTTTGCACAGATTCATTTTCTCAAGAAAATATACTTCTGGTCTCCTACTTATTTCTAAGGAGTTACATTATAGCATATTTTATTTATAACAACTTTTCCTTGGTGGAATTTTCTGCAAAGAATAAATGGGTCAAGTCTTCAGTCCTCTAGAGTATACAAACCCCCATATCGCAAGTGCTTTCTGTTAAGTATTTAAGAGCTCCATGGTAATAGAAAACATGCTAAGTGATTTATATTGGAACAGAGACATTCAAATTTAGATTTCAGCACCCTTCTTAAGAGGCATTGACATATTGTTTTCTAAATAACCTGGTCACCACCAAACCATCCTCAAGTACTATCCTCAAGTCTATTTAGAAGGCCTATATCTACACTAAACTCTTAAGTTTGTTAAATTTCAATAAATCAACTGTAGTTTTATTTCCATCTGCCAATTTCTCAAAACAGGACTTTTTTAGTATTAATGTTTGCATAAAACTGGACATTTTAAAATCATCTCAGATTCAGTTCTTGGCCTCTTGTATAAGGCATTATCTGTGAGCTTTCTCAGCATATTACAAACATTATCATTTGTTTCTTCAGCTCCAAAATAACTGAGGATATATTTTCTCATTTTCTTGTTTCTTTTGGTCAATAATTTTCCTAGTCTTATTAAAGCATCTTATTTCCATATGGAACTGGGATGCAAACATCCTGTAAACAAGAAAGCATAGTATATGCTACATTTGATCCTGGCTTATATTTTCCATAGGAATGCTTTGTCTTTTTGTGATACAAATGCATCATTGTGATTATTGGGAAAGGTAGTAATTGATGGCATAATGTTGCTACATGGACATAGCTACTCTGGGCTTGCAACCTCAATGAGGATATGTGCTGCAATGCTGTTTCTGGTTGAAATATATAGTAAGGTCTGAGTGACATATGTTGGAAACAGTGGTCTGTATAAGGACATTGCATTTGTCAGGAAAACTTTTTGCCACTGGATAGTTCCCACCCAAAAAACCAGTAATATCTATAAAGAGAGTCTGAGTAAAGTTAAATGGGAAAGCTTTTTATTAACTTTTGCAATTTTCTATGAGCTTGAAATTATATCACATCATAAAATTTTCAAAAATTCAACTAAGAGCAGAAGTGTTAAATCTTCTCACTTTTTGCTCCATGGAAATACTGAAATAATGCTATGAATTTAGTGGAAGCACTTTCTTTTTTTTCATTTTTTATTAGATATTTTCTTCATTTACATTTCAAATGTTATCCTGAAAGTCCCGTATACCCTCCCCCTGCCCTGCTCCCCAGCTCACCCACTCCCACTTCCTGGCCCTGGCATTCCCCTGTACTGGGGCATAAGTGGAAGCACTTTCAAACTATGAAATTGGATTTTAAAAGTTCCCTACAAAACACACACACCTCACATCCTAGGAATAGGAAAGGTAGGATCTTAGGACATGTCAAAAGCCACTTGATAGATCTGATATTTGTTTTCTTGTTCCTGAGGTAATATACCTGACAAAGGCAATTCAAAGAATGGTACATTTCTTTCACACCACAGTCTGAAGGAAAAGCCTATCATGATAAGGTAGAGGCAGTGGGGGAGATGGATTTATGGTGAGAGATGCATGAGGTATGTGTTACCATTGAGGTCACAACCAGAAAAAGAAGGACATGAATTGTGATGCTCAGTGTTTTTGGAGGGATGCTTTTTATTTAGATTCTATTTAGTCTATGGAATTGTATCACACAAATTGAAAGTGGATCTTCTGTCCTCACTGGAACTGCTCTGAAACACATTTGTACTAATTTGGACAAGGAAGAATAACTATCTCAAGTCTATATTATCAACTTGACAGATATACATATGATTTTTAAGTAAAAAATAAATGTCTTAATAAAAGTCTATATTTTATAGGTCAGAATCGCACAGGATACCCAACTTCAAAATGCATAATTAATCATGAGGAGGTAAATTCATAAATACCATAATTGATCAAAAATCCCAACAAAATCAACAAAGATAAGATGCATGCCTACACACACACACACACACACACACACACACACACACACGCACACACACACACATGGTTAAATATTTATGTTCATTATGTAGTTTAATTGTTTCAGAAATCCACTCTCCACTATATTACTGAGAAAATGGATGAAGAGGGAGTCAGTAACAAAAACTAAGGGTGCTTCAAAAACTTCGCATGAGAAGTCTTTCTATTATTGTCCACATAAATGCTGTAGAAGTAATTACTTACGGTTATCCTGTGCATAGTATTGTGATAATATTTTTTTATTACATATTTTCCTCAATTGCATTTCCAATGCTATCCCAAAATTCCCCCAATCCCCCCCCCCACTTCCTACCCACCCATTCCCATTTTTTTTTTTTTGGCCCTGGCGTTCTCCTGTACTGGGGTATGTAAAGTTTGCGGTTCCAATGGGCCTCTCTTTCCAGTGATGGCCGACTAGGCCATCTTTCGATACATATGCAGCTAGAGTCAAGAGCTCCAGGGTACTGGTTAGTTCATAATGTTGCTCCACCTATAGGGTTACAGATTGCTTTAGCTCCTTGGGTACTTTCTCTAGCTCCTCCATTGGGAGCCCTGTGATCAATCCAATAGCTGACTGTGAGCATCCACTTCTGTGTTTGCTAGGCCCCAGCATAGTCTCACAAGAGACAGCTATATCGGGGTCCTTTCAGCAAAATCTTGCTAGTGTATTCAAATGGTATCAGCGTTTGGAAGCTGATTATGGGGTGGATCCCTGGATATGGCAGTCTCTACATGATCCATCCTTTCATCAGAGCTCCGAACTTTGTCTCTGTAACACTTTCCATGGGTGTTTTGTTCCCAATTCTAAGTAGGGGCATAGGGTCCACACTTCAGTCTTCATTCTTCTTGAGTTTCATGTGTTTAGCAAATTGTATCTTATATCCTGGGTATCCTAAGTTTTGGGCTAATATCCACTTATCAGTGAGTACATATTGTGTGAGTTCCTTTGTGATTGTGTTACCTCACTCAGGATGATGCCCTCCAGGTCCATCCATTTGGCTAGGAATTTCATAAATTCATTCTTTTTAATAGCTGAGTAGTACTCCTTTGTGTAAATGTACCACATTTTCTGTATCCATTCCTCTGTTGAGGGGCATCTGGGTTCTTTCCAGCTTCTGGCTATTATAAATAAGACTGCTATGAACATAATGGAGCATGTATCCTTCTTACTGGTTGGGACATCTTCTGGATATATGCCCAGGAGAGGTATTGCTGGATCCTCTGGTAGTACTATGTCCAATTTTCTAAGGAACTACCAGACTGATTTCCAGAGTGGTTGTACAAGCTTGCAATCCCACCAACAATGGAGGAGTGTTCCTCTTTCTCCACATCCTCTCCAGCATCTGCTGTCACCTGAATTTTTGATCTTAGCCATTCTGACTGGTGTGAGGTGGAATCTTAGGGTTGTTTTGATTTGCATTTCCCTGATGATTAAGGATGTTGAATATTTTTTCAGGTGCTTCTCTGCCATTCAGTATTCCTCAGGTGAGAATTCTTTGTTCAGTTCTGAGCCCCATTTTTTAATGAGGTTATTTAATTTTCTGGAGTCCACCTTCTGGAGTTCTTTATATATATTGGATATTAGTCCCCTATCTGATTTAGGATAGGTAAAGATCCTTTCCCAATTTGTTGATAGCCTTTTGTCTTATTGACAGTGTGTTTTGACTTACAAAATCTTTGCAGATTCATGAGGTCCCATTTGTCAAATCTCGATCTTACAGCACAAGCCATTGCTGTTCTATTCAGGAATTTTTCCCCTGTGCCCATATCTTCAAGGCTTTTCCCCACTTTCTCCACTATAAGTTTCAGTGTCTCTGGTTTTATGTGAAGTTCCTTGATCCACTTACATTTGACCTTAGTACAAGGAGATAGGAATGGATCGATTCCCATTCTTCTACATGATAACAACCAGTTGTGCCAGCACCATTTGTTGAAAATGCTGTCTTTTTTCCACTGAATGGTTTTAGCTCCCTTGTCGAAGATCAAGTGACCGTAGGTGTGTGGGTTCATTTCTGGGTCTTCAATTCTATTCCATTGGTCTACTTGACTGTCACTATACCAGTACCATGCAGTTTTTAATCAGAATTGCTTTGTAGTAAAGCTTTAGGTCAGTCATGGTGATTCCACCAGAGGTTCTTTTATCCTTGAGAAGAGTTTTTGCTATCCTAGGTTTTTTGTTATTCCAGATGAATTTGCAGATTGCTCTTTCTAATTCATTGAAGAATTGAGTTGGAATTTTGATGGGGATTGCATTGAATCTGTAGATTGCTTTTGGCAAGATAGCCATTTTTACAATGTTGATCCTGCCAATCCATGAGCATGGGAGATCTTTCCATCTTCTGAGATCTTCTTTAGTTTCTTTCTTCAGAGACTTGAAGTTTTTATTATACACATCTTTCACTTCCTTAGAGTCACGCCAAGGTATTTTATATTATTTGTGACTATTGAGAAGGGTGTTGTTTCCCTAATTTCTTTCTCAGCCTGTTTATTCTTTGTGTAGAGAAAGGACATTGACTTGTCTCATTTAATTTTATATCCAGCTACTTCACCGAAGCTGTTTATCAGGTTTAGGAGTTCTCTGGTGGAATTTTTAGGGTCACTTACATATACTATCATAACATCTGCAAAAGGTGATATTTTGACTTCCTCTTTTCCAATTTGTATCCCCTTGATCTCCTTTTGTTGTCGAATTGCTCTGGCTAGGACTTCAAGTACAATGTTGAATAGGTATGGGGAGAGTGGACAGCCTTGTCTAGTCCCTGATTTTAGTGGGATTTCTTCAAGCTTCTCACCATTTACTTTGATGTTGGCTACTGGTTTACTGTAGATTGCTTTTATCATGGTTAGGTATGGGCCTTGAATTCCTGATCTTTCCAAGACTTTTATCATAAATGGGTGTTGGATCTTGTGGAATGCTTTTTCTGTATCTAACGAGATGATCATGTGATTTTTGTCTTTGAGTTCGTTATATAATGGATTAAGTTGGTGGATTTCCATATATTAAACCATCCCTGCATCCCTAGAATAAAACCTACTTGGTCAGGGTGGATGATTGCTTTAATGTGTTCTTAGATTCGGTTATCAAGAATTTTATTGAGTATTTTTGCATCAATATTCATAAGGAAAATTGGTCTGAAGTTTTCTATCTTTGTTGGATCTTTCTGTGGTTTAGGTGTCAGAGTAATTGTGCCTTCATAGAATGAGTTGGGTAGAGTTCCTTCTACTTCTATTTTGTGGAATAGTTTGTGCAGAACTGGAATTAGATCTTCTTTGAAGTTCTGGTAGAACTCTGCACTAAACCCATCTGGTCCTGGGCTTTTTTTTTGGCTGGGAGACTATTAATGACTGCTTCTATTTCTTTAGGGGATATGGCACTGTTTAGCTCGTTAACTTGATCCTGATTTAACTTTGGTACCTGGTATCTGTCTAGAAATTTGTCCATTTCATCCAGGTTTTCCAGTTTTGTTGAGTATAGCCTTTTGTAGAAGGATCTGATGGTGTTTTGGATTTCTTCAGGATCTGTTGTTATGTCTCCCATTTCATTTCTGATTTTCTTATTTAGAATACTTTTCCTGTGCCCTCTAGTGAGTCTAGCTAAGGGTTTATCTATCTTGTTGATTTTCTCAAAGAACCCACTCTGAGTTTGGGTAATTCTTTGAATTGTTCTTGTTTCCATTTGGTTGATTTCCCCCCTGAGTTTGATTATTTCCTGCCTTCTACTCCTCTTGGGTGAATTTTCTTCCTTTTTTTCTAGAGCTTTTGGATGTGTTGTCAAGCTGCTAGTGTGTGCTCTCTCCAGTTTCTTTTTGGAGGCACTCAGAGTTATAAATTTCCCTCTTAGAACTACTTTCATTGTGTCCCATAGGTTTGTGTATGTTGTGGCTTCATTTTCATTAAACTTTAAAAAGTCTTTAATTTCTTTCTTTATTCCATCCTTGACCAAGGTATCATTGAGAAGACTGTTATTCAGTTTCCACGTGAATGTTGACTTTCCATTATTTATGTTGTTATTGAAGATCAGCCTTAGTCCATGGTTGTCTGATAGGATGCATGGGACAATTTCTATATTTTTGTATCTCTTGAGGCCTGTTTTGTGACCAATTATATGGTCAATTTTGGAGAGTTCCCGTGAGGTGCTGAGAAGAAGGTATATCCTTTTGTTTTAGGATAAAATGTTCTGTAGAAATCTGTTAAGTCCATTTGTTTCATAACTTCTCTTAGTTTCACTGTGTCCCTGTTTAGTTTCTGTTTCCAGGATCTGTCCATTGATGAAAGTGGTGTGTTGAAGTCTTCCACTATTATTATGTGAGGTGTAATGTGTGCTTTGAGCTTCACTAAAGTGTCTTTAATGAATGTGGCTGCCCTTGCATTGGAGCATAGATATTCAGAATTGAGAGTTCTTCTTGGAGGATTTTACCTTTGATGAGTATGAAGTGTCCCTCCTTGTCTTTTTCGATAACTTTGGGTTGGAATTCGATTTTATTTGATATCAGAATGGCTACTCCAGCTTGTTTCTTCAGACCATTTGCTTGGAAAATTGTTTTCCAGCCTTTCATTTTGAGATAGTGTCTGTCTTTTTCCCTGAGATGGGTTTCCTGTAAGCAGCAGAATATTGGGTCCTGTTTGTTTAGCCAGTCCCTTAGTCTATGTCTTTTTATTGGGGAATTGAGTCCATTGATATTATGAGATATTAAAGAAAAGTAATTGTTGCTTCGTTTTATTTTTGTTGTTAGAGTTGGCATTCTGTTCTTGTGGCAGTCTTCTTTTTGGTTCGTTGAGGGATTACTTTCTTGATTTCTCTAGGGCGTGATTTCCATACTTGTATTGTTTTTTTTTTTTTTTTCTTTTATTATCCTTTAAAGGGCTGGATTCGTGGAAAGATAATATGTGAATTTGGTGTTGTTGTGGAATACTTTGGTTTCTCCATCTATGGTAATTGAGAGTTTGGCTGGGTATAGTATCCTGGGCTGGCATTTGTGTTCTCTTAGTGTCTGTATAACATCTGTCCAGGCTCTTCTGGCTTTCATAGTCTCTGGTGAAAAGTCTGGTGTAATTCTGATAGACCTGCCTTTATATATTATTTGACCTTTCTCCCTTACTGCTTTCAATATTCTATCTTTATTTAGTACATTTGTTGTTCTGATTATTATGTGTTGGGAGGAATTTCTTTTCTGGTCCAGTCTATTTGGAGTTCTGTAGGCTTCTTGTATGATCATGGGTATCTCTCTCTTTCTTTAGGTTTGTGAAGTTTTCTTCTATTATTTTGTTGAAGATATTTGCTGGCCCTTTAAGTTGAAAATTTTCATTCTCATCAATTCCTATTATCAGTAGGTTCAGTCTTCTCATTGTGTCCTTTATTTCCTGGATGTTTTGAGTTAGGATCCTTTTGCATTTTGTATTTTCTTTGATTGTTGTGCAGATGTTCTCTATGGAATCCTCTGCACCTGAAATTCTCTCTTCCATCTCTTGTATTCTGTTGCTGATGCTTGCATCTATGGTTCCAGATTTCTTTCCTAGGGTTTCTATCTCCAGCGTTGCCTCACTTTGGGTTTTCTTTATTGTGTCTACTTCCCTTTTTAGGTCTAGTATGGTTTTGTTCATTTCCATCACTTGTTTGGATGTGTTTTCCTGTTTTTCTTTAAGGACTTCTACCTGTTTGGTTGTGTTTTCCTGTTTTTCTTTAAGGACCTGTAACTCTTTAGCAGTGCTCTCCTTTATTTCTTTAAGTGAGTTACTAAAATCCTTCTTGATGCCCTCTACCATCATCATGAGATATGCTTTTAAATCTGGGTCTAGATTTATGGTTGTGTTGGGGTACACAGGACTAGGTGGTGTGGGAGTTCTGCGTTCTGATGATGGTGAGTGGTCTGGATTTCTGTTAGTAGGTTTCTTACGTTTCCCTTTCACCATCTGGTAATCTCTGAAACTAGCTGTTAGAGTTGTCTCTGGTTAGAGCTTGTTCCTCAGGTGACTCTGTTACCCTCTATCAGCAGACTTGGGAGGCTAGCTCTCTCCTTAGTTTCAGTGGTCAGACTATTCTCTGCAGGCAAGCTCTCTTCTTGCAGGGAAGGTGCCCAGATATCTGGTGTTCGAACCTGCCTCCTGGCAGAAGTTGTGTTCCACTCACCAGAATTTTTAGGATCCCGTGGGGAATCCTGTGTGGGTCCTTGCGGGTGTCTGGAGACTCTGCTTAGCAAGGCACTCAGGTCCTCGAGTGGACCGGAAGGGACTTGTGCCCCAGCTCAGGCCAGGTTATCTGTTTCCCTAGTTAATGCAGTCTCAGGTTCTGAGAGATTGGATTGGAGCAGACACTGTGTTCCTCTCACCAGAGGTCTTAGGATCCCGTGGGGAATCCTGTGTGGGTCCTTGCGGGTATCCAGAGACTCCGCTAGCAAGGCACCCTGGTGCTTGAGTAGACCGGAAGGGACTTGTGCCCCAGCTCAGGCCAGGTTGTCTGCTTCCCTAGTTAATGCAGTCTCAGGTTCCGAGAGATTGGATTGGAGCAGACACTGTGTTCCTCTCACCAGAGGTCTTAGCATCCCATGGGGAATCCTGTGTGGGTCCTTGTGGGTGTCCGAAGACTCCAATGGCAAGGCGCCCCGGTGCTGGAGTGGACCAGAAGGGGTATTGTGATAATCTTATATTCCATAGGATTTCCACTAAAAGGCCAGTTTTGAGATTCATGCTCTTGGATTTTTGGTGTGAGTGTCTAAACATCCCTCAAACTATTGCCATTGCTCTTGGTTACAAACCATTAATTTATGGCAAGACTGTCTTTCTAACGATACCATACACTTTGAGATGAGACATGAGAAATCAAGTTCATATTGACCAATATATGTTTCATAGTTGTTGGGTACATTCCATTGCACCTATAATGCATTGGTTTTTTTAGATCAAGTCATTCATAGTCTTACCCAGCTGAGAACACTATGAAATACAACAGTGACTGTCCTAGTACAATACTCCCATGCTACATGTATATTACAACTATTAATGGGGTAACCAGTCACTGTCCAGTTCTTGGGCCTTGCTATACAGTAGTAATTCTCAACCTGTGGGTACTGACAATTAGAAATCACATATTTCTGATAATCTAAAAGTCTGCTCACTAGAAAAATTACAATCATGAAACACCAACAAAAATTAATTTATGGTAGTGGGTTCCTAAGAACAGAGGAAACATGTGTTGTACATATATCCATAGCCTTAGATTAGTGCAACACTAAGAAATCATCAGAACAGATTCTTTTTGCTATGAAAGTCATTATCACATTGACCAAAGCACAAAGAATGAGTGATTTTCTATCTTCCGGTCACAAATGGGATACCTATATCATTTCCCAAATCAAAGTTTCAAATAGTGTAATGGTAAATAGGATGGAAAAATCCAAATGGCCAAATGGGAAGGATCACTGGCGAGGGGTGGGGGTGGGAGTGTTGGGGGGAAGCATCTACTAGGTATGTCAGTGTCACTGCACTCATAAACTCAGAAAAGCTTGGGATTTTGCAAACTGTGTGATCTTTGCAGTTGGGGGTCCCAATGTTGCTTCTTGGCAACACACACATACACACAACATTAGACCAGTCGTCATTCTAGCATAACATAGGGGGGTTCATGAGACACCAGCATTAAGTGAGGAGTTATTGATAGTTCATGGCTTCTGGGCAGGGAGAAGCAGTTTTCTCTAAGGGTGTAGCCCCTAGTAGGTCAACCAAGCACCAGTGGATAAACTCACACACCTACAAATATATGAACAGCAGAAATTGACATGGTAAAATAAATAAAGTTTATGAAGTTGGAGGATTTGGTAATATGAAAGCACATCTAGAGGACTTCGGAAGACAAGCAAAGAAGTCAACATGATCAAATGCTGTTTTATGCATATATGACATTCTCAAAAAATTAATGAAAACACTATATTGAAGAAGATGAGGGGGTTTGCAGCCCCATAGGGAGAGTAACAGTGTCAACCAGCCAGACCCCGCTAGAGCTCCCTGGAACTGGACCACCAACTAAAGAGTACACATGGAGAGACCCCATGGCTCTGGCTACATATGTTGCAGAGGATAGCCTTGTTGGAAATCAGTGGGACGAGTGGCCCTTGAGCTTGAGGGGGTTCTATGCCCCAGTGTAGGGGAATGCCAGGGCAGGAAGACAGGAGTGGGGAAGTGGGCAGGGGAGCACCCTCATAGCAGCAGGGTGAGGGAGGGGAGGATAGGTTTCCAAAGGGGAGACCTGGAAAGGAGAAAACATTTGAAATGTAAAGAAAGAAAATATCCAATGAAAGAAAAAAAAAAAAAAACAATCCAATATATATTCCAGCGCATACTCCAGAAATTGCATTCATGCTAGCGCTAGTCATAAATTTAATCTTTTAGAGGCTGTTTTCATAAGAGGTGCACAAGGACACTGGCTAGGCTAAGTTGGTGTTGACTCAATGCCGAATTCACCTAGGGTTATGACAGCAAATTGGGATGGGGAATTCTATATAGGCATTTCCCGCAGCCAAGAGTTGCATCAGGCAAAAGGAGCAGGGTTTAAAATAAAATCAAATAAGAAAAATACCAAACAACAACAACAAAGATGTTTCAAAAATTCTTAGCTCAACTATATTTATACTGTGCATGGATCCAATAAGTAGGAATGGTAAATATGCATATGACATGTGAAAGAGTGGGAGAACAGGTTTCAGAAAAGCAGTTGTCCCTTTGCCAGGTCTCGTTAGCAAAAAAGGACATCCACTTCTCTTCATCTCTGTGTATTGCCTGTCTTTGGTGAACCAATCTGTCTACATGTGTCTGTTTTTGTCTAGTTGTTTGAATGACTGTTGTACTGTTTCATGTTCAAGAGAAAAAAAATGGATAAAATTTTATCTGCTGGCTATTCATCCCTTAATTTAGTTTAGCTTTATTAGAAGGCAGTTTCAATTTGCACAGCAGAAACTGTTAAGATACCCTGCACTGTAGCTGGGAGACAAGCACACCTGGAGAAAAGCTGCTTTTAAAGGGACCAAAACTTTCTCAAGTTCTAAGGCAAGTAAGCTGATAGTTGTTTCTCCTAGAAAAATCTCTGCAACTGTGATTATTGGGTTCAGCAAGTGACAAGGTGCTTTTTCTCTTGAAATTATAGCTAGAAAAAGCAAGAAAATTTTGTTTGGTCTAAATGTATAAGATTTATGTAGCCACTCATTTTTGTTTCTGACTGGTTTACTGCATGTCTTGGTTACAGAGTGATTTATAAGTTATTGGGTATGATTAAAACATTGTAATGCTGGTAACAGAAAGTTAGCTTAAAACTGGTAACTCAGAGTTGGGGTCATTTTAAACAACACATGGCATTAGCTAACACAGGAAAACAGGTCTCTACAGATACTTCTAAATTGGGATAATATTTTATGTAATTCTTATCCTAGGAATCAGACTAATTTAGGGCAATATCTCTTTTATGAGGTATTAAAAGTTACACTGTTATGCATTTATATATAACAATTGGCAGCCAAAATGTGTGATGTGAAAGTAAATCTTTCGGTATTGATTTTTAAAGAGAATGGATGGTTTAAAATTGGGTTTTGATTTCCAAAGTTGTGGTGTGGGAACGTGCAAATGTGTGACCTTAGAGAACATAAGATGGCTGCTGAAAGACCTTGCTAGAATAGCATGCTGGGGATCTTCTGCTAGAAAGTTGTGATTAACACTCCCTTCCTGGAATGACCCAGCAAAACAAGCTTTACAAGAAATCCCCCCAACCCCCCTCCCTCAAGGCAGGTGCAGATAACAATCAAAAATGTTTTGGTTCCCTCTTCTGGTGATTAAGACCTCACCTCACTCCTGGTCAACAATGCTGCTTAAGGAAGGTCATTAAACACTTCTCTCTCCGGAAGGGAGAGGCTAATTACCATTTATTTATTTATTTATTTTTATTTATTATATGTAAGTACACTGTAGCTGTCTTCAGACACTCCAGAAGAGGGCATCAGATCTCATTACGGATGGTTGTGAGCCACCATATGGTTGCTGGGATTTGAACTCTGGACCTTCGGAAGAGCAGTCGGGTGCTCTTACCCACTGAGCCATCTCACCAGCCCCCTAATTACCATTTCTAAAGGTGAGAATGAAAAGGTAGCTGTGGCCCATCAATGTGCTTAAACCAACTCCTGTTGTTATCAAGGTCTACACTTAAACTGTATAAAAAGTCTGGGCTTAGGAGATTTGGGGTCTTCTCTTCCCCAATTGCAGGACAGTCCCAGTGCGCTAGATCAATAAACCTCTTGCTTGTTGCATCGATCTCCATCTCTATGTTTCTTTGAGTGGGACATTCCAGATGTAAGACTCTTCAGGGGTTGTGTTCTAATGTTACAAGAGAACTTAAAAATTATAGTTAAACTGCCAGTGTTCTTTTGGCTGCAGTTTGCAGTTCCATCTCAGGCTTGGCATTTCTAATTCACCCATATTTGTAATTAAGGAAAAAAAATCAAGCAAGTTCAGGCTGTTGCCTTGAGGGAGACTACAGTAAACATTTACATTTGAGTTAATGCAAAGCTCAGAGAAGCCTTAGTGGAGGTTTGTTGAGGCATCCCTTTTGTTTTGCAAACCCTGCCTAAGGCAGTTTTTTGAGCCCTTGCCTCCAGGGACCTGGGAACTATTTTTAAGCCAAAACAACATTACTACAGCTTTGTCCAGGTGTTGTTCAAAACAAAGTTCAAACGTAAGATTTATGAAAGGTTAATGAGGCTATGGAACTTGAAATTTGGCCTGCCTATTCCAGCAGCCATTCCAGGAAATGCATACAGAATTATTATAAATGTAGAAGGTTGTTTTAATACAATCTTCCTTTGCATCCTGATGATTGTAAAAGGTTTGCAATTAGCTTGTTTGCTTGCAATTTTAAAGAACCAATGAAGCAATATCATTGGATACTTTTGCCACAGTTAATTGTGTATATATATATATATATATATATATATATATATATATATATATATTTATATATATATAGTTGCTGCTTCAATAAAAGAAGTTTATTGAATCCTTCAGTGTATATTATTCATTATATGGATATTTTATTAGCTAACCCCTCTGACAGGGAGTTTTACTACAAACCTTTGCTTGTATACAACAAGCTTTGAAGTTTTGGGGAGTAGTTGTTGCTCCAGAAAAAGATTCAAAGGCAATATCTTTTTCAATATTTGGGACATCAGTTATATTCTAAACAAACAGTGACACAGAAAATTCAAAGAAAAGGTAGTTTACTTACTTTAAAAGGCTTAAAGGAGATATTAATTGGTTAATCCCTCACCTTCAGCTCTCCACAGGAGGACTTAAGCCACTGTTTAATGTCCTCAAGGAGGATGCAAACTAACTGGTGAGAGACAAAAGGCTTTGCAGAAAGTAGAGGAAGCTGTGCTATTCAATTGTTGGTCCTTTATGTTGGTTATTGCTACTCAATGTGCCCACAGCAATTCTTTAGCAAAAGGGACCATTAATGTGGATTCATCTTTCTTCATCTACAAGTAAAGTTCTAACATTCTATTATGAAGCTGTTGCTGTGTTAATACAGAATTGTAGGATAGGATCATGAAAGTACTTTGGAAATAATGTCTTAAGAACCTGATGAAACATTTATTCCTTATTTCAAACAGCAATTAAATTGCTTATTGCAGAATACTGATACTTGGCCTATTGCATAGCAAATATTTTAGACAAAATTGATAACTATTGTCCAAAAGACAGGTTGTTACAATTTGCTTCTATAAATGCATTTTTACTTCCTATAAGTTTGTGTATATAGCCATTAGAGGAAGTGCTTACTGTATTTAGAGATGGCTTACCTAATGGGAAAACAGTATATGTGATTGGATTACCTGTTTATTCTCTTGAGTTTCCCTCTGCTTCAGCACAGGTTTTTTAATTACATTTTATAGCCACTGTTTTTGAAAATTCATGCTTTTAATTTGTATAAAGATAGCCAATAGCTCATGGTTTACAATTGTTTGAAATTTTTTTCTTTTTTTAGATATTTCTAATTTTCAAATTTTGTAATTATTTATGCAAATACAACTCAAATTAAGAGAGCATATGGTTCCTTTAAAGGACTGTCATTGGACATTTAAGGACTCATCCTAGATTGCCTGAATAAGACCCATTAGGGCAATGCTACAGTAGATCTCTATACCAGTCAGATTATAGGCTGTACACAGGAACATACCTGTAGACAATTTTAATCTTTGTGCTTTTAATTTTGAAGTTGTATCTTAGGCAGATTGGTTTGCCTTTGTAAGACTCCAGGGAGCCATAGCTTAACAGGGATCCAATGAGTGAACAACGTGGAATTGGGATCAATGCAAAAAGCAAAATGAATTTATTGTTCCAGTGCACTGGGATCATCCCAGACCTAAAGGAGAGGTGGGGACCCCCCAACACCCATTTGGCAAGTTTTTATATGCTTTCCAGGAGCAGAATAGAGCATCAGCAACTAGGCACAAAATGATTGGAGGAACAGTGCACCCTTTAAACTGATTGGTGTTTAAGGAATGAGGTGACAAAGACTTCCCTTGTCTGAAGGTGAGCAACAGTCTGTCCTGTGGAATATGTCTCCATCCACAGTTCAGTTCTACCCTGTTGTCTGAGACATGTTAATTAGACTCTCCCTTCCACTGGTGCAAGTGTTTCGTGACCTTCCCAAAGTTCCTAAGCTGACCTTTTCACACACACCCCCCTTTTCTTTGTTCATACTTCAATCTTGAAGCTATTATAGACAGTTATACAGCTCATATCTCTGGTCATCTGCATTTAACTCTTAATATCTTTGTCTCAGGACCATCACCTAATGAGCTTTAATGAAAGCAACTAAGCAATTTAGAATGTAAGAGCCAAAGGTCAGAAGCAGGAACAAAATGATCAGGGATCCTAACAACAGAAATCAAGTCACTGTGAGGGAGATCAAGAGACAAGGGAGTCGGTGAACCATGCAGGATTTCAAAAGGGAGAGCTGTTAAACCAAGACTCAAAACATCCCTGTATCTATTCTCTCTTCTGCTGGGCTATCCCTTCTCTCACCTTGACCACTGAATCTTTAACTATCTCTAAAATGGTCTCCAGGATGTGCTTCCTGATGTTTCACACCCCCAGAGAGCATAGAAGAAATGGTTGGTGCCCTAACACTAATGGGCCTCCTGCTGGCTTCTCTTCTATTTTTATTTTTTTTAATTTTTAATATTTTTTATTATGTATTTTCCTCAATTACATCTCCAATGCTATCCCAAAATTCCCCCATACCCCCCCCCACTTCCCTACCCACCAATTCCCATTCTTTTGGCCCTGGCTTTCCCCTGTATTGGGGCATATAAAGTTTGCAAGTCCAATGGGCCTCTCTTTCCAGTGATGGCCAACTAGGCCATCTTTCGATACATATGCAGCTAGAGACAAGAGCTCTGGGGTACTGGTTAGTTCATCATGTTGTTCCCCCTATAGGGTTGCCTATCCCTTTAACACCTTGGGTACTTTCTCTAGCTTCTCCATTGGGAGCCCAGTGATCCATCCAATAGCTGACTGTGAGCATCCACTTCTGTGTTTGCTAGGCCCCGGCATAGTCTCACAAGAGACAGCTATATCTGGGTCCTTTCAGCAAAATCTTGCTAGTGTATGCAATGGTGTCAGCATTTAGAAGCTTATTATGGGATGGATCCCTGGATATGGCAGTCTCTAGATGGTCCATCCTTTCATCACAGCTCCAAACTTTGTCTCTGTAACTGCTTCCATGGGTGTTTTGTTCCCAATTCTAAGAAGGGGCATAGTGTCCACACTTTGGTCTTCATTCTTCTTGAGTTTCATGCATTTAGAAAATTGTATCTTATATCTTGGGTATCCTAAGTTTTGGGCTAATATCCACTTATCAGTGAATACATATTGTGTGAGTTCCTTTGTGATTGTGTTACCTCACTCAAGATGATGCCCTCCAGGTCCATCCATTTAGCTAGGAATTTCATAAATTCATTCTTTTTAATAGCTGAGTAGTACTCCTTTGTGTAAATGTACCATAATTTCTGTATCCATTCCTCTGTTGAGGGGCATCTGGGTTCTTTCCAGCTTCTGGCTATTATAAATAAGGCTGCTATGAACATAGTGGAGCATGTGTCCTTCTTACCGGTTGGGACATCTTCTGCATATATGCCCAGGAGAGGTATGGCTGGATCCTCTGGTAGTACTATGTCCAATTTTCTGAGGAGCCCCCAGACTGATTTCCAGAGTGGTTGTACAAGCTTGCAATCCCATCAACAATGGAGGAGTGTTCCTCTTTCTCCACATCCTTGCCAGCATCTGCTGTCACCTGAATTTTTGATCTTAGGCATTCTGACTGGTGTGAGGTGGAATCTTAGGGTTGTTTTGATTTGCATTTCCCTGATGATTAAGGATGTTGAACATTTTTTCTGGTGCTTCTCTGCCATTCGGTATTCCTCAGGTGAGAATTCTTTGTTCAGTTCTGAGACCCATTTTTTAATGGGGTTATTTGATTTTCTGGAGTCCACCTTCTTGAGTTCTTTATATATATTGGATATTTGTCCCTTATCTGATTTAGGATAGGTAAAGATCCTTTCCCAATCTGTTGGTGGTTTTTTGTCTTATTGATGGTGTCTTTTGCCTTGGAGAAGCTTTGCAGTTTCATGAGGTCCCACTTGTCAATTCTCGATCTTACAGCACAAGCCATTGCTGTTCTATTCAAGAATTTTTCCCCTGTGCCCATATCTTCAATGCTTTTCCCCACTTTCTCCTCTATAAGTTTCAGTGTCTCTGGTTTTATGTGAAGTTCCTTGATCCACTTAGTCTTGACCTTAGTACAAGGAGATAGGAATGGATCGATTCCCATTCTTCTACATGATAACAACCAGTTGTTCCAGCACCATTTGTTGAAAATGCTGTCTTTCTTCCACTGGATGGTTTTAGCTCCCTTGTCGAAGATCAAGTGACCATAGGTGTGTGACTTCATTTCTGGGTCTTCAATTCTATTCCATTGCTCTACTTGTCTGTCACTATACCAGTACCACGCAGTTTTTATCACAATTGCTCTGTAGTAAAGCTTTAGGTACGGCATGGTGATTCCACCAGAGGTTCTTTTATCCTTGAGAAGAGTTTTTGCTATCCTAGGTTTTTTGTTATTCCAGATGAATTTGCAGATTGCACTTTCTAATTCGTTGAAGAATTGAGTTGGAATTTTGATGGGGATTGCATTGAATCTCTAGATTGCTTTTGGCAAGATAGCCATTTTTACAATGTTGATCCTGCCAATCCATGAGCATGGGAGATCTTTCCATCTTCTGAGATCTTCTATAATTTCTTTCTTCAGAGACTTGAAGTTTTTATTATACAGATCTTTCACTTCCTTAGAGTCACACCAAGGTATTTTATATTATTTGTTACTATTGAGAAGGGTGTTGTTTCCCTAATTTCTTTCTCAGCATGTTTATTCTTTGTGTAGAGAAAGGCCATTGATTTGTTTGAGTTAATTTTATATCCAGCTACTTCACCGAAGCTGTTTATCAGGTTCAGGAGTTCTCTGGTGGAATTTTTAGGGTCACTTATATATACTATCATATCATCTGCAAAAAGTGATATTTTGACTTCATCTTTTCCAATTTGTATCCCTTTGATCTCCTTTTGTTGTCGAATTGCTCTGGCTAGGACTTCAAGTACGATGTTGAATAGGTATGGAGAAAGTGGACAGCCTTGTCTAGTCCCTGATTTTAGAGGGATTGCTTCAAGCTTCTCACCATTTACTTTGATGTTGGCTACTGGTTTGCTGTAGATTGTTTTTATCATGGTTAGGTATGGGCCTTGAATTCTTGATCTTTCTAAGACTTTTATCATGAATGGGTGTTGGATCTTGTCAAATGCTTTTTCCGCATCTAACGAGATGATCATGTGGTTTTTGTCTTTGAGTTTGTTTATATACTGGATTGCGTTGATGGATTTCTGTATATTGAACCATCCCTGCATCCCTGGGATGAAACCTACTTGGTCAGGATGGATGATTGTTTTGATGTGTTCTTGTATTCGGTTAGCAAGAACTTTATTGAGGATTTTTGCATCAATATTCATAAGGGATATTGGTCTGAAGTTTTCTATCTTTGTTGGGTCTTTTTGTGGTTTAGGTATCAGAGTAATTGTGGCTTCATAGAATGAATTGGGTAGAGTTCCTTCTGTTTCTATTTTGTGGAATATTTTGTGAAGAACTGAGATTAGATCTTCTTTGAAGGTCTGATAGAACTCTGCACTAAACCCATCTGGTCCTGGGCTTTTTTTTGGTTGTGAAACTATTAATGACTGCTTCTATTTCTTTCGGGGATATAGGGCTGTTTAGATCATTAACCTGATCTTGATTCAACTTTGGTACCTGGTATCTGTCTAGAAACTTCTCTATTTCATCCAGGTTCTCCAGTTTTGTTGAGTATAGCCTTTTGTAGAAGGATCTGATGGTGTTTTGGATGTCTTCAGGATCTGTTGTTATGTCTCCTTTTTCATTTCTGATTTTGTTAAGTAGAATGCTTTCCCTGTGCCCTCTAGTGAGTCTGGCTAAGGGTTTATCTATCTTGTTGATTTTCTCAAAGAACCAGCTCCTTGATTTTTTGATTCTTTGAATAGTTCTTCTTGTTTCCACTTGGTTGATTTCGCCCCGGAGTTTGATTATTTCCTGTCGTCTACTCCTCTTGGGTGAATTTGCTTCCTTTTGTTCTAGTGCTTTTAGGTGTGTTGTCAAGCTGCTAATGTGTGCTCTCTCTAGTTTCTTTTTGGAGGCACTCAGAGCTATGAGTTTTCCTCTTAGAAATGCTTTCATTGCATCCCATAAGTTTGGGTATGTTGTGGCTTCATTTTCATTGAACTCTAAAAAGTCCTTAATTTCTTTCTTTATTCTTTCCTTGACCAAGGTATCATTGAGAAGAGTGTTGTTCAGTTTCCATGTGAATGTTGGCTTTCTATTATTTATTTTGTTATTGAAGATCAGCCTTAGTCCATGGTGATCTGATAGGATGCATGGGACATTTTCAATATTTTTGTATCTGTTGAGGCCTGTTTTGTGACCAATTATGTGGTCAATTTTGGAGAAGGTACCATGAGGTGCTGAGAAGAAGGTATATCCTTTTGTTTTAGGATAGAATGTTCTGTAGATATCTACCAGATCCATTTGATTCATAACTTCTGTTAGTTTCACTGTGTCCCTGTTTAGTTTCTGTTTCCATGATCTGTCCATTGGTGAAAGTGGTGTGTTGAAGTCTCCCACTATTATTGTATGAGGTGCAATGTGTGCTTTGAGCTTTACTAAAGTTTCTTTAATGAATGTGGCTGCCTTTGTATTCGGAGCATAGATATTCAGAATTGATAGTTCCTCTTGGAACATTTTACCTTTGATGAGTATGAACTGTCCCTCCCTGTCTTTTTTGATGACTTTGGGTTGGAAGTCAATCTTATCAGATATTAGAATGGCTACTCCAGCTTGTTTCTTCATACCATTGGCTTCTCTTCTCTTGAGGTCACATATATGTTTTTCTTCCCCCCCCCAACCCCCACAGGACACTTTTCAATTTTTGGGTGTCCCCACCCTAAGCCCTACCCTCCACAGCCACTTCTGGGTTGAGGTCTAGATTAACAAGTCTCTTGTGCCCCACATTAAAGCAATCCCTCCCCAAGTGTGTACAGGGCAGGGATACCCCAGACCTCAAATCCCATCACTAAATCACAGAGATCAAAGACAGGGTCCAGCCACCAGATACAACTCCTGTAGTGGACTAAGCCACATTATCAGTGGCTGAGAGCACTTGTCAAGTCACCCTGGAGTTGTGAGGGCTGCCAAGGCTCAGAGCTGGAAAATACACCATAGCTGTCTCTCGGTTTCTCTGGCCTTGCAAAAGGGCTTTGCTTGGGTATCTAGTTGGCATCAGGCACAAGTGATAATCTGATGTGAACCCAGGCAGTTATTCCATCCACTTTTGATGGAGGTCAGGGTGGTCAGCAATACCAAGAATGGCCCTCTCCACTTTGCTTCCCAGTGTTCAGTACAATGTCTCTTGACATATACCTAACCTCCAACTTGGTACTTGTGTGGAACATCTGGAGTACCTGCGTTATACAGGGTACTAATATTAGGCTACAATTCCAGGTGGCTGATCTGGAAAGCTTGCAATTAAGCCATAAGATCCTTGTCAACCTGAAAGGTCACTCTGGGGGGATCAAGAGCCAAGGGAGTGGGTGTTCCATGCAGGATCTCAAAAGGGGTCCTGTTAAAATAGTAGGGGGTTTTCAGGGCCACAGGGAGGGGCACCAACCAGTCCAAGCCAGTCTCCAAGGTCAATTTAGTCAAGGTCTCTTGTAGGGGTTCTGTTTATTTTCTCTACCTGCCCTAAGCTCTGGGGATGAACATACAATGGGGCTTCCAATTAGTTCCCAATAGCTCTGCCAACCCCTGACTTATGTTAAGAGACAAAAGCAGGACTATTGAGCAATCCAATTATCTTTGGCACTCTGAACCTCTGGAAATTTTTCTTCTAACATATTCTTAGCTACCACAGTAGCTGTTTCCTGCTTGGTAGGCAATGTTTCAACACATCTAAGGAAAACATCTACAAACACTAGAAGGTATTTGTAACCCATATTTTCCTGGCTTAACTTCTGCAAAAATCAACCTACCAATAAACTTTAGGCAGTTCTCCCCTAGGTCTTTTGCCCTGTTTACTCTTGGCTGCATAAGCATTTACTTGCTGGCATACCTTACATTGTTCTACTATCTCTCTGGTCCAGAACCTGAGGTCTATTATATATACTTTAGGTCCCTTAACTGCTTGGACAAGCTTATTATCCCCTAAATTAGTCCATTGGTGCATTTGGCCCAATAAGTTTTTTACTTGCTTTCTGGGGAGTATAGTTCTCCCTTCTCGTGTATGCTATTGTCCTACATTCTCTTGGTAATAGTTGGTAGGGTGGCTAACAATCTGAGTCCTTTTTTCATATATATATTTAAGTGAAGCCATCTCTTAGTCCAGTCCCATTTCCAGCAGGTTTTCCTTGCAGGCCCATAACCATGATAGGCTCCTGTATAGCCTGGTTATTGCCCAGGGACACTGAGTCTCTTCCCTTCTGATGTCTTGAGCAGTGAATAATACTCACAATAATACACAGATTCTGGCTACATCTGATGGAATATTTCCTGCTTGTTTCTCTTCCATCTGATTTGAGCAGTCCTTTCTCTTGGTATATAGTTTTGTGGGCATGGGCTGTGGCAAAGGCATACCTGCTATCTGTGTAGATGTTGATCTTTTTGCCTGACCCCAGGTTCAAGACTTTGGTCAGAGCTATTAGCTATGTCATTTTGGCTATCATTCCAGGAGGATGCAGTTCTGCCCAGACCACCTTGTGCCCATCCACAATGGAGGCCCCTGCCTTGCATTATCCCTCCACCATGTAGCTGCTGCCATCAGTGAACCAGGTCACCTCAGCATCAGGGAGTGGCTGATCAACGGGTCCTTTCACTTGGGGTCAGAAAACGGAGTGGCCAGGTTGAGGGCCACTGATGACATGAAGGTCACCCAATCTGAATTTAGCAACAGAGTCTGGTAATGAGTCATGCAGGCATTGGTCAGCCATTGATCCTGGGGCTAGTGAACAATGCTTTCCAAGGCATGTCACAGACAGGTTCTGCCCCAGAGTCAATTTATCAGCATCTAAAACTGGTACCACTGCCACTATCCATAGGCAAGCAGGCCACTCAGCAGTGACAGGGTCTAATTTCTTTGACAGACAGGCAACTGGGGGTTTCCAGGTACCCAGCCACTGAGTGAGCACCCCCTTGGCTATCCCCCTGTTCTCAGCCACATAAATGTGGAACAGTCTACTGTCACCAGGCAGTCCTAGAGCAGGGACCTTGAGCAGAGCCTGCTTAATCATGTGAAAAGCCTTTGACCTTCCACCATTTTTAGTCAGGGGGTAGAGGGGATGGGTCAGCCAATTCAACAAACCTTGGGATCCATAGCCAGCAGAATCCAGCCCTACCTAGAAATTCCTGTGCCTGCTTGGGGCTTTTTCTCTGGCAGATTTGAGCCTTCTTGGCTGAGACAATGTGTCTCAACCCTCCAAGCTCCTCCAAGGGTATTTAGTCCCCTCTAGACAGTCTTCCTTTGTCTTTGGCCCCAGGTTTCTTCACAGGCAGGAGGGAAGTATTCCAAGCCAATTGGCACTTCTACAGGATCCTTTGTTCCAGGAACCTGACAATGTGAGGCCAGATTCTGTCCCAGGCCTCCCTCAACATCAGATATTGGTGCACAGAGATTGGGAAGTCTTGGGCTCTGAGCTCCATATGGATGGGAAACTGGTTGGTGGCCCTTGCCACCCCTGCTTTCTCAGCCCAGGCCTGGGAAAAGGCCTTAAGCCACCAGTCTGAGACCTGGGGTGCCCTGCCCAAGGTCTCAAAGAACTTGCATTCATCCTCTAGCCTGAGAGTCAGGATTCTCTTTAGATTCCTTCCCTTCACTTTTCTTTCTCTCTCTGCTCCTTTTCTTCCTCTGTCTCCCTGTTATAGTAGACTTTCTCAGCAATCTGCACTAAATCCCTCAAAGACTTATCCCGTCTTTCTAGCCTCTGACACTTTTTCTTGATATCTCTACTAACCTGGTCTGAAAGCCAATGTCACATTAGTTTTGTGCTCTTTGCTGCTGGGGTCATGGGGTGTTTATTGGTGCTCTAAAAAGGCTGCAGGCAACTCATCTGGTCTCTGCTTAACCTCACATACCATGGTCAAATTTGTGGGTTGTCATGCAGTCTCCTTGAGACATGCCAGTGGAGTTTGGTGGTAGACCTTGCCCCTTACCTTTTACAATATTAAAGTCCCAGTCAGGTCTAGTCACGGAAAACCAGCCTGGTCAATGAATGGTGACCCTGTGTCCTAGGGGGTATTCTTTCTGGCTTCTGGCTTCCTGCATTATAAATAAAACAGTCTCAAAGAGATTAACAGGCCCTTAGTGGGAAAGCCACTGTAATATCAGATGAGGTGGCACTCAGATTATATGTCCCCATCCAGGATGGGGAAGTTGGGAGTCTCCTTCTATTCCTCCCTCCAGTAAAGGGGGGGGGGTTGCAATGGCCCCAGTCTCCTATGGGCTGAGGATCCTGGAACAAGTACTGGCACTGGTAGGGCCATGAGAGTAAGGGTAGGGAGATATGGAGGAGGAGGGTCTTGGAGCAACAGGTCTGCTGGTGAAGGGTCTTGGAGGATCAACTTCTTCTCAGGTCTGGATCTCTCCTCCCGTGCTCCCTTCTTCCTGACAGCCAGAACCTGTGAGGTGGGTCTTAGGAAAGGAAGACTTTTAACCTTGAGGGGGGTGTCCCCCACTAGACTTTTCCAGGTAACTATATAGAATACTTGGTCTGGGTGCCTCAGGAATCCTGGCCTCTCTCCTCTCCTGCTTTGATCATGTGCAATTCGAAGATCCCTACAGGTGACTACCCTACTCTGAAAGTGGGCCATTGGGAGAAACAGAGAGTGACTAACTTGTTTTTCAATCTGTCCAATGTCCAAAAAATATCCATCAGTCTAAGTCCAAGAACATAGAACAAGATACTAACAAACACAGAGAAAAACAGTCAACCACACAGACAGCTCAACCCTGCCACGGGTGGGCATCCAGGTCCAAGAACACAGAAAAAGACAATTAACACAGTTTGCCTCTTTCGTGGGCCCAGTTACAGACACCAGGTGCTCCTGCCTATACGTCAGGAGCCAAGTAAGCCAGGTTATAGCAAGACTCAGCTCCTGCTGATATTGCCTTGCTGTTTCCAGAAGGAGCAGAGCCCTCCCGATTTTCTCCGTGGGGGGTGGGGGGCTGAAGCATCTGTCAGCACCCACACATGGTCGTGATGTTAAAGCATGTCTGCCCATCCCAGTTAACCATACCAGACACGGTAGGCTCTCTGAGCCTCCTGACACTTGCAAGCAAAAGTTCAAACAGACTTACAGACTCAGACTCTGATGAACAGAAAGACAAACAGGAACCATGGTAAAAGCTCAAGACCTCTGAATCACTGCTCCAGTGTGTTCCCACAAGGAGTCACTTCCTGGCCAATGCACCAAATGTAAGACTCCAGGGAGCCTTAGCTTACCAGAGACTCCCTGAGTGGACCACATGGAACTGGGATTGATGCAAAAAGCAAGAAGAATATATTATTCAATTTCACTGGGGTTGTCCCAGACCCAAAGGAGAGGCGCTGACCTCCAGCACCCATTCAGCAATTTTTTCTATGGTTTCCAGGAGCAGAATAGAGCATTAGCAACTAGGCACAAAACGATATGGCAGAACAGTGCACACTTTAAACTAATTGGTCTTTAGGGAATGAGGTGACAAGGACTTCCCTTGTCTGAAGGTGGGTAACAGTCTGTCCTGTGTAATGTGTTCCCACTTGCAGGTCAGTTCTGCCCTGTTGTCTGAGACATGTTAATTAGCCTCTCCCTTCCAGAAGCACAAGTGTTTCATTGACCCTCCCAAAGTTCCTAAGCTGACCTTTTCACCTTCACAGAAGATGATCTTCAGAAAGCTCAGATATTCACCATAGCAGTTTCTCATCACTATGAAGAAATGCATTGAGTACATATTTATATGTCCTACATGGTTTTAGTCTGAATGGGCAAAAGGTGTGCTTATGAGGGCCAGTGATCAGACACAGGCAACTGTAATTCTTGAGCTCTTATCAACCTAAGACAGAGACAAGCACCAAAAAGGCTATTTGTCCAAACAAACACTAACAAGCTGTGCTTGTTCTCCCAGAAAGGGAGAACATATTTCCTAGAAGGGGTCATGGAATACAAGTAAATCTTGTGCCCTTTGTTCTGCTCATCTACACACACACATCTACATGGCTGCTGGACAGCTATAGTCTGTGAGCTGTATCTTGGTTATTATGAGCTGTTTGTCTAATATGGATTCATCAGTTAGTGCATACGATGTGTGTTCTTTCGTGACTGGGTTACCTCACTCAGAATATTTTCTAGTTCCATCCATTTGCCTAAGAGTTTCATGAACTCATTGTTTTTAATAGCTGAGTAGTACTCCATTGTATAAATGTATCACTTTTTTTTTTAATCCATTCCTCTGTTGAGGGACATATGGGTTGTTTCCAGATTCTAGATATTATAAATAAGCCTGCTATGAACATACTGGAGCATGTGTACTTGTTATATGTTGTAGCATCTTTTGTGTATATGCCTAGGAGTGGTATAACTGGATCCTTAGGTAGTACTATATCCAATTTTCTGAGGAAGGAAGCACTAGATTAGTTTCCAGGAAGGTTATACCAGCATGTAATTCCACCAGCAATAGAGGAGTGTTCCTCTTCTCCACATCCTTGCCAGCATCTGCTGTCACCTAAATTTTTGATCTTAGCCATTCTGACTGGTGTGAAGTGGAATCTCAGGGTTGTTTTGATTTGTATTTCCCTGATGACTAAGGAGACTGAAGCACCTAAAGAGGTGCTTCTCACTCATTCGATAGTCCACAGTTGAGAATTATTTATCTCTATACCCCATTTTTAATAGGGCTATTTGATTCTCTGGAGTCTAACTTCTTGAGTTCTTTGTATATACTTGATGTTAGCCCTCCATCAGATGTAAAATTGGTAAAAAAACTTTTCCCCAATCTGTTGGTTGCTATTTTGTCGTATTGACAGTGTCTTTTGCCTTACACTTTTCTATTTCATGAGGTCCAATTTGTTAATTGATGACCTTAGAGCATAAGCTACTGGTGTTCTGTTCAAGAAATTTTTCCCTCTGCCTATGTTTTTGAGGCTCTTTCCCACTTTTTCTTCTATTAGATACAGTGTACCTGGTTTTATGTCGAGGTCTTTGATCCATTTGGTCTTGAGCTTTGTACAAGGAGAAAGAATGGATTGATTTTAGGAGATAGCTGTATCAGGCTCCTGTCAATACAGCTATCTAGACCAATACAGATGTGAATGATCACAGTCAACCATCAGAATGAGTGCAGGGACCCCTATGGAGGAGTTAGGGGAAAGACTGAAGGAGTTGAATGACCCTTGTCTGGCATCAATGGGAGGGGATGGCCTTGATCCTTTTGAAGGCTTGATGCCCCAGTGTAGAGGAATGCTAGGGAAGTGAGGCAGGAGTGGGTGTGTGGGTGGGTGGGGAGCACCCTCATAGAAGCAGGATAACAAGGGATGGATTGGGGGGTTGTAGGGTAAACCTGGTAAGGGGGTAACATTTTAAATGTAAATAAATAAAATATCAAATTAAAAAAAATAATACATTGATTTGTATTCTTCTACATGCTGACCACCAGTTGAACCAGCCCCATTTGTTGAAACGCTGTCTTTTTCTATTGGATGCTTTTAGCTTCTTTTTCAAAGTTCAAGTGACCATAGGTATGTGGGTTCATTTCTGGGTCTTCAATTCTATTCCATTGATCTACTTGCTTGTCTCTGTACCAATACCATGCAGTATTTTTAATCACTATTGTTCTGTAATACAACTTGAGGTCAGAGATGGTGATTCCATCTCTGATTTTATTGTTAAGAATAATTTTTGCTACCCTGTGTTTTTTTATTATTCCAAATAAATTTGCAAATTGTTCTTTCAGAGGTTAAGAGCACTGACTTCTCTTCTAGAAGTCCTGAGTTCAATTCCCAGCAACCATATGGTGGCTTAAAACAGTCTGTAATGAGATTTGGTATACTCTTCTGGTGTGTGTCTAAGGTCAGCAACAGAAAATATTTTTTAAAAAATCATAGCAGAAATTTTTCCTAAAGAAATAGATGGCTATAAACATACAAGAAGCTTCCCAAAAACCATATATATTGGATCAGAAGAGAAAGCACAAAGCTCAAGACTACTTAAATTAAAGTCCTATACCTAAAATTAGATACACTACACCGGACAGAAGAGAAAGTAGGAAATATCCTTGAATTCATTGACACTGGAGACAATTTTCTGAATGCCATGCAAACAAACAGACAATGTGGTCACCAAAAATGCTAGGAAGAGGGAACAGAAATCACTGGAAGACAGGAGGGGGCATCTCTAGGACATGCCAGAGATCTGTTATGGGGGTGGACCCAGTGAGTCTATGGAGGTGACTCTTGCTGAGACTCCTAGTAGTGAAGGATATGGAGCCTGAAGTGGGTACCTCCTATCACAGGGCCGGAATCCTAATGGAGGGATAAGGACACCAATCCACCCACAAAACCTTTAACCCAAAATGTCACCTGCTTGAAAGATGTACAGTAACAAATATAGACCACTGAAACAGGGAAATGTCAAGAAATGGCTGGCCCAAATTTAGGCACATCCTATGGGCAAGAACCAATCCTTAACCTATTAATGATACTGTTATGCTGGCAGACAGGACCCTAGCATCACTTGTGTAAAGGGGACCAGTATATCAAAGTAGTCATCAGATTCCCCTGGATCTGGAATTGCAGCAGTTGTGAGGTCCTATGTAGGTTGTAGGAACTAACCCTATGTCATCTGAATGACTAATAAAGGCTCTTCACCCCTGAGCTATCCCTCCAGTTCTTAGACATGAGGTTTGTTATATTCTAAGATCAGGACTTGGGTCATTGAAATTCTAACCTAAGCACTTTTATCCACTGAAATATCTTTTCATCTCATTTATGATTAAAATTCAAGAATGTAACTGATATGAGAGGACAGTGAGTACCTACTTGGAAGAAACAAATACAAGAAGCTTACAGTGTTCCCTTACACTCTCAATTGTGTGGTAATTGGTTTTCTTTTTTCAAGTTATGGGATCCCCAGACATAATTGAGATCCTCACATTGGAAAGTAAGGGGTGTTATGCTCTGAGTCAATTCACTGGCCCCTTTCAGACTTTTGAAATGTACTCCAAGTAATAGTAAGTAAGCATGAGTTGAAAAAGTCTGGTGATGGAAGCTGTGCAACGTAATGTTATTTGTGGGGAGAGATCAAAAGAGTAAATGAATTCTAATCACTGACTCCACAATAACAATAAGGAGGAAATGAAGTTAACTTATATATTCAGGTAAACAGGTAGAGAAACAGTATTCTGTCCAGATGGAGATAATAGGTATAAGCTGCTTGGTGGATTCACTATCAGTTCACACCTACAGGTAAATGACTACTAAACTGGCAGGGAAGGCTGTGCATAGAAAGGTTTAATAATAGAAGAGGAGTAATCCTGATGTCTGCCAGATGACTCCTTTGAAACCTTAAAACCATTAATTATGTAGCTATGCAGTATGATACCCTAGATGCCAGAAGAATCTTGCTTCTAGACAAGTGCTTTAACAACATGTTCGTCATGATTCCATGAGGGTCATACATTAGATATTCTGCATATCAGTTATTTACATTTGATACCTAACAGGTTATAATTACAGTTATGAAGGATCAATTAAAATCATTTCATGGTTTGGTCACCACAATATGAGGAACCATAGTAAATAGTCACAGCCTTAGGAATGTTGAAAAGCACTGTTCCATATTGTCCTCATGTGTTTTATAGGTTTTCACAGTTTTATACAAGTACTTTGGCAAGCAAGGTGGATAATTGTTTCTTTTGTAAATTTTTTTTTTGTTTTTGTTTTTTGATTTTTAATATTTTTATTACATATTTTCCTCAATTACATTTCCAATGCTATCCCAAAAGTCCCCCATAGCGCCCCCCACTTCCCTACCCACCCATTCCCATTCTTTTGGCCCTGGCATTCCCCTATATTGGGGCATATAAAGTTTGCAAGTCCAATGGGCCTCTCTTTCCATTGATGGCCGACTAGGCCATCTTTCGATACATATGCAGCTAGAGACAAGAGCTCCGGGGTTCTGGTTAGTACATCATGTTGTTCCAACAATAGGGTTGCAGATCCCTTTAGCTCCTTGGGTACTTTCTCTAGCTTCTCCATTGGGAGCCCTGTGATACATCCAATAGCTGACTGTGAACATCCACTCCTGTGTTTGCTAGGCCCCGGCATCGTCTCACAAGAGACAGCTATATTTGGGTCCTTTCAGCAAAATCTTGCTAGTGTATGCAATGGTGTCAGCGTTTAGAAGCTGATTATGGGACGGATCCCTGGATACAGCAGTCTCTAAATGGTCCATCCTTTCATCACAGCTACGAAATTTGTCTCTGTAACTCCTTCCCTGGGTGTTTTTTTCCCAATTCTAAGAAGGTGCACAGTGTCCACACTTTGGTCTTCATTCTTCTTGAGTTTCATGCGTTTATCAAATTGTATCTTATATCTTGGGTATCCTAAGTTTTGGGCTAATATCCACTTATCAGTGAATACATATTGTGTGAGTTCTTTTGTGATTGTGTTACTTCACTCAAGATGATGCCCTCCAGGTCCATCCATTTGGCTAGGAATTTCATAAATTCATTCTTTTTAATAGCTGAGTAGTACTCCATTGTGTAAATGTACCATAATTTCTGTATCCATTCCTCTGTTGAGGGACATCTGGGTTCTTTCCAGCTTCTGGCTATTATAAATAGGGCTGCTATGAACATAGTGGAGCATGTGTCCTTTTTACCGGTTGGGACATCTTCTGGATATATGCCCAGGAGAGGTATTGCTGGATCCTCCGGTAGTACTATGTCCAATTTTCTGAGGAACCGCCAGACTGATTTCCAGAGTGGTTGTACAAGCTTGCAATCCCACCAACAATGGAGGAGTGTTCCTCTTTCTCCACATCCTCGCCAGCATCTGCTGTCACCTGATATCCAATATATCCAATATATATAAAGAACTCAAGAAGGTGGACTCCAGAAAGTCAAATAACCCCATTAAAAAATGGGGCTCAGAACTGAACAAAGAATTCTCACCTGAGGAATACCGAATGGCAGAGAAACACCTGAAAAAATGTTCAACATCCTTAATCATCAGGGAAATGCAAATCAAAACAACCCTGAGATTCCACCTCACACCAGTCAGAATGGCTAAGATCAAAAATTCAGGTGACACCATTTGCTCTATTTTAAAGGTGCAATACTTTTCATTTTTCAATGAAAGAAGTTAGAAATTTTCCTCCTCCCCAAATCAGCAAATGGCAAACAAATACCCTTGAAAGTTACAGTCACATATAGAGTGCATCCTAGAAAGAGGGGTGAGACAGCTTCCACCCACCTTCATGAGTTTCATCAAAGACTGGATCCACTCAAAGGTGGAGAGAAAAGGCAACTTTCAAAAAGGAGTATGTTGTTAATCGAGGCATTTCTATACTCCTTCCTAAGAGCACCAGATGTGGGTATATTTGCTAAACTAGACCTAGGGAGTGGAATGTGGAAATAATCTGTCCTCCTCCCCCACAGGCTGTCCTATGGTTAACAAATTTTAAAATACAAGTCTAAGAAACAACCGAATACATGCCCCAAGAGGAGAGAAGGGTTGAGGAAAAACAAAACAAAACAAAAACAGAAGACACTAAGATGCCCCAGATTACTCTCCAAAATGGAACCAGGGAGCAGCTTTGACAATTTGAATTAGTCTGTTACAGTCAATGCAAGCATGCTTGCTTTTAAACAAAACAAAACAAAACGTTTGTGGGGGATGTTTGTTGTTTAAAAAAAAAAAAGGAAAAAAAAACTAGAACTCATTGCTTTCCAGACAATACATAATTATTCAAAATTAACTATTACTGGAAGGGCAAGGAGGGGCCATACTAATGGGCATTGTCTCACATGAGTGCATGTGGGTAGGTGCAGGGTATTTGTCATTATTGCAGAAACAAATTTTAATTTTTAATCTTTAGTTTGATTTAAATATTGCTTTTAGTATGACAACACCAGCTGTGCAGAAAGGGCTCTGGAGATGCGTTCATAGCAGCATGTACCTGCTGCTCTCCTTTGGTTCTGGAGGCTCCAGGGCAGCCAATATTGCTTCATCAAACATATTCTTTAGGCCTTTCTGTGTGAGGGCAGAGAACTCCACATACTTGACAGCCTTCAGATCCCATGGCAGCTTTTCAGCAGTCTCTGGAGTAATAGGCTTTGGTTTGTTCTTGGCAAGTTTCTTAATAATAGAGGTGTCATCTCTGAGATCAATTTGGGTCCCAACAAGCAAGAAAGGAGTCTCTGAACAGTGGTCAGTTATCTTAGACACCCACTTTTCTTTCACACTTTCAAATGAGGATGGAGAGACCACTGAGAAACATACTAGAAAAACGTCTGTCTGTGGAAAACTGAGCAGTCATAGTCTGTCATAATCCTCTTGCCCTGTAGTATCAAAAAGTCCAAGAGTGTATGGCTCTCCACCAATCATAACTGTGACTGCATAGTTGTCAAAATTCTCAGCTTCTCCACTGGGGAGTTGGCAGCACTCAAATTTATTTTTATTAATATCTATTTACACAGTATGTGTTGATCAGTCATTGCAAATTTGATTTGAATTTCCTCATTGTATTCCATTAATTAATGGTGATGTTGAGCCTGATTTTGTACACATTTTGAACATCTTAATTGTGCATAGGAAATTGATTCACGTGTAGAACCCATTTGTCATTTGTTTTATGTTTCATTTTTTTCAAATATACTTTCAATATTTTTATTGGATATGTGGGTAAGCCACTGTTTAATAATGCATAATACTGTTTCCTTGGATTGAACTCTGTTATTAGCTCCTATCAGTGGCTCACAGCCTTCTTAAAATCCAGGTGTAGCAGGTCCCAACATTCTGCCCTTGCTAGCTCTCATCTCACATACAACCAACCCCAGCACTCACACATAATGAAAAAGAAAGTAAAAACTAAAAGTCAATATTTTTGTACATTTTGAGTATTGAAGCCCTCTTTCTACACATGATTTTTAAGTATCTGTTATTTCTTTTAATGAATCTATAATTCCATTTCTTGTGAATTTCAGAAATAATAGCATATCTTAAAACTTCTTTTGGAAATTTTATTCAATAATCAACCCCAAATTATTGTGTTTGTTCAAAAGAAATGACGCTGATGTTCATTTTCGGGAGCTATTTGTGACAGGGTTTTGCTTTTATAGCATTGACTTCCCTGATACTTACAATGTGGACCAGGTTAGACTCAAATTCATACCTCTATCTGCCTCTATATCTTGATTGTTATTTTATAGAACATGTAGCACCTTTTCCAGTGAAAACATAAGTCTTCAATAAGTACTTCTAAATCTTTCCATTTAATAATAGAGGATATTTGCTTTAATAAAGAGCAATGTTTAGGCATTCTTCCTCAAGGGGAAATGTATATAAATACAATAAAGTGATAAATATATTATTTTAGTTAGCAATATGAAGTAATGCACACTTATACTGTATTACTCCAGTCTCGGATCAATAATAAAATTATTTTCTTCTTTAATAGGAATCAGGATGGCTTTTGAAAATATTGTACTTGGAATTTTTCTCTTCTCCCAGATTGCCATGGGAATAATTGGCAATTCTTTAATACTAGTTTATTATGTCAGTTTGAAACTCACTGGAAAATATTTAATGCCCAAAGACCTGATCATAGAGCACTTGACTTTTGCCAATTGCCTGTTTATCATCTCAAAAGGTATTCCACAGACACTGTCAAATTATGGATATAAAAATTTCCTAGATGACTTTGGATGTAAATTGATAATATATACTTACCGAATAACAAGGGGGATGTCCCTTTATGCTATGTGTCTATTGAGTTGCTTCCAAGCAATCACAATCAGCCCCAACTATTCCAGATGGATGATGTTTAAACACAGAGCCACCAAGTACCTTGGTCCCTCCTGCTCACTTAGCTGGCTTGTACAACTATTTCTAAACATATTGGCTGCAGCAAGAGTGTCAGGTCCCCATTACAACAAAAATACTACTAACAGGATGAATCTTGGGTACTGTTCATCGTTTGCTTCAGGCAACTTTGCAACTGCACTGTATTTATTCTTGCTGTGCTTCTGTGATGGACTGTGTCTGGGTCTCATGGCCTATTCAAGTGTCTCCATGGTGAGTATTCTCTACAGACATAAGAAACAAGTCAAGCATATCCACAGTGCTCAGCACTTTTTAAAAGTCTCTCCGGAAGACAGAGCCACCCAGACTATCCTCATCCTGGTGTGCACATTTGTCCTCTCTTACTCATACTCCTCTATTTTGATAATCTTTACAACCTACTCCAAATATCCAATGCTATGGGTGGTAAGTATATTTACATTTCTAGAAATATGTTTTCCTATATTTTGCCCCTTTGTTCTCATCAGCAGCATGAAGTCTAGGTCCAGCATACTTTTGCCTTGCTTTGGTAAGAGATAGCTTTCTCAAAGAATAAGATGAAGCCTCATTGTCTGACCTTTATTATATATTGGTGTATCTGTTGTGTAATGCTAAGAAATCATCTTAAAAATATAAAGCTTTCTATAACTCACTTAGATATTATGTAGTATCATCAATAGTTTTTCTTTTTTATTTCTTTTTCTTATTACATTTCAAATACTATCCTGAAAGTCCCCTATACACCCCCCCAGCCTGCTCCCCAACCCACCCACTCCTGCTTCCTGGCCCTGGCATTCCTCTGTACTGGGGCATATAATCTTTGCAAGACCAAGGGCCTCTCCTCCCAATGATGGCTGACTAGACTATCTTCTGCTACATATGCAGTTAGAGAAACGAGTTCTGGAGGTACTGGTTAATTCATATTGTTGTTCCTCCTATAGGGTTGCTGACCCCTTCAGCTCCTTGGGTACTTTCTCTAGCTCCTCCACTGGGGGTCCTGTGTTCCATCCAATAGATGACTGTGAGCATCCATTTCTGTATTTTCCAGGCACTAGCATAGCCTAGTTTTTCTTTTTTAATCATATGATATTTTTACAGTACGTATTAGCCAATAATTATAATATTATAGAAAATGTTAATCAAAGTATGGGTGAACATGAGAAAATACATTGGAGAGACCAGATATTAGCTAATGGCTCATGAAATAATTGTGTGTGTGTACATGTAAAACATCATTTTTATTTTTTATGAATGTCTATTTTTCATGCATATGTTTGTGTATGACATGTATAAAATACGTTCATAGTGTGGAATATGGCATTACCTCTTAGGACTTCAGTTACTGATGGATTTGAGCCATTATTAAGTGATGGAAAGAAAAACTGGGACAAAGTTTTAGAAGAACAGTCAGTGCTGTTAGGTAGCAAAATTTGTGTCCAACCCGAAATGTTCTGATAATATTTTAAATTTTTAATTTTGTATATATTTTTGTGCATAATGTAAGTATGTACAGAAGAGGCATTCCTGCTGCCCACAGAAACAAGAAAAATGTGTTGGATCCTCTGGAAATATAGTTACAAGTGCTGGTGAGACACTATATGTTTGCTGGGAGCTAAACTCAGGTCCTTTGCAAAATCACTAAAACCGTTAAAAATGTGAGTCAGTTCTCTGTCTCCAAGCTGGTGTTTATTGTTTCACATATTTGGGTGGAGGGCTATTCATTAAAACTCTATACCAGCAATGGGATCATATCACCCATATTCAAGTGGGTCTTCTGCCCTTAGTTGAACCTTGCTGAAACACCCAAATAGTCATACGGACAATGAAGACTAAAAAATACAAATAAATACTGTCAAGTTGATACTCATACATATGATTTTTAACTACAATAACCAGTCTATTAATAAAAGCCTATATTTTTAGGTTAAAGTGGTATCAGTTTCCCAACTCTAAAATGCATAATTAAACATGAGGAGATAAAATAATATGTACCATAATGGATGAAACAATCCCAAAACAGAAACCAACAAATGCATATGTATACATACATATATATATATATATATATATATATATATATATATATATATACACACACACATACACAAGCATGTGTGCATACTTCACTTCCTTTACATATCTATTTATGTAAACCCCCAAATATTTTCACTCATGATATATTTTAGTCCCACTCCAGAAAACAAGATTCTATTATAGTATCATGGAAATGGATGAGCATGGACCAGGGTGGGGATGTGGGGAAGGGTAACTAACACTATGAATCCTTGCAAAATCCATAAGGTAGGACTACAAATGACTGTCTATGGGAGGGTTTCTTTGGAGTTCTGCCTTGCAGAATATTATGCCCATCTCCGAAGCCATAAAAAGCAATATATGAGAAGCTTCCATTGAGTTTTTGGTCTGAATCTTTGGAGACCCCCAAAACAATACATACTATTCCCATTGCTCTTGGTTACAAACCACAAATTGATGCCAAGACCCACTTGCTTAGTACAACATACACTTTGAATATAGAAAATGAAAAATCAAGTTCACCAAGACCAAGATGATTCATTCTTGACATATATATTCCATACCACCTGAAATGCATTCAGGATATTGGTGGAAGGAAGTCAATAATAGTCTTACCATGCTGTGAACATTACGAACTACAACAATGACTGTCTTAATAAGACACTTCCATTGATGCATTGTTAACACATTTATTGTGGTAAGCAGCCACTTTTTGTTTGGATTTGGTGCTTCCTGTATAGTAACAGTTCTCAATTAATGAGTTGTCAGCATTGGAAAACAATTATTTCCAATGATCTTAGGAACTGAGCCACTACTCAGTCGCAAAATTAGACCTGTGACAACAAAATTAAATTTGTTGTTGCGGATCCCTAAGACCGTATGATGTATGTGTTCTGTGACCCACAGATTGAGAACCATTGCTCTACAGGAAACTTCAGGCTGAAAATTGGACCAAAATTCATGGTGGAGGACCTCATAGGACCCATGGATGCTGTTGTTTTGCTAAATGGACATAGTGTCAATCTCCCCTTCAAATTTTTATATCTATAGAAATAGAATTGTGCAAGATGCAGAACTCATCAAAAAAGTTTCTGGGTATTGTGAATGTAGTTATTACACTGGCTAAATTGAAGAGAATGAGTTACTCTGTAATGGTCAGTCACACGTGGGCTATCTACATCATTCCACTCTCTAATGGTTCAGGTAACATCACGGTAAATACAATGAAAAATTCCAAAGAACCAGATGTGATGTTGGATCAGATGAATTGAGTATCTTCTGGCTATGACAGGACCACTTCACTCAGGAACTCACAAAAGTTGTGGGTGCCTCCATAAGACACACACAAAATATTTGGCTAGTCAACATTAGAGTATGATGCAGGGTTTCATGGTAACCCAGTCCTAACTGAGAAGCTATTGACAGTTCATGTCTTCTTGGCAGAGAGGGGAAGTGTTTCATAAGGGTATGATCCCTTGGAGGTTATCCAAGCACTGGTGAATAATCTTACATATCTATAAATATATGTATACCAGAACTTGACATGGTGGATTATAAAATTCAAATATATGAAAATGAGTGTATTTGGGAATGTGGACATAAATCTACAAGACTTATGAGGACTGGCAAAGGGGTGGAAAATGGTCTTAGTGTGTTGTACACATATGTAACTTGAAAAATTTATCAACATACTATATATTAAAGTATTCCTATAGCCATAATCTGCTCTTAAGTCTATGCAGAAAAACATGTATATTACAAACCATTTACAAGGAATTTCAGAGCAAACTAACTCCAAATAACATTTAACTATCCATACCAATTAGTTTATAAACGTGGCATGGTCTACAACATAGTTTATATATACCATGCAACAACTGTACAGTAAAAATCAATCTATCTTTTAGAAAATGTGGCTTGAAGAAAGGAAGAGAGAGACTATTCAACGCATCTTTTTCCTTCATGATTATCAACTTAGTTGTCCTTCAGAGTTTAAAGAAATCCTCAAGGATGTTTTGGCATTGGGGAAAGCTCTCAGTTCTTCCACATTTATCATTGCCATGTAACCAACGTCATGTTCTTAGCTTTGTTTCTTATTTCCATCTCTATCCTTCCTTGTGACTCTGTGAAATCACAGAGATGGTTTCTTCCCAGTTACTCCTAATTGATTGATTACTTTTGTTCCTGTGAATCACACATATTTGCACTGACAAATAGTTGGTAGAAAGTAATTTTAAAGTTTTTCAGTCTCTTATGTACATGATGTTGTGGATATACATTTGAGTTGAAAAGCACTCCTGTCAGCAAACAACATTGCACAGAATCAGGCAATCTCAGAGACAGACAGGACCTGGTAATGAATGAGGAGCATGACAGATGGAATATTATAGCATATCAGTCTTAAAATTGCCATTTATCACATGTGAATTCTGATCCTGTGTTCTCATATATGACTCATTTCATAGTTTTAAAAATTGTCCTGATTTCCACAGTTTTGGATCTCAAATGTTCCAGTGAACAAGGTTTAACAATTGCCAGTGGAATGAGACTCCAGGGATAGTTGGAAGCATAATATAAAAGACAGAGAGTGAACCAGGCTAATATCTCTCCATAGAAAAAGGGTTACTTTTCCTTATGGTGAAACATGGTAGTTGATAGACATTATGTGAAGATTGTGGTCTGACAAGAAATTACAATGCTTTGACCAAACTGAGTAGATTCATGTTCTATCTTCTTTTGCTTTCTTTTCTATTTTTTTGCTATTTTAATTAAGAATTTCATGACTAACCCCGAGTCCAGTAAACTACTTCTATAAAGTGCAGTCTAAGAGCAGAGGCAGTGTGCATGTTGTGGAGACATACATAGGTGATGAACTGGTTTCAGTCAGCAATGAGTTCTGTTGAGGACTCAATAATAAACTTACAACCTACCCCCAATTAAAGCTACAGATGGCTAGGGATCTTAGAGATAGACAAATAATTATAAATGTTAGGAACAAAGCCCAGTCACACAACATTGTGAAGTAACAGTTGGAGAGGAATGGGCCACTGATAAACTAATGAATGGAGATAGAAGATGGGAAAACCTCAGCTACCTGAGAGTAAAAATTGCAGAATGTTTCAAGATATAAAGTCATAATTATAAAGACCATCTTAGGCTAGGACAACAAAATACCAGCAACAACATAATTCAAATAGAGATCATGAGAACTCCAGACAGAAAATAACAATTTTGCATTATTGATCTAGATGCTAATGTAGGAGCTTCCTCATGAGTAGATGCAACAACCAGAATCACAATGTATATAAACCAACGGTTCCAGGCATAAAGTTACAGCTATAGAGCCTGTGGGCAAATGAAAAGAAAAATAGATGGTAGCTAGATAGATGATAGATAGATAGATAGATAGATAGATAGATAGATAGATCTAATAACCATAACATGTCCTTAGGTGTATATAACAAAACATACATATGTGTGTGGCATAATTCTTTTAAGAAAGGTGAGAGCAAAACAACTTCAAATAAGAGTCTATACATTTAAATGTCTATATAATGTATAAAATTAATTTTAAAACATGGAGTTAATCACAGGATAATTAATATAGAATTAATAACAACTGCACAGTAAAAATTAATATATCTATTAGAAAGTATGGCTTCAAGAAAAGAATTTAAAGATCATTCATTGCCTCACCTTCCTTCATGACTCCCAGTTAGGATATAGTTCTGAGTTTAAAGAAATATCCAAGGATGTCTGGACATTGGAGAGGCCCCAAGCTTGACCCATATATTTCCAAGGCTGTACAACCAACTTCATGTACTTTGACCATATATGTGAAGGAGAGATTGTCTGCCAGAAAGTGGACCAGTTGCCTAGATCTGAAATAATGACACATGTAGATTCTGGGAACTGAACCTGGATCATCTGAAGAAATAATAAAGGCTCTTGACCAGAAGGCCTCAGAGCTATCTGTGCAGGTTTTAGATCTGACTTTTGCCATGTTCCTTAGATCCAAATTAATGTTTTCATAATTCTAAGTCAAGCATTTTTCCTCTGAAATATTTTTTCAGTGCCTTAAAATTCATGAATGTAGCTCATGTAAGAGAACAGTGAGTTCCAACTAGGAAGAAATGAAGACCAAAGTCTCACAGTCTTCCAAAGAGTCTTCAAGTATATGCATGGGAATTGGTTTTTCCTTTCACAGTTTTGGTTCCTCAGATAAAATTCTGTTCCTCACATTGGGGAGCAAGGGCTGTGGTACTCTGATCCATTTCACTCTCCTCATTCAGAATTTGAAATGTACTCCAAGTACTACAAAGTAAACATATGGTGATAATGGCTGGTGGTAGAAGCTTGACAAAGAAATATTACCTACAAAGAGAGATACCAAAGGGGCAAATATTTTCTAATCATTGATTCCACAATGACAGAAGGAAGGAAAGGAAACGTACTTTCATACGTTGTGAAAGACTTGTGGGCAAATGGTAGTAATGGGTTTAGGCTCATGTTTGCTCACATCCAGTACTAAACTATTATTATACAGGAGAGGAAAAGGTGTCCATTTAGAAAGGATTAAATAATGACGGGAAATAGTCTAATGTCTGCCTGATGGCTCTTCCCCAAACTCCTTATGTACTAATCATGTAGCTATGCAGTATTTGGTTCTTGATGCCAGCAGAAGCTTGCCTGGTTCAGATTACAACCATATACGTTGCTCTTTTGCACATTATTATAAAAACTTCTTGCCAAATATGACTGATGTTGTTGGTTTTTTGTTTTATTTTATTTTCTTATAGAAACCCTTTGCATAGTTTTGTTTTTCTTTGAAGCATATAAAAATGTTTTGGCTAAAGGTCTGTATCTTGTTAATGGGTTTTCCTTTGGATTTAGCCAAAAAAAACCCTACATTTGTCAACAAAGCTTTGAATGTCCAGCTCATCTCCAACACTGTCTAGGATACTGCTTATCATTAATCCTTTGTGTCATGTATGCTTCTTCAAGAAAAACACTGAGCACTCCAATAACACACAGGAAAAGGGTTCTCCCTAATCTTCATAACTGCTTTCTTGAATATATCAGTGTAATTTGTTCTTGTCTATACTTCAAGATAATATTATGTGAAAGTGATTGGAAAATAATTTTCAATATCTCAGGTAGATGGTGTTACGGATACACAGTTGATATGAAAATTATAATTGGTCTTTTTGGAAAGAGGCTAGGATATAAGAAATTTTAAGTTGGATTCACATATCTGATCATAATCACAGGACAAAATAAGACATTCCCCATGTGATTTTAGGTGTACATTAGAACATATTTTCTTTCATATCAAGAGAGAGGAAACAATACACTGCGGAAAAAGATAGTAGGGCACTTTAGTTCTATTTCTACTTTGTTAAGTGAGATTCTAAAATTGGATTTGTGTAATGGTTCCATACCCTGCTATGTGATGACTTCTTGCTAGGATAGACTGCTTCCTTATCTGTGGAGGATACTTCTTACTATGGAAAGCATCTTCATGTAATATGGAGTCTGCTTTCAACTATATGACAGCAACATAATGAATGTGGGAGCTACTTCCTTCTAGATAATATTGCCCTTTTATAGAAAGTGTGTAAATATAATTCATTAGGTAGCAAGAGCTTCCTTTTCATAATTCCCATTTTAAGGTCATAATATCATTTTCTGTTGCTTTTCTTTTGTCACTTACCTTCATTATACACCTAGGCTACAAATCCTATATACAGAACTAGACATTTAAGCACTTCTTAAGATAATTTACTTAATTAAATCATAACAAGTCTGTCTAAAGAAAATTTTACAGTGTACATAAAATGCTTTTTTGTTAATAAAAGGAAATAAACATATAAGTTTATTTTTATAATTCTGCAGAAGAATCCAAGTGAAGTGTTCTTCAAGGAATATTTGTTCAATGGTGAGCACAATAGAGTATTAAGCACACTCATCAACAATTGTTCATGTTTCCGGATCTAGCTCAATAATTATAGGATAGTTATTTATGGAAAATATTTTTTAGTCATAGGCAAAAATCCTATGTGATAGCTCACACTAGAATGATTTACCTAACAGTTATCAATATAAGTTCTTTAATGCACACATAGTGGAGTTCTCTACAGTGTGAAGGCAACAAGGAATGACACACACAGCATGAATGAATCATTTCAAAACCTTGACATGGAGAATGGAAGGCACACAGAGTGATTCCGTTGAAATATTTGAATGAAATGTGGGCATGCCATAATAAGGTATGGTTAAGGAGGAGGATTTATTTTAGATATAAAGAAGAAAACATCCAGCTTAACGTTTTCAAATTGCAAATTTTGCATTGAAAAAAAACCAAAAACCAAAAACCAACAAACAAAAACACTCTAAAATGTTGAGTTATGTTTGCTTACCCATGGTTTACTTCAAGCAATAGGATAACTGCACTATATACAGTCTTACTGTGTTTCTCTGATGCTCTGTGTCTGGGACTTATGGTCTGCTCAAGTGTCTGTATTATAAGCATCCTCTAAAACATAAGAGACACGTCAATCATGCCCGTCATGCTCAGCACTTCCTGAAAGTATCTCATGAAGATAGAGCCCCACCAAACTATGCTCATCTTACTGTGCATATTTGTCAGATTTTACTCATTCTTTTGCATCCTGGCTGTCTTTAGGACCTGCTGCAAATATCCAGTGTTATGGAGAGTATAGAAATAAGTTTATCCATAGTTTGCCCCGTTGTTCTCATCAACAGTATGAAGTCTAGGTTTAGCCTGTTTTTACCCTGCTTTGGTAAGAGATAGCTTCCTCCACATATGATATGAACTCTAGTCATCTCTCTTTTCTGATATATTATCATTTACATTTCTCTTAACATACAATGAAAAATCTGCAATTTGAAAACGTTAAGCTTCCTGTAACTCACTCCTTCATTATGTGGAGTGATTAATAGCCAGTTTGTGGGAATCCATTTAATATATGTGTTATTTTTTCTCTGACAAAAGATCTGAAAAAGGCACTCAAAGAAGGAAAGGTTTCTTTCACCCCCATTCTGAAGGTTCTATCTATAATGCTAAGGTAGAAGTAGTTGTGGAAGCCGGGCGTGGTGGCGCATGCCTTTAATCCCAGCACTCGGGAGGCAGAGGCAGGCGGATTTCTGAGTTCGAGGCCTGCCTGGTCTACAAAGTGAGTTCCAAGACAGCCCGGGCTATACAGAGAAACCCTGTCTCGAAAAACCAAAAAAAAAAAAAAAAAAAAAAAAAAAAAAAAAAAAAAAAAAGAAGTAGTTGTGGAGATGGATTTGTGTGGAGAACAACACAAGATAATGTGGCAATATTAAGTTCAATGTCAGGAAGTAGAGATGTTTATTCTTGTGCTCAGTTCTTTGTTCTTTGGCCTTTTTTATTAAGACTCTACATCATTTGAGTTCTTTTGTGATTGTGTTACCTCACTCAGGATGATGCCCTCCAGGTCCAACCATTTGCCTAGGAATTTCATAAATTCATTCTTTTTAATAGCTGAGTAGTACTCCATTGTGTATATGTACCACATTTTTTGTATCCATTCCTCTGTTGAGGGGCATCTGGGTTCTTTCCAGCTTCTGGCTATTATAAATAAGGCTGCTAGGAACATAGTGGAGCATGTGTCTTTCTTACCAGTTGGGACATCTTCTGGATATATGCCCAGGAGAGGTATTGCTGGATCCTCCAGTAGTATTATGTCCAATTTTCTGAGTAACCGCCAGACTGATTTCTAGAGTGGTTGTATCAGCTTGCAATCCCACCAACAATGGAGGAGTGTTCCTCTTTCTCCACATCCTCTCCAGCATCTGCTGTCACCCGAATTTTTGATCTTAGCCATTCTGACTGGTGTGAGATGGAATCTCAGGGTTGTTTTGATTTGCATTTCTCTGATGATTAAGGATGTTGAACATTTTTTCAGGTGCTTCTCAGCCATTCGGTATTCCTCAAGTGAGAATTCTTTGTTTAGCTCTAAGCCTCATTTTTAAATGGGGTTTTTTGATTTTTTGGAGTCCACCCTCTTGAGTTCTTAATATATATTGGATATTAGTCCCCTATCTGATTTACTATAGGTAAAGATCCTTTCCCAATCTGTTGGTGACAAAAATTTTGTCTTATTGATGGTGTCTTTTGCCTTGCAGAAGCTTTGCAGTTTCATGAGGTCCCATTTGTCAATTCTCATCTTACAGCACAAGCCATTGCTGTTCTATTCAGGAATTTTTCCCCTGTACCCATATCTTCGAGGCTTTCCCCTACTTTCTCCTCTATAAATTTCAGTGTCTCTGGTTTTATGTGAAGTTCCTTGATCCACTTACATTTGACCTTAGTACAAGGAGATAGGAATGGATCGATTCTAATTCTTCTACATGATAGCAACCAGTTGTGCCAGCACCATTTATTGAAAATGCTGTCTTTCTTTCACTGGATGTTTTTAGCTCCCTTGTTGAAGATCAAGTGACCATAGGTGTGGGGGTTCATTTCTGGGTCTTCTATTCTATTCCATTGGTCTACTTGTCTGTCAGTATACGAGTACCATGCAGTTTTTATCACAATTGCTCTGTAGTAAAGTTTTAGGTCAGGCATGGTGATTCCAGCAGAGGTTCTTTTATCCTTGAGAAGAGTTTTTGCTATCCTAGGTTTTTTATTATTCCAGATGAATTTGCAGATTGCTCTTTCTAATTTGTTGAAGAATTGAGTTGGAATTTTGATGGGGATTGCATTGAATCTGTAGATTGCTTTTGGCAAGATAGCCATTTTTACATTGTTGATCCTGCCAATCCAAGAACTCAAATGATATGTACTCACTGATAAGTGGATATTAGCCCAGAAACTTAGTATACCGAGATATAAAATACAATTTGCAAAACACATGAAACTGAAGAAGAACAAAGACCAAAGTGTGGACACTTTGACCCTTCTTAAAATTGGAAACAATCACCAATGGAAGGAGTTACAGAGACAAAGTTTGGAGCTGAGACAAAAGGATGGACCCTCTAGAGACAGCCATATCCAGGGATCCATCCCAAAATTAGCCTCCAAACGATGACACCATTGCATACACTAGCAAGTGTTGGCTGAAAGGACCCTGATATAGCTGTCTCTTGTGAGACTAGGCCGGGGCCTAGCAAACACAGAAGTGGATGCTCACAGTCAGCTATTGGATGGATCACAGGGTCCCCAATGGAGGAGCTAGAGACAGTATCCAAGGAGCTAAAGTGATCTGCAACCCTGTAGGTGCAAAAACATTATGAACTAACCAGTACCCCGGAGCTCTTGACTCTAGCTGCGTATGTATCAAGAGATGGCCTAGTAGGCCATCACGCCATCACTGGAAAGAGAGGCCCACTGGACATGCAAACTTTATATGCCCCAGTACAAGGGAACGCCAGAGCCAAAATATGAGAATGGGTGGGTAGGGAAGTACGGGGGAGGGTATGGGGGACTTTTGGGATAGCAATGGTAATGTAATTGAGGAAAATACATAATAAAAAATATTAAAAAAAAGAAATAAAATCTCCCCTAAGCAAAAAAAAAAAAAAAAAAAAAAGACTCTACATCAGTGTATGGGATGATATCATGCAGAATTAAAGGGTCTTCTGTACTCATTTAACCTCTCTGAAAGACTTACAGTCATATCCACAATGAAATAAGAGGACCAGAAGTCATAATTGTCATGTTGATACATATACATATAATTTTTAGTTAAAGAAATATTAGAGGGTATTTTTGTGCCCTGTCTATTGAAATGCTGATGTCTGTGTCCAGAGATTTGCTTGCAAACCAAGTGTTGGAATTGTCGTAATCATTGGAGTATCTCCTCTATAAGTGATGTGTACAGATTGCTTTCCATCACTTCTGATTGGTTAATAAAGTTCTGATCAGCCAATAGCTGGGCAGGAGAAGAGAATAAAGTAGGACTTCCAATCTCAGTCTGGGAGGGTCCCCAGGAAAAGAAGAGACAGAGGCACAGGAAGAGAATGGACTAAGAGGATTCACCAGGAGGTACTAATGAAAGAGTAGCCATGAAGATACACGTGGACTAGAGTTGGCCATAGGAGACCAGATGGCATGCATCAGGGCATTTGGCTGAGAATACTACCCTAGTTGGATTAAATTAGATCAGAACCTTCTGAGCTTAGTTCATGCAGGTTTTTAACAAAAATTCCAGGTCTCTGTGTCTTTTTCAGGAGCTAAAACTTGGTAGAGGGGGTATAGAAATGCTATGCAATTATTTGGGAACAAAAGGTATAATCTCCCACCTCTGCCAAGTATTTTAAATAAAAATCAATCCTTTAATTAAAGTTTATATTTTAAAGTTAAATGGCACAGGTTTTTCTAACTATAAACTTCATAATTGACCATGAGGACACAAAGTGATTCTGACCAAATTGATGTAAAAATCCTAACACAGAATCAACAAGGATACATATGTTTACACATACATACACACAAACACATGCATACATACATACATACATGTACTGATGCATATATGTCTACATATATGCATGTGTAAACCCTGAAACGTTTATACTTATGGTATAAATTTAATCTTTTCAGAAAAATCACTTAACATTACATAAATTAAGGAAATAGATGAGGATGAACAGAGTAGATAACTAACAGTAAGGAGACTTGAAAAAGACATACGGAAAGTCAGTGTATATCTATCTGTATGAATGAACATTGGGGCTTATTCTATACAGACTGTTATGTACATCTTAGAAGCTATAGGATGCCAACTAAAAAGCAATTGTCCTATCCTTGAGTTTTTGGTCTGAGTGTCTGGAGGCTCCCAAATAATACTAACAATTGCAATTGTTCTTCGTTACCAACTGCAACACTATTGCAAGACCAACTTGCTGATGATACCACACACTTTGGAGATAGGACATGAGAAAAAAAGTTCATATTGACCAATATGATTCCGTGATGTTGGTACATTCTAGATTACTCAAGATACACTCAGAATGTTGAAGGAAAGAAAAGATTAATAATCTTACTCAGTGGTGATCACTGTAAAATACAATGACCATCCTAGTAAGATTCTTACATGGCTATATTTGCAGCACAACTATTATTGGAGTAAGCAGCCATTTTCTGCTTGGCTTTGGGACTTGGTCAATAGTGGGGATTCCCAACATGTTGTTTGTGACCATTGGAAAGCACACATGTTTTATGGTCTTAGGAACTGAGACACTGCTCAATATCAAAATTACCATTGCAAAAGCAGAAATAAATTATTGTTGTGGATTTATTTATTTATTTACACTTATTCACTTTACATTCCATTCACTGCCCCCTCTCTATCATCCACTCCCACAATTCTACCTGATCCCCTCTCCCTTGTCCTCTGAGTAGGTGGGGAGCCCTGGGGGTATGCTTCCAATCCTGGATCATCAAGTTTCTGTGAGGTTACACGCTTTCCCATTGATGCCAGACAAGGCAACCCAGCTAGTAAAATAAATCCTATGGACAGGCAATAGCTTTATATATATATATATATATATATATATATATATATATATATCCCTGTTGCAGTTGTTCAGGACCCATATAAAGCTGCATATCTGCTACATATGAGCAGGGAAGCCTAAGTCCAACCTATATTTGTTCTTTGTTCAGTGATTCAGAATCTGAGAAACCCAAAGATCCATGTTAGTTGACTCTGCTGGTGGGTGGGCTCCTAACTCTGTCACTCCACTGTGGTACCTGTCTGCCTACAAGAGGTGGCCTCTTCAAGTTTTATATGCCCAATGTAGTCAGTCAAAGCTAAGGTCATCCCCACTGGCTCATTTGTGTCTCCCTTATCCCAGGTCTCTGCTTGTCCTGCAGATACCCCCAACCTCTTCACCACCATCAGTTAAACAATTCTATACATTTTCATGGCCATCTAGCCATCTTTCTTTTCATTCCCCATACCTGATTATGAATCCCTTAATCCCCTCCCCATATGACTCCATCCCAGTTCCCTCCATCCATCTGCCTCAAGTGACAATTTTATTCCTTTTTCTAAGTGAGATGCAAATTTCTTGTTTGGGCCTTCCTTCTTGTTTAGCTTCTTTGGGTCTGTGGACTGCAACATAGTACTTGTATTTTATGACTAATATCTACTTATAAGTGAGTAAGCTATGCATGTACTTTTGGGACTGGGTTACCTCACTCAGAATGATATTCTCATTTCCTTCATTTGCATACAGAATTCATGATGTAGTGGTTTTTAATAGCTGAATAGTTTTCCATTACCTAGTTGCACCACATTTTTAAAATGCATTCCTCAGTTAAGTGACATCTAGATTGTTTACTGTTTTTGGCTATTATGAATAAAGCTGCTATGAACGTAGTGGAGGAAGCATCTTTGTGAGATCTTGGAGCATCTTTTGGGTATTCAGTTGTATAGCTGGATATTGAGGTACAACTAATTCTAGTTTTCTGAGAAAACACCAAATTGATTTCCAAAGTGTTTGTAAGTTTGCACTCCCACAAGCAATAGACAAGTGTTCCCTTGATCCAAATCCTGGATAGCATGTGCTATCTTTGAGTTTTTGATCTTCTTAACCATTCTAATGGTTGTAAGAAAGAACCTCATGGTTGTTTTGATTTGCATTTCTGTGATAACTAAGGACTTTTAACATTTCTTTAAGTGCTTTTCAACCATTCAGGATTCCTCAGTTGAGAACTATGTTTAGTTTTGTACCCCATTTTAAATTATTTTGGGGGGTTATTAGTGTCTAATTTCTTGAATTCATTGTAAATTTTGAATATTTGCCCTCTGTCAGATATAGTGTTGTTGAAGATCCCTTCTCAATCTGTGGGCTGCTGATTTTTCCCATTGATAGTGTCATTTGCCTTATAAAAGTTTTGCAGTTTCATGAGGTCTCATTTATCAATTGTTGATCTTAGAGCCTGAGCCATTGGTATTCTGTTCAAGAACTTGTCACCTATACCAATCCATTCAAGGGTATTTCAACTTTCTCTTCTATGAGATTTGCATGTCTCATATTCTGCTAAGAACCTTGATCCACATGGACTTCAGTTTTATGCAGGGTGATAAGTTTAAGTCTATTATCATTTTTTACATGTAGACTTCCACTTACTCCAGCACCATTTGTTGAAGATGCTTCCATTTTTCCATTATATGATTTTGGATTTTTTTTTCTACCAAAAATCAGGTATTCTTAGAGATGTGATTTCATTTCTGGGTCCTTGATTCAATTGCATTGATCAATGTATCTGTTTTTGTACAAATACTATGCAGTTTTTGTCACTTTTGTGTTGTGTGATATATAGAAAAACATCCCATGCTTATGCCAGCTAGGCACCTACTGGCAGCCTAGGTCTGTCTCTAGCCTAGCAGACAGGCCGAGACTGCATTCTTTCATTTTAGTCAGGGCCTGTCTCACCCATACTGGCTCTGCTCCTCCTGAACTCCTAAGTTGCTCTCTCCACCCAATTCACTGAGTTCCCATGGCTGGCTGTAGTCACACATGCCCTGTGCTTCTAAATTCCTGTACCTGGCTGTGGTGTACTCTTGCACACCCATGTTCTACCACCATACCTTTCTCTGGAACCCAGTTGAGTAGCCACATGAAGGAAAACGTGACACAATATTAATTTAGAATCAATAGGTGACACAATTGCTGGGCACAGAACCAAGCATCCTAATTTTGTAAACTAATCTATGTTAAATCCTTAAGTGTCCACTCAAACAGACAGCCTCTGGCTTTCTACATTCTGTCTGACTCCCTTTGCTCCTGCTGTCCAAAAGGGCCATTCCTTTCTCCTGCCTTCCTTCTTCCTCTACCTGATCCAGAAGTCCTGCCTACTTGCCCACTGATTGGTCCCTTATAATCTTTATTCATTAAGGGAAGGTTCTGCCACATTTTTATTCTGTAGTACAGTGTGTTCTCTTAGGATCTGTATGACATCTGCCCAGGATCTTCTAGCTTTCATTGTCTCTGGTGAGAAGTCTGATGTAATTCTGAAAGGTCTGTCTTTATATGTTACTTGACCTTTTCACCTTACTGCTTTTAGTATTCTTTCTTTGTTTTGTGCATTTGGTGTTTTGATTATTATGTGACAGGAGGAATTTCTTTTCTGGTCCAATCTATTTGGAGTTCTGTAGGCCTCTTGTATGTTTATATGCATCTCTTTCTTTAGGTTAGGGAAGTTTTCTTCTACAATTTTGTTGAAGATATTTACTGGCCCTTTAAGGTGGGAATCTTCTCTCTGTTCTATACCTATTATTAGGATTGGTCTTCTCTTTGTGTTATGATTTCCAAGGTGTTTTGAATTAGAAGCCTTTTGTATTTTGCATTTTTGACTGTTGTGTCAATGTTTTCTGTGGTATCTTCTGCACCTGAGATTCTCTCTTCTATCTCTTGTATTCTGTTGATGATGTTTGCATCTATGTCTCCTGATCTCTTTCATAGCTTTTCTAACTCCAGGGTTATCTCCCTTTGTAATTTCTTTATTGTTTCTATTTCCATTTTTGATCCTGAATGGTTTTGTTTAATTCCTTCACTTGTTATTTGTGTTTTCCAGTAATTATTTAAGGGATTTTTGTGTTTCTTCTTTAAGGGCTTCTAGCTATTTACCAGTGTTCTCCCATATTTCCTTAAGGGAGTTATTTATGTCCTTCTTAAAATCCTCTATCATCATCATGAGGTGTGATTTTAATTCAAAGGCTTGCTTTTTCTGGTGTTTTGGGGTATCCAGGGCTCACTATGTTGGGAGATCTGGATTCTGATGATGCCAGGTAGCCTTGGTTTCTGTTGCTTATGTTTTTGCCTTTGATTCTCATCATCTGGTTATCTCTGGTGTTAGCTGGTCTTGCTGTATCTGACTGTGGCTTGTATCTCCTGCAAGCCAGTGTGTCAGTACTTCTGGGAGAACAATTCTCTTTGGGAGGAATTTGGGTATGGAGAGCTATGGCACAGGGTCAGCTCCAGGGTACAGATGTAAACCAGAAGGATCCTGTCCCTGGCTATTTCTTGTTCCTTGTGTCCTGTTGGCTCTCTGTGGGTATCTCTTGGTCAGAATTAGTGATCTTACCTGTGCTCACAGGTGTGTTGGAACTCCTGGGAGACCAGCTCTCTTCCAGGGGTATTTGGATATGGAGCACTGTGGCACAGGATCTGCTCAGGTTGCTATGGCACAGGATAAGTTCCCAGCACAGATGGAAATTGGAAGGATTATTTCCCACGCTACTTCTTGGTTTCTGTGTCCTGAGGGTTCTTGGCAGGTCCTTCTGAGCAGAAATGTTGGTCTTACCTGTGCTCACAGGTGTATTTCTACTCCTGAGAGACAATCTTTCTCCTGGCAGTATTTGCGTATGAAGTGCTGTGGCATAGGATGATCTTGGGGCACAGATGGGGCAGAATTACAATTATGAAATAGAAACAAAAGTAATTTTATGGTTGGGGTCCCCACAAATGAGGACTACTTTTAAAGTATTGAAGCATTAGAAACATTGATACGCATTGTTCAAGACTTTGAGATAGAAGGATGCAAATGATTCCAATGCTAGTGAGGAATTGTAAGACCCCCTTTCAGGGACCCCCCACTCTAGTCTCGGGAGAGAGAGCGCACCCAAAGAAACACGAGAATTCTTCTTGCTGCAAACACATGAGGCAGTTTAATGGCGGAACTCCAGGTCACAATGTATCTCACGCAGAAGACAGTGGATTCTACCCTGAGGCTTGAAAACTAGGGGGTTTTATGGGGTAAAGGGCTTAGGTGTGGGGAATTCAGCATAGCGACACACTATTGGCTTATTCAAACATCAGCAGAAAGATTACATGTCAGCAAAAGAATACGTGCAGGTCAGGGTGTCAGGGTTCTGTGAGTTGGATGTTTATCAATGCTAGCAGAGTATCTGGTTAATTTATGACTTTAAACTGCGTCAAAGGGCAATGGACAGAGGGAGGTGCCGGGCCAGATGGTTGTTGACTCAGTTCAGATAGCTCTGTTATGTCCTCACATTCCTCTTTATCTTTATGGTCAAGCTGTCCCCAGGAATGCTTTAAAGACAGGGCATGCCAAGGTTTGTTCTTTGTTCTCAGCCTCAGGCAACCTTTAGGCTCACAAACAACCAGCAATTTCTAAGTACTTTATATGACTTACAGGTCTTGAAATTTCATCTTTCTTTCAGAATCATGTCATAATCCTGTCAAAACCAGTAATTAAGTCTGTCAAGATTTACAGATAGGGACAAGGTGCCAAGCTCAGAAAGGGCTTTTCAAGAGTGCCAAATCAAACTCATATTAACCTCGCCATATTTTTTTTTCCAAAATGCCTCTAATTATAAGAACATTTAGAGACCTACATATCTAAAACTTCATGAGGGCAAATCATACTGGAAGTTCTTTGCAACCTATAGGTATCTCAATATATCCACTGGGATTCCACAAACTGAGGCTCAATAGAAATGTTTACTCTTATATTTTGTAAGAAAATGTTAATTCTCAGAGACATGAAATATCAAATATATGCTAAAATTCCACTGAATTTAAGTGTTGTTTATAGCTCCAAACTGTTGTTTATTGCTTCTCATATGAGAACAACACAGTTCTTCCAGTGTCATTACTGGCCTGAAAAGGTTGTATAAATATGAGCTACTGAGTATAAGAAAAGAACGAGAGAGTAGGAAAGGGGGAGATAGATTTGATAATGGATACATATATGTTCACTACACACAGATATGTAAACTTCACAGTGCAATCTCCTTCTATATACAATTAATATGCTCTTTAAATAAAACTTATTCAAAACCTGTCACTACAGCTCCATTTCACATTTGGCTCATTTTACTCACTTGACAATCTCCCTGACTCCAGCTACTCCATGCCATGTTCTATAACACCCACTTTCAAGAAGTTTATCAAAATACTTTAGTTGTGTACAATTATGTTTTTTTGCATATATTTATTTCTTCAAAAATACATGTCTGTCTTCCCAATTTTCCTGAGAAGTTATATTATTAACATATTTAATTTATAATAACTTCTCCTAGGAAAATATTCTCTTTTACACAAAGAAGACATTGGTCTAGGTTGGGCTCCACTGGTCTCTCAGAATATTCACCTAATTGTTCCAGTATAGAGGCTAATAGCTGCAACGTCTCAAAGCAGAGAGGAAATAAATGAAACCATGGGAGAAAATGTTCAAATTCTAAATTTATACCGATACTTCCTGACCTTTTCAAAAAATTCTTCTCTCATATATTATATGCTGACTTCAGTTTCCCCTCCTTCCTCTCCCACCCCCTCAACATATCTCATGGATCATCCCATTACCCAGATCCACCAGCAGACCTCCCACCTTTCCTTATAAAATTCTGCTCTCTCGGGGACATAAAACACAAAGTGCATAACAAGCTACAATAAGAACAGGCACATTCCATCACATCAAAGCTGAACAAGGCAACCTAGTAGGAGGGGAAGTGTTCAACAAGTAAGCTACACAGTCATGAATAGTCTTTTGAATGGAATAAGAACAAAATTATTCTGAGAAAAAGTAAGATAGAACATGGAAAAACAAACTTTATATTGCACTCATTTTTAAGTAGAAATATCCTATGGTGCTGCATTCTGTTCAGGAAGTTGTCTCCTCTGCTAACATGTTCAAGATTGTTTCCCAGGTTCTTTTCTATCAGCCTCACTGTATCTGTTTTATATTGAGGACTTTGACCTACTTAGACCTGATTTTTGTCCAGAGTGGTAAATATAGGTCTATTTGCATTCTTCTACATGCTGACATCTATTTAGACCAGTACCATTTGTTAAAGATTCTTTTTACCCCATTGTATATTTTCTAAAATCTCAGCTATCCTTAGGTTTGTAGATTTAAGTCAGAGACTTAAGTTCAATTACATTGCTAATCATTCCTATTTTTATTTCAAAGACATGAAATTTTTATTATTACAGTTCTGTGGTACACTTCACCATTCATTTTCTTTCTTTTATGTTTATTTGTGACTTTTCATGATAGAGTCTGTCTGTGTATCTGGACTATCCTTGAAGTCATTCTGTAGAGTAGACTGGTGTTTAACTCACAGAATTAATTACCTGCCTCAGTCTCCAAAGTACTAGGATTAAAGAAGGCACGTTCATCACTCCAACTTTCCATTCTTAAGAAGAATTGACATTTTATTTGCTAAATATGTGTGAAACCACTAAACCATGAGCACCAGCCTCAACTCTGTTTATTAGGTCTGTATCCACACTTTTAAGATTGTTTTGTTCAGATACCTCATTTTCAGTTTTACTTTCATTTGCCTATTTCATGAAAGAAGGAAAATATATATTTTTTTATTTTTATGAAGCTTAACGTTATTTTAAATATTCTCTGATTTAATTTTAACCTGTTATACAATACAGTATCTGTGAGCTTTCTCTACATATTACAAATTACAAAGAAAGAAGCTTGAAAATTGCTACATTTATACTGGCTTATATTTTTCTTGAAAATGCTATGTTTCTTTTCTCATAAAAGCTACCATTGTGACTATTGGAGAAAATGTGATAGGTGCTAAGAGATGAGATAATATTGCTACATGGAGATAATTAATCTAGGTGTCCCCACATAACTTGTATATATAGACAGCAGAAAACGGATGTTGTTGGTTAAGAAAAATAGAAGACATGAAACTGTAAGTGATTGAGAATGTAGGGTGGATCTATCAGACTTAAAAGGACAAGTAATGGGGTGAAAATTATCAAAGTACATTTATGCATATATGACATTCTCAATGAATTAATAATAATACTGATTTACAAAACTCCACCAATAATCATAAGGCTGTCTTCAGTCTGCATGGTTAAACATTTCATGTGTGCACCATACTTAGCTGAAAAATTTCAGAGGAAATGCTCTTAAATAAGAGGTCAAAAATTAACTATCCATATAAATTACTTTATGTATGTAATGGAGTAAAGTGTAATTCAAAAAGAATGAATGACAATTGCAGAGTAAAATTAATCTATCTTTTAGGAAATATGGCCTGAACAAAGGAAGACAAAGGTCATTCACTGTAATTCCTTCCTTCAGGCTTATTAATTTTATTTCTATTTAGAGTCTAAACATATATCTGAGGATGTCTAGACATTGGGAATAGGTCTCAACTTATTTTGTATTCATGAACTTTATGTGCTTAAAATTGGCTCTTTGTGACTTCTGCCTTCTTCCATGTAACACTGTGGGATCACAGACCTCTTTACTTACTGATTATTCCTAATTGCTTCATTGCATTTGTTCCTGTGATGTGGACATCTTTGCACTGACATATAATTGTTAGAAAGACATTTAAAAGTTCTCACAGCCCTTTATGTAGATGGTGTTGTGGATCTTGAGTTGAGTTGAAAATCACTTCTGTAGTAGAAAAGAGGACCTGTGAATAAAAAATCTACACATCAAGAGCCAGAGTCTCATGTCAACACAGAACAGACTCATCACTTGTTCTTGTGACAATACACAATATGCAGGTGAGAACTGCTTTCATGTCAAGAGATAGATAATTATAAACTTGAAACTCACCTAGGTACAGGGATATTGACCATGATGCTGTGACTGGAATTGAGAATTGAAATGATTTTAACAGGAATTGGAAGATACTTATTGCTAGGTGCCAAAATGTTTTAATATCCCAAAGGCTATCTTTGGTACCTTCCTACTTTAAGTGGAATTCTCTTAATTTCTCAACCTTACTTCTTTCCATGCATTCCTTCCTCCCTACCTCCTTGAACTTACATTCTAATTTTGATGTGAATTTATGAAATTTCCAGCCCTATGTAAGAACTAACTTGCAAATGATAGCTAAAAAGACAGGTAAAATCAATTTTATTCACTAGAGTGACACCAGGGATATCAATGGTATTGAGATCAGGCCTCATACTCATGAAGAGTTAGACAACACTTTTCAGACTCATTTTTAGTGTTTCTCTCTCTCTCTCTCTCTCTCTCTCTCTCTCTCTCTCTCTCTCTCTTCATGTCTTTGGAGTTTCCTTTTTGGGGGAATAGGGATGGGGTAGGATAGGGGTTTTGCAGAGGGGAAACTGGGAAGAGGGCTAACATTTGAAATGTAAATAAATTAAATAACCAATTTTAAAAAGGAGAATAAATATAAAGTCCAGTGTGTGTGGAGTAAGGCAGGATATGAGAGGAACTGACCAATGTAAAAGAATATGATATATTATGTAAAATTGTCAAAGAATAAATATATTTAATTAAATATATTTAAAGAATAAATATATTTAATAAAATATATTTAAAGAATAAATATATTTTAATAATTTAAAAATAATATGAAGAAGCTTAGATATTATATGTCCTGTCTTAAAATGTCTTCAATAATCCAAAATATATAAAACAGATTTTTATTCTTCATCAAATGCTTCTACAAAGTCAAATTTAAAACACATGTGTGATGAATGGAGAATAAATAACAAGTGTATGTCTCTTATTTCTCTTTGACAGCTGTCTGAGATTTTATGTGAGAAAACAAGTTTATGTTGAAGATCTTCCTCAAGTTAGATGAAAACCATTCTGGTATATTAAGTATTATATTGATTTTGCAGATGAAGACCAATAGAAGAAGTGGTTATTATTGTTCTGCACTAGACAGTTAGTCACAGCCATAAGGTTTTTATGAATTGTAATTCAAGGTTTAAGACTGAACATTGATTAATATGCTTCAGCTGTGCTGCGAATCCGTGAACCACATGAAACCAGGCTTCTAAAACAAGAGAGGATTGTAGTAGCATTCAGACTATTAATTATTATCCCTCTTGTAAGAACCAGAAGGAAGCATATCCCTTTAAGTGATGTGCCTTGAGTTGCTTCCTTAGATCACATTTAGTCCAAGTAACTCCATGTAGATGATCCTTAAGCACAGATATACCAAGTATATGGGTCCTTCTAAGTTGTAGAATCAGGGAAAGCAGATTAGAGGAAGGGAATTTTGTGCAGATGGGTTTAGGCTGGTCGGTGGATTCATTTTCAATTCACTTCTACTGATAGATTATTACTAAAACAGTCAAGGGAGTTCGTGTGGTGGCAGCTAGGCAGTGCAGCTCCTCAGTGACAGATCCTGCAACCCAAGCATCTCCCACCCAGTGCTGCCCTGAGGCCCAGAGGAAGGTTAGCAGGGATGGAGCTGCAAAGACAGAACCCAAGCGCCTCTGCGAGGCTGTTGACCAAGCCCGCCCTTCGACCATGGGAAAGGATAAAGCATCAGACAAAAGAGTTTGGGTACATTAACACAGTATATGGCTCTTTTTGGGTATGTGTGATAAGAATTGGAAGGTCTGTACTCTGCTCCTCGACCAATAAAATCTGTTGTGAAAGAGTAAAAAACAAACAAACAAACTCACACACACACACACATACAAAACAGGCAAGGAGGAGGTGTGCATGAATACCAATCAGAATGGTTAACATTAAAAACTCAAATGATAGCACATACTGACTAGGATGTGGAAAAGGGGAACACTCCTCCATAGCTGGTGGGATTGCAAACTGTTACACCCACTCTGGAAATCAACCTGGCTGATACTCAGAAAATTGGAAATAGTTCTACCTAAAGACCCAATTATACTGCTCTTAGACATATGCCCAAAAGATGCTCCACAATATCACAAGGACAGTGCTCCACTACATTTATAGCAGCCTTATTAATAATAGCTAGAAACTGGAAGCAACTCAAGTGTCCCTCAACCAAAGAATGGATACAGAATATGTGGTTCATTTCCACAATTGAATGGTATTCAGCTATTAAAAACAAAGACATCATGGATTTTGCAGGCAAATGGATGGAAATAGAAAATATCATCCTGAGTGAGGGAGCCAAGACCAAAAGGACATGCATGGTATGGACTCATTGATAAGTGGATAGTAGCCAAAAATTACTCCATAGAATGGCCAAATGTGTCAACTAACCTGGGCACCTGGGTGCTGCCAGAGACTAAACCCTCAAGAAAAGAGTATACACGGTCTGGTCTAAGGCCCTTGATCCATGTGTAGCAGAGACTGTCTTGTCTAGCCTCAGAGGCAGAGGATGAGCTTATTCTGTAGACATGATGACCCATGAAGTGGTATTCCTGGGAGGGGGGTACCCTCCTAGAGGTGAAGGGGAGGGGGTATGGAGGATGAGCTCTGTACATCTACAACCATAAAACTATAAAATATGCTCCTGTGCAGTTTGTAGTCCTTGCAGCCAGGAAAAGTTTGCCTACTTCACACTATATAAAAGCTTCTTGGCAAACAGGAATATTCTTTTCTGGTGGAAACATTTTATAGTGTATTGAAATTTGTTTGTTGTTTGTTTGTTTGTTTGTTTGTTTGTTTTTGCAGGATATGTTTTGCAGGCATGTAAGCATGCTGTTGTTAATGTGTTGGTTGTTGGGATTTACACATTAAACCACACTTGACATCAAAATCTTCAATGTCCATGTCATCTCCATAACATGCTAGGGCATGGCTTAGCATTGAACCTTTCTCTCATCTAAGCTTCTTCAAGGAACACACGGAGCACTCTAAGCACTCATGGGAAAGGTTTGCAATACATCATAATTGCTTTTTTGAATTTATTGGTGCTTTATTTATTCTTACTTTTATTTCAAGATATTTTTTTTTTTTTTTTTTTTGGTTTTTCAAGACAGGGTTTCTCTGTGTACTTTGGCTGTCCTGGAGCTCACTCTGTAGACCAGGCTGGCCTCGAAGTCAGAAATCCGCCTGCCTCTGCCTCCCAAGTGCTGTCAAGATAATATTAAGTGAAAGTGACTTAAAAGTAATTTTCAATCCTTCAGGTAGGTGGGGTTACAGATACTCAGTGGTTCTGAAAAGTAACAATTGCTCAGTTTGGAAAGAGTGTAGGAAATCATAAATTTACTTCCAGTGGATGTGAGAAGAAAGAGGAAGGCTGTAACACTACCTGAAATTCAAGGCAGATAGAGCTCAGCAAATCTTGTAGAAGAGTTGAGGGAAGGACTGAAGAACCTGACTTTGTTGCCTGTAGCAGAATTTTTCCATAATTGATTGATTGGGTAATAAAGATGACAAGAAGCTAATTACTGGGTGAGGAGGAGGCAGGCCTTCCAGGTCCAAGAGAGGGAGAGGGTACAAGGAGAAAGGAATGGGCCCCTTTTGGATGGAGAGGCAGGAGCAAAGCAGACAAGATATAGACCAGGGACTGCTAGAAATGGTAGAGAAATCCACCAGAAGATTTCTGACATAGAATAGTTGATGGATTTTGGGTGATAGATTCCATGCCCAGAAATTGTGTTATCTGTTGATAACAAACTAAGATTGTCTGGTGCTTTCTATTCCACAGTGACTCAGGTGGGACAGAGGGAAACAACTTAGCCAAGGTGGAATTCATGAAGCTTTGAGATGGGAAGATTGGGCAAGGACTGAGCTCTGAAAGATAGTGAGCAAGTGGGGTGCAGGCTGGCAAGAGCACACCCCCAGCTGCCCATGGAGTCTAAGAGAACTATCTGAGTTCTGGAGAGGCAGAGTCAGCATTCTTGGAAGAGGCTTTGGCTAGGGGAAACATACGGTATTGGGCTATGTGTAGAGCTGGGAACAGTCCGAGACCACTGACCAGTGCCAAGCCGGTGATAGCATGGATTGTTTTTTAATTGTTACATGCAGCAGTTGCCTTCATGTGGATCCTGTTCTCCTAACTAAGCTATCTTGTCTAGTCGAAGTAGGAGAGTATATACCCAGTCCTGTAGTGACTTGAGTTGTCGGGGTCGGTTGGTATTCAGCGTGTACCGCCCCATTCTCAGAGGTGAATGAGAGTGGGAATTCAGGTAGGGGACCATGTGAGTGGAAATTGGTGGAAAGAGCAGGCAGGCTTTGATTGGGATGTAAACGTGGATAAAATAAGTTCATTAATGGGGGGACAAGGGTAAAAAGAACCAAGCAACCAAGCGAAAGATGAGCAGGCGAAGAACCAAGAGCCCAAGAGCACATGGTGAAAATGTCTGTGTTTGTAGAAAAGAGAAGCAAGGGGAAAGGAAATGTATCCCAGAGGCTACAGAGGTTTAGGATAGGAATCTGGGGTGAGAAGTATGGAGAGGAATCAGGACTCTGTAAGAGGTCCTTGCAATGCTGAGAGAGTCTGGCAGCTAGCATATGCTCTGATATGTTAATCGACATCTCAGAAACCCATTGATCCTCATGGTCTTTGGGACCAAAGAAGGTTGAGTCATTTAAACTTTCTAGGATACTGGGTGATAAGGAATGGCCCTCCAGGGGCAAAGCCATGAAACTTGCTTATACTTAATAGCACTGATGTTCCTTCTGCATGCCTTTCTCTACCATACTCTTTGTACTCTAAAGACTGACAGAAAAGTTCCTATTCAGAGTCCCAATTGCCTTCTTGTAGTAGCTCATGTAATTTCCACTTTTTGTTTTGCAAAGTTCTGTCAGTAAGGTGATTAAAAGTTACTGCAGATCCTTGTGGAGAGGCTGTCATCATGGATACAGAGTTGACTTGAAAATCACCAATCTTCTGGGAAAGAATACTCAGAGATCATGAACCTTTAAGTGAAGAAGAGTGTCTCACCACAGTTTCATCAGAGTCTCATTTCTCATCGTGACAGGCATAACCATGGTGTCATCAAGTACTGAGGTGAGTGACCAGAGCATCGGACTAGTAAAAACAAGATGTTAGAAAGCAATCCTTAGAGAAGCCATTCATGTGCTCTCTAAAGCGTCTCTTAATTGTAGCTGTATTTAAAGTCAGTATGTATTAAGAACTTATTTCAAAATCACTGTTGCAGAAAAGAATGATAGAAGAGAGAAAGGAAGGAAGGGAGGGAGGGATGGAGGGAAGAAGGAAGGAAGGAAGGAAGGAAGGAAGGAAGGAAGGAAGGAAGGAAGGAAGGAAGGAAGGAAGGAAGAAAAGGAGTGGATGAAAGAGGGAGGAATGGAGGGAAGGAGGGAGAGAGGAAACAAGAGAGGTGGAGGTGGGAGGAAGGGAGGGAAGGAAGAAAAACTCAAGACATTGATAGGATAAGGAAAAGGAACTCAGGTTCTGTTTAAGAAGTGGGAACATGAATGTAATTTTGGGTAAAATTGCAGCTATTTTCAACAAAGGGCAGAGAAGACTTGCCTCCAATCCTATGTCTCTTATCACTGACATCATCTCATTTTGTTCTTTCTTTTTTTTTCACTTAGTCTCTCTCTCTCTCTCTCTCTCTCTCTCTCTCTCTCTCTCTCCATGTCATCCTAGTTTTACTTTTTAAATGAAGATTTCTTTGGTTTCTTCATCCTTGTTTAATGATGGCACTGATTTTCAGATCCAGGGACTTTCAAGGTTAGACAGGCCATGATCTACATCCCCACCTTATGCTAAATAACTTGAAGTATTTTAGTCTTTTCAATTGTCCTGTTCAACTATTTATATACTTCAGAACAATACTACATTCTGGTTTTGTGTTTCTATTCTTTTAGTATAGGAATGGCTTGTATCGAATATAGATTCCAGTAATTAAAATTGTGTCAACAATCCCAGAAGAGAAGTACTGTATGATTTTCTATGAGGAAAAATGAATTTTATGGGAGATTGAGAATAAGAATTAAAAGTTCAGTGAATTACAAGAAAGGAGTGAATGCATACTAGGAGTTTGCTTAAAGTTTTTGGTAGAAAACTATTCTAAAATATGTCTGATGTTTTCCTGATTTTATTTTTATGTTTCACTAAATAAGCCCTTAGTTTGCCTGGTAGAGGGTCCTGCAGATATTGTGTTCTTTTGATGTAAAGAGTTAGGCAGGTCCACTTTTGGAAAATATACACTGGTGTTTGGCTTTCTCTATCCCTATTGACATTGTCACTTTTGATGTTTCAGATGCTATCATATATCTTCCTGATATCAAGGATTGCTGTTAATAAGTGAAGCCCAAAACAACAACAAAACTCCCTTATATTATACTCTTATCCAATTATAAATCATCCTTAGCGACCAAAAAATTCAAACTCATCATTGGGACACTAAGATTTATATCACAAACCTATACTAAGTGTCCTGTTCGGTTGACTGTCATCAGTGTAGATCCATATCATACAACATAACAAGAACTTCTCATTTATTAAACACAATGCCTTTATTGTTAAAGGTAAAACCAAAGTCAAAATACATATATTTATTATGCTACCCACTGTGACTACACAGTTCACTCATGGGAAACAGGATCCTATTGTTCTGCAGCTGATCTCCAGAAAGTTTCATCACAAATCCAAAGCCCTTTGCCCATGAATCAAATATCTATCACCTTCTCCTTGCATCCTGTCAGTCATTATTCTACTCTCCTTTCAATTTTCAGTAAATGATCCCTTTATTTTGGGAGAGGGCATGTGCACCTAAGATAGCATACTTGTGTTGCAGTTAGAAGATATGTTTTGGGAACTGATTCTCTCCTTTTACCATGTGTGACGCTTGGTGGACTCTGGTCACTGCTCTTTGTAGAAAGGACCTTTACCTGCTGAGCATGCTTGCTACCTTTCATAATTTTAGTTTGTGTTTTTGGTAGTTGTTCACTGTAGCTACAAGAGCTAGACAAAAACAAATAGCAGTATAACTAGACATAGCACTTAACACTATTGTACTTATCTATGTTGCAGCATTTATCAACTGTGTTTTCAAAGGACAAATGTAATGCCATTGTATGTATACACTTTGTTGTCTTCATTCAGTTCTTTGTTGATGGATGTGTGGAATGATTGCTTTTCAGCTATTTTGAGTGATTCTGCTCTGGAAGTGACTAAGGAGGTACATTTTCAAGACCCTCATTTTAAATCTTTTTAAATCATTTTAAAAATGGAATTAATGGATGAAATAGAAATTCCTCTTCCATATGAAAATGTACTTTATATTCTCAGGGCATAGACACTATAAGAACTTATTTCAGAAAGGTATTTATAATAGTAACAAAATTAATAGAGCATAAGAAATACAGCCTAAGTCTTGGAAAATGCATTTCTTTTAGGAATAAAATTTTAAAATTCAGAATATATTCTATAAAGCAAAGATGAATGTATATTTATGCCATGTTCTTCAAGAAAAATTTCAGGAACACAAGCAAGACTATTTTCTGCAAATTAATCTTAGAACAATATAAAAACATAACTGCTGTACTACCAAGAAATAAGAATTGCAAATTTAATTCTTCTACAATATGGCATACTGATCTAAAATTCTTATTGAAAGAGTAGGACAAGACTGCTGGTCTTTTATGCATGAGACTCTGGGTTCAATCTCTAGTACTTCCAATAAAATAAAATTCATAGAAAACAAATAATGAAGAATGACATTACAATTTCAATTAATTTTAAGTATGAGTGTGAGTATGTAAGATCACATTGATTGAATTATCATTATTCAATAACAAAATTTACTTCATAACCATAATTCTCTTTTGGTTTTGTTTTTAAAATTTTTAATTATCATGCAGATTATTAGGTTTCATTTTATTTTCAAACAAATTTATTTTTGATTCTCCTCTTCATATTGTTTCTCCAGTCTCTTGACACTACCCAGTACCTCTCTGTATCCTTTATAATACTTTTCACTTCAATGTCACTTTTTCTGTATTAACATCCCCTTGATTCTATTTCCATGTCTTTTGTTTGCATGTTTTGATCTCCGTTCAGTTTTTATAATCATCACTTTCTCTTCCCTTACATTCATAAGGACATGTCTCTGATGAACATATGATTTTTGCTTTCTTGAGACTGTTACCTTGTTGAATTCTTTGCAAGTCTGTATAGTTCCTGAATATTTTTCATGATCTCATTTTCCTTTACAGATAAACAAAATTCCACTATGTAGCGACACCATACTTCCATTATCTGCTGATGAACATCTAGGATGAACATCAATTCTTTGCTATTGTGAATAGAGCAACATCTTATGTGAATGTGCCACCATCTCTGTAGTAGGACATAGAGTCTTTCAGGTGTAGCCCAGAAATTATATGGCTGTATTACATGGCAATCCTGTTTTTAATTTCTCAACTAATCTTAGTATTTATTTCTATTATGAATGTAGCACTATGCCCTCCCACCAGTATAGAATGATGATTCCTTTTCCCCACACCATTTCCAGCACTTGTTAGTGTCTATTTTCTTGATGATAATCATTCTAAGGCACATAATGTAGTCTCAAAGTGTTTATAATTTGAATTTCCTGAAAGGCTAAATATGTTGACCATTTTTAAAATGAATTCACTGCACATTTTTTAAAAGGAATATCTGCCCATTCCTTTACTCTCTTGACAGGAATGTTCCCAAAAAGGTTGTTTAATCTTTATTTTCTTGATACATTCTAGGTTTTAAGCTCCTAACAAAAGTACAGAAGTCAATTTTTTTTCTCCCCCTCTGTAGGTTATATCTTCACTCAGCAGTTGATTTCTCTTAAAGCACAGAGGACTTTCATTTTACGTAGTTCCACTCATTAATTCTTGGTGCAATTTCTGTGCTATTGAGTCCTGTTGCCCCTTACTCTGTCTTGTAGTACTAACAATTTTCATGAAGAGTTTTAGCATTTCAGTTTTTTGAATAATTTAACATTCATTTTTGTGCAAGGTCAGGGGTGATAAACATAAGCCTGTTTTTCTGCAGGTGAATATCTATTTTACCCATTTTACACACGATCAGAAGTTCTGACCACCAAGACCTACTAAACATTCAGTTACAAAATTTTGATTGTTTCTTTTTGAATTCTTCCTGAGAAATGCTGGAGCTCAGCTGGGTAACATCGGGGAAAGCCAGACCCCTCATGTATCCTTATTACTCAAAACTGCTCATTCCCTTTGTGGCTTTGGATCTTTTTATGCCCCCAGATCTTTATGACAGTATAATTAGAACTTGCTAATAATTTATCAATTGTTTGAAGAAAAACATTACTAATTTGAATGGTAGCTACAACATTTAAGTCTACACAAGTGCTCTTATTTCACCCTATGCTCTGCCACTTTCACTCCTGCTTTTATTTATCTTAATTTGTTTTGACTAATATCTGTTATCCCTGGATGTGATGATCTCTTATCACAACTTTGATTTTCATATCCACAATGTCTTTCCTTAATTATTTGTGACATTGACCCCCATTTTACACACAAGTTGACCATCCAAATTGTTAATAGTAGATTTAGCTAAAACATGACACATTGCTCATTTGTTTTATATTTTAGGGTTTTTTTTTCCAAATTTACTTTTGAATATTCTTTGGAGGATAAAGAGATGAGTACATGTTTAAGATTGCATCCTGCTATTACTTTGGACCTCAGTTCAGTTCCTAGTCCCTTTCAGTGCATCACAACCAACTAAAAATCCAGCTCTAGTAGATCTCAAACTCTGGGTCCTGTTGGCATTCACACTCACATGCAAACACGCTCAGCACACACATAATTGAACACAAATATAAAAATTAATTTAAAGTATTATTTATATATTTTGAACATTTTACTACTGTGTCTAAGTATGATTTGTAAATACTTTCTGTTGTTTCTTTTGATAAATTTTAAATTATGATTCATGTTAATTTCTAAAATAATTGCATGTTGTAAAAATTCTTTCTTTGCAAATTTACCACAAATTATTGTGTTTAGACAAAAAGCAACAAAAACATGAATCATTTTGTAGGGCTTTTGAAGACGGGATTTTCCTTTGTGAAGCACTGGCTATCCTAGAACTAACTCTGTAGACCAGCTTAGCCTCAAATTCATATATCTGACTTTCTATATCTCTTGATTGCTATGTTAAAGGACATGTGGCATCTTGCCCAGTGAATACATTCTTCAGTAAACATATACAATACTTTCCATTTAAATATTAGATAATAAAAGAACATTTTAGACATTCTTCTTCAATGAAAAGCCATATAAATGCACATAAATGATTAATATATTATTTTAGCTAACCCCATGAAACAATGTACACTGACAAAGTATTTACCTGCTCTCTTGACCATAATAAATTTGTTTAGTTTTTAAAAAGAAATGAGAATGGCTACCAGGCACTTTGCAATGGGAATTTTTCTCTTCTCCCAGATTACATTGGGAATACTTGGCAATTCCTCAATACTATTTCATTACATTTTTTTGATACTCACTGGAAAACACTTAGTGCCCAAAGATCTGATTTTAAAGCACTTGACTTTTGCCAATTGCCTGTCTATCATCTCAAGAGGCATTCCACGGGCAATGTCAGATTGTGGACTTAAGGATTTTCTTGATGATATTGCATGTAAATTGATAGTGTATATATGCCGAGTAACAAGGGGGATGTCCCTTTCTGCAATGTGCCTACTCAGTTGTTTCCAAGCAATCACTATCAACCCTAGCAACTCTAGGTGTTTTACACTTAAGCACAGAACCACCAAGTACATTGGTCATTGCTGCTCAGTCAGTTGGCTTCTGCACTTGTTTCTAAACATCTTAACTCCAGCAAGAGTGTCAGGCCCCAATTACAAGAAAAATGTGACTAACATGAGTTATGGGTACTGTTCATGGGTTGCTTCAGACAATGTGGCAACTGCACTGTATATGTTATTACTGTGCTTCTCTGATGCTCTGTGTCTGACTCTCATGGCCTGCTCAAGTGTCTCCATGGTGAGTATCCTCTACAGACATAAAAGACAAGTCAAACATATCCACAGTGTTCAGCATGCTCTAAAAGACTCTCCTGAAGACAGAGCCACACAAACTATCCTCATTCTGATGTGCACATTTGTCTTCTCTTACTCATTCTCCTCCATAGTGGTCATCTTTACAACCTACTCCAAATATCCAATGCTATGGGGGGTAAGTGTACTTACATTTATAGAAATATGCTTTCCCATATTTTGTCCCTTTGTTATCATTAGCAACATGAACGTTAGTTCCAGCCCATTTTTACCCTGCTTTGGTAAGCAGTAGCTTCCTCCATGTATGACATAAGATCTTGTGGTCAATTTTTTCTTCTATATTGGCATATTGTTTGATCTGTTGTAAAATGTTAAGACTGTAATTTGAAAACATCAAGCTTCTTGGAAGTGACTCTTTCATTATGTGGAGTGATCAGTAGACATTTTATCATAGCATTTATTTTTACAGAATTTGATATCGAATACTAAGCAATTTTCAAATCTATGTGATTATCATATTAAACAAAATGTTATGTGATAGTAGTCAAAGTCCAGGTGACCTTGAGAAAAATACATCTAGGAGACCAGATATTTTCTATGGCTCAGAAGAAAATATGATTCATTCTCTCTCTCTCTCTCTCTCTCTCTCTCTCTCTCTCTCTCTCTCTCTCTCTCTCTCTCTGTTCATTTTTATTTTTTATGAATGGGTGTTGTCTTGAATGCAAATCTGTGTACCACATGCACAAAATGCCTAAAAGGCTTTAAAAAGGGCATTGTGCCACTTAGGATACTTTTAAACCACCAGTGAATGATAGAAATAAAACCTGGAGCCTTTGGTAGAGCAGTCAGTGCTCTGAAGTATGAAACCTTCTCTCCAGCCTCATTTTTTTTTCCATAAGAATAAAGTTTATTTTAAAACTTGCAGTAAAAGTATATGTAGGTGTAAAATCATTATTATCACTGTAACAAAAATGTATGCAAACCATTAAAATAAACAAGGCACCTTAGAAATCATTAGGGGGTAGTAAAACTGGCCTGTCATTCATAATATTTAAAGTACTAAAATGTTTATTGGGATCTCTATTGAAAAGAAAAGGTAACTGCCATAATATTTACTAAGAATGCTTTCTACCAACTATGGTTTCATTCTGGGGGTTCTCTTCTGGCCTAAATGCTAACAAGACTACAAAAATCTTAATTAAATCCATATAGTTAGTGAGAAGAGGAAATGTCTTAAACACAAACAAGCCAGTTGCCCGAGTAGCTGACACTGAGTTACTATATGCACTTTAGCTCAAATGCCCCTGTTATTGTAGTAACTAAGACACAGTGAAAGTGAGGACACAAAACATCAAACTCCTGTTGCCTGACAGAGGTCATCATAGCAAGGGAAAGCTATGAAATGTGGAGGATCCCGGCCTTCATCTCAAATGTCACTATGGTTAGCATCTACATTTCTTCCCATATTAACCACATCAACATGTATTATGGAATAAAAGACAAAAAAGTGTTGAATTGACTGGGTGCTTTTTATTCCCCTATGGCTGCAGTGCTGCCAAACAAGAGGTAAAGAGAATGAAAGGGAAGTGGTGGATGTAAATCACCTGGATAATCCACTCAAGGGAAAATGCCTATAGAAGGAAAAGCATCTCTCATTCAACAACTCTCTCAGCCCTTTGAACTTGATCCTTTGCTTGTGCATCAGTTCTCATGTTCCTTCCAGCAAATCACCTTAAGTCTCAGGCTCCAACTATTCAAATCGGAGTACACATAGGACATCTAAGGCCCGTCATTAACAAAATTTTAAAACAATTTTTATATTGGTGAAATACTGCCTATTTTCTAAATACTAAATTTTTCTTAAATGCTAAATAGTCAGAGACTGTAATAGGAATAGAAGTAACTAATAAATTCACATTGCAGAAAAACAAGCAAGCAATTACTCCTAACCAAGAATTAAAAATTGAAAAATAAAGTAAGAACAATTTCTGACTTTATGAGAGAAGGCATTCCCTGAGTGGTGGCAAGGATTTAAATCACATGTGAAAATCACATGATTCATAGAAAAGCAATGCTGCCAGCTATCTGATGTCTACAGATCCAGCCAGTAAGATCCACTTACACCAGACCACACTCAGTTACCCAACTGAAGGCTTCTGATCATCTTTCCACACTTAAACCTATAATTTGGACCCTTGTTGCAATTCTAGGTAGAACAGCAGTTGATGCCTATGCAGAAGAGTTGATGTAGCACCCATACTATGAAATGCTGGAGTCTGAGACTCTCAAAAATCAAGACTTTTAAAAGAAAGTTTTAGGGAAAAAATAGACAAAGCAATGACACTTTGAATTCTCACTAGGTGTCATTGCTTTATCCTCAAGTTATTACTAAGATGACCAAGAAGCCTTCATCATTGTCACATACTAAAAAAGGATGAGGTGAGGTCTGCAGGCCCTGAGTCCAGGTATTACAATGACACATAACAATGTCATAACTGACTTCTCCAAAACAATATCCAGTTTCTATGAACATATCACAAAGAGGAATCGCAACAGAATGAGAAGCATTTAAAGAAATTTTCAGTATCCTTATATCCTCAGCCACAAGCATCAGAAAAATGCAAATTAGAGTGTCTTTGAATTTTCAGTTTATACCTGCTAGAAGGCTGTAATCAAAACCACAAATGATAGCTAATGCTGGCAAGGATAACCATCAATGGAAACAATCCTCCAATGTTGGTGGTAGTGCAGTCTTGTACAGCCACCTGGAAGTCAATATGGCTGCTTCTCAGAATATTTGGAATCAGTCTACCTGGTATACCCAGCTATACCACTCTTGGGCATATACCCAAAAGATACCCCATCTTACCACAAAGACACTTTCTCTATCAAACAGGTTCATAGCAGCTTTATTCCTTGTAGTCAGAAACTGGAAAAAAAACCTAGATGTCCCTCAACTGGAGAACAAATAAAGAAAAGTGGCCTATTTATACATACATGTGTATACACTATTACTCAGCTACTAAAAAAAAAATGACATTATGAAATTTGCAAACAAATGGATGGAACTACAAAAGAGCATCTTATTTATTTATTTATTTATTTATTTATTTATTTATTTATTTATTTATTTATTAAATAAGTTTATTTAGCACATATTGAGATAAAAGGCAAAACTTATTTATATTACAATTTATTTTTTTCTTTTCCCCCATTATTTCCTCTGTGTTTTATTGTGGCTGTTTTTTTAATTAGATTTTTTTCTTCATTTACATTTCAAATGCTATTCCCTTTCCTAGTTTCCCCTCCAAAAGTCCCCTATACCCTCCCCTTGCCCTGCTCTCCAACCCACCCACTCCTGCTTCCTGGTTCTGGCATTCCCCTGTACTGGGGCATATAATCTTTGCAAGACCAAGGGCCTCTCCTCCCATTGATAGCTGACTAGGCCATCCTCTGCTACATATGCAAATATAGACACAAGCTTTGGGGGATACTGGTTAGTTCATATTGTTGTTCCTCCTAAATGGCTGCAGACCCATTCAGCTCCTTGGGTACTTTCTCTAGCTCCTTCTAGCTCCAATAGATGACTGTGAGCATCCACTTCTGTATTTGCCAGGCACTGGCATAGCCTGTCAAGAGACAGCTATATCAGGGTCCTGTCAGCAAAATCTTGCTGGCATATGTAATAGTATCTGGGTTTGGTGGCTGTTTATGGGATGCATCCCCAGGTGGGGCAGTCTCTGGACGATTCTTCCTTCAGTCTCAGCTCCAAAATTTGTCTCTGGAACTCCTTCCATGGGTATTTTACTCCCCATTCTAATATCTACACTTTGGTCTTCCTTCTTCTTGAATTTCATATGTTTTGCAAATTGTATCTTGGGTATTCTAAGTTTCTGGGCTAATATCCACTTATCAGTGAGTGCATATCATGTGTGTTCTTTTGTGATTGGTTACCTCACTCAGGATGATATCCTCCAGATCCATCCGTTTGCCTAAGAATTTCATAAATTCCTTGTTTTTAATAGCTGAGTAGTATTCCATTGTGTAAATGTACCACATTTTCTGTATCCATTCCTCTACTGAGGGACATCTGGGTTCTTTCCAGCTTCTCGCTATTATAAATAAGGCTGCTATGAACATAGTGGAGCATGTGTCCTTATTACAAGTTGGAGCATCTTCTCGGTTTATGCCCAGGAGAGGTATTGCTGGATCCTCCGGTAGTACTATGTCCAGTTTTCTGAGGAACTGCCAGACTGATTTCCAGAGTGGTTGTACAAGCTTGCAATTCCACCAACAATGGAGGAGTGTTCCTCTTTCTCCACATCCTCACCAGCATCTTCTGTCACCTGAATTTTTGATCTTAGCCATTCTGGCTTGTGTGAGGTGGAATCTCAGGGTTGTTTTGATTTGCATTTCCCTGATGATTAAGGATGCTGAACATTTTTTTCAGGTCTCAGCCATTCGGTATTTCTCAGTTGAGAATTCACAAAAGAGCATCTTGAGTGATGTAACCAAATGCAAAAAGACAAATATAGTATGCACTCACTTATGATTGGATATTAGTTGTAAAGCAAAAGTCAATCATACTATTTTCCACAAGCATAAAGAGGCTAATTAACAAGGAATGCTGAAGGGGGAATGTTAGAATCTCTCTAGCAATGGGAATTAGAATAGATTTTGCAGATGGTAGACTGAGGGTGAAAGGGATTGGGAACAGAAGAAGTCATCAGGTTGAGGTGAGGGAGAAAATACTAGAATAAATGACTAAAATTGAGGGTGGCAGATCTTGGGGTGTTAGGTAGAAATCTAGTACAGTAGAAATTTCATGGAATCTATGAGGGCAGCACAGAATCTATTACTAGAAGGTCCCTAGAAATGGAGGATAGGGATCCTGAACTGGCCCTCATCTGTAACCAGACAAAGCCACAAGTGGACGGATTGGGACACAAACTTAGCCATAAAACCTTAGACCTGCTGTTTTTCTTGCTTCCAAATTGTAGTGGAAAGATCAAAGAGATGAAAGAGATCAAAAATACTTCTTCCAGAAACTGATAGGAACAGATGTAGAGTTACTGAATCAAACATACTCAGAGCTCAGAGAATCCTGCAGAGGAGGGGTGCAAAGAATTATAGGAACAAGGGGTTTCAGTGACACCATGAGAATGCAGGCTATGCAATCACCTATCTGACTGAGACTTCTCTGGGCTTTCAATGATTAAAGAGCCTATAGGACTCTGACATATGTCCTCTACATATTTGTTATGGTTAAGTAGTCTTCTTCTAGGAAGCCTTTTAGTGGGAGGAAATAGAACAGAAAAACTTCTCTATTACCTTCTAGGGAGGGAGATGCTTACATTCTGCCTTCAGCCCTCCTTGTTATTTAGCCTCTCTTGGTCTGTGGATTATAGCATGATTACTTTTTATATTACAGCTTACATGTAGATATTTTGACTTATAAATGAGTATATAAAATGTTTTTCTTTCATTGTCTTGGTTACCTTATTCAAAATATTTCTTTTTTTTTTTAATTCCATTCGAAAGTATATCCATGACTGTTTAGCCTGTTTGTGGGATACTTCTCCTCCTATTATGTTGCGTTGTTCAGGTTTAATAAGATGGAATGTGCCTGTTCTTATTGTAGCTTCTTGTGAACTTTTTTGTTATGTCCCTGGGAGACCAGATCTTTCTGGAAGAAGGCAGGAGGTGTGTTGATGGGTCAGAGTGACAGAGTGATCCTGGGGATAGATTGGAGAAGGGGAGATGAAGAAGGGGAAACCGTAGTCAGGAAGTAATATATATGAGAAGAATGTTTTGAAAAAGGACAGAAAGAATGATACTAGCATCAGAATGTTTCCTCCTGTGCTTCCAGTTGTTTTTTCTTGTCAACATGGAGATGATACAGCTATTAGCTTCTGTACTGAAGGTACTGGGTTGCTAGTGTGTATATACTCTCCGGAACCCCAGCCTAGACCAATATCTTCTTTGCACAAAAAGAATTTTTTATTATAAATTAAATGTGATGGTAGTTTCTCAGGAAAATTAGGAAGCCAGACATATTTTCTTGAAGAGGTAAATATATCTGAAGAACATAATTGTACACGTTTAAAGTATTTTGATGAAGCTTCTAGAAAATGGGAGTTAAAGAACATGGCATGGAGGAGCTGGAGTCATGGAGATTGTCAAGAGAGTAAAATGAGCCAAATGTGACATGGGCTGTGATGATAGGTTTTAAACATGTTTTATTTTAAAGTCTATATTAATTGTTCATAGGAAGATATTCCATAGTGAACTTGTGTCATATTCGTTCTTCGTTATTACATCTGTTTCTACCTTTCTGCTCTCTGGTCCTTTTCTCTCAGTAGCTCATATTTCTACAACCTTTGATGGCACTTGAAGAACTGTAGTATTCCCATATGAGAAGCAATAGACGACAGGTTGGAGTTATAAATATCACCTTGATTTTTTAGATCCAATTGAATTTTATACATATTTGATATTTCATGTCTCAGAAAATTAACATTATCACACAGAAAATTTTCTTCTGAATATGTTCGTGGAATCTTTGTGGATATGCTGAGATGCTAAATGTTACAAAAAGTTCCAGTGTGGTTTGCCTTCATGAAGTTTTACATATGTATGCTTTTAAATGTCCATATCATTAGAGGTATTTCTGGAGGAAGGAAAAAGACAATATTAATATAAGTGTAATTTGTCACTCTTGAAATGTAGCCTTCCCCAGCCTTGAAGCAGGCTGATTCAGACTTTGCTGCAACTGAATATGAGATCACCTGAGGTGCAGCCTTCTTACTTAGATGGCTATAGTGTTATGTCAAGTACCGCTGCTCTTCTCCAAGACTCTGCTACCTGCTGAGAGACCCTTGAGACATTCCAGAGACAGATCCTATCCTGCACATCACCTACAGGCTGGCTCAAAGCACCAAGGATGAACTGGCAGGTTGGGGTGGGGGGGGCCTTCCCCCTTATAAGCACAGTCTCTTAGTAAACTCGAAAGCCTTGATCAGAAAAATTTGTCCTGGTTTCATTATCTTTTCTCACAGTCTAAGTCTCTTTCAGCCCCAGCCTGCCTTCCAGAAATACCCAGTTCATGTAGGCCGCCAGCCTACTTACAACAGATTGGCGCCCTGAATCAGGGACCTGGAAATGGCGGGAAAACACTGAGGGACTGCTGTCTTATGTGTGGAGCTCCACGAGAAGGAAAGATAAAGAAGATCGTATTGGGAAGAGTGAGCAACAGGTATTTATGCTAGCGCTGGTTTTTTTTTAATATTTTTTTAATATTTTTATTACATATTTTCCTCAATTACATTTCCAATGCTATCCCAAAAATCCCCCATACCCTCCCCGCTACTTCCCTACCCACCCATTCCCATTTTTTGGCCCTGGCATTCCTCTGTACTGGGGCATATAAAGTTTGCATGTCCAATGGACCTCTCTTTCCAGTGATGGCCGACTTGACCATCTTTTGATACATATGCAGCTAGAGTCAAGAGCTCCCGGGTACTGGTTAGTTCATAATGTTGTTGCACCTACAGGGTTGCAGATCTCTTTAGCTCCTTGGATACTTTCTCTAGCTCCTCCATTGGGGACCCTGTGATCCATCCAATAGCTGACTGTGAGCATCCACTTATGTGTTTGCTAGGCCCCGGCCTAGTCTCACAAGAGACAGCTATATCAGGGTCCTGTCAGCAAACGCTTGCTAGTGTATACAATGGTGTCATCGTTTGGAGGCTAATTATGGGATGGATCCCTGGATATGGCAGTCTCTAGAGGGTCCATCCTTTTGTCTCAGCTCCAAACTTTGTCTCTGTAACTCCTTCCATGGGTGATTGTTTCAAATTCGAAGAAGGGCACAGGGGAAAAATTCCTGAATAGAACAGCAATGGCTTGTGCTGTAAGATTGAGGATTGACAAATGGAACCTCATAAAACAGCAAAGCTTCTGCAAGGCAAAAGACACCGTCAATAAGACAAAAAGGCCACCAACAGATTGGGAAAGGATCTTTACCTATCTTAAATCAGATAGGGGACTCATATCCAATATATATAAAGAATTCAAGAGGGTGGACTCCAGAAAATCAAATAACCCCATTAAAAATGGGGCTCAGAGCTAAACAAAGAATTCTCACCTGAGGAATACAGAATGGCTGAGAAACACCTGAAAAACTGTTCAACATCCTTAATCATCAGAGAAATGCAAATCAAAACAACCCTGAGATTCCACCTCACACCAGTCAGAATGGCTAAGATCAAAAATTCAGGTGACAGCAGATGCTGGCGAGGATGTGGAGAAAGAGGAACACTCCTCCATTGTTGGTGGGATTGCAAGCTTGTACAACCACTCTGGAAATCAGTCTGGCGGTTCCTCAGAAAATTGGACATAGTACTACCGGAGGATCTAGCAATACCTCTCCTGGGCATATATCCAGAAGATGTCCCAACTGGTAAGAAGAACACATGCTCCACTATGTTCATAGCAGCCTTATTTATAATAGCCAGAGCTGGAAAGAACCCAGATGCCCCTCAACAGAGGAATGGATACAAAAAATGTGGTACATTTACACAATGGAGTACTACTCACCTATTAAAAAGAATGAATTTATGAAATTCCTAGGCAAATGGTTGGACCTGGAGGGCATCATCCTGAGTGAGGTAACACAATCACAAAAGAACTCAAATGATATATACTCACTAATAAGTGGATATTAGTCCAGAAACTTAGTATACCCGAGATATAAGAGACAATTTGTAAAACACATGAAACTGAAGAAGAACGAAGACCAAAGTGTGGACACTTTGCCCCTTCTTAGCTAGCGCTGGTTTTAAACTTTATTTTTTAACGTGTTGCTGGAGGTGCGGTAGGATACGGACTAAGTTGGAACAGTGCTGACTCGGTGCTGATTCTGCTTAGGGTTTGGCAGTGAAGGACTAGAAACTTCAAAACAGGCGGTGGTCCGAAGTCGCCTCAGGCTAGAGGAATAGGGTTTAAAATAATAAAATAAAATAAAATAAAATAAAATAAAATAAAATAAAATAAAATAAAATAAAATAAAATATAGGGAAATCGATTTTGAAACTCTCTCAGAGACAGAGAGAAATCGGGGGATGCCCTGCTTTATTCTCTCTGGCCCCTACAGCAGAAGTTCTCTGCCCTCTTTGTATTGTCTAATGTCTGGTTCACCAATCGTTTACGTGTCATTACGTGTATTTTGTTTCATTGTCTGAATGACTGAATGGTCTGTGTTTCATGTTGGAAAATAAAAATGGCTAAGACTTTATCTGCTGGTTCAGCAAAGCCCAAGAGTGGCCCACACTTTAGCCAAGAAAAAAGCACAGCAGGAGAGCCACTGCTGGAAAAACTGCTTTTAAGAAAAGGATCTGCATCACTTCTAGGCCTTTTGGCTAAGATCAAGTGAAGAAAAGGATCTGCAACCTCTTAGTTTTAAGGCAAATAAGCAGATAGTTTTTTCCTAGAAAATTCTCTGCAATCGTGATTATTGTGTTTATCAAATGATAAAGTGCCTTTTTATCTTATAAATATAGTTAGAAAAAGTAAAATTCTTTGATTGGTCTAAATTTATAGGATTTCTGTAGCCACTTCATTTGGTTTTTACTGGTCTTAAAGGTATAATATGTTCTGCATGTCTTCATCATAGAATATTAGCTTATAAGTTATTGGGTATGATTTAAAAGGTATAACATTGGTAGCAAGACAGCTTTAAATTGGTAACTCAGGTTTGGTGTATTTCAAACACGTGGCATAAAGCAGGCCAAAAACCTAGGCCTCTAAGGATACTTCTAATTGAGATAATATTTAATGTGATTCTTATCCTAAAAGGTAGACTTAAAGATAAGATTTAAAACAATGTCTCTTTAATGACGCATTAAAATTTGCACTGGCATGCATTCATAGGTATAAATTGGCAGCTAAACTTCATAACATGATAGTGATGCTTCTAATATTGATTTTTAAGATGATAAATTGTTTTGAAATTGGGTTTTGCTTTCCCCAAGTTGTAGATATTATCCTGATATTGCAAAAGAAATATAAAAATTATGATTAAAATTGCCAATGTTCCATTGACTGCAGCTTGCAGTTTGATTGAAAATTTAAGATTTTCTACTCACCCATATATTGTTAATTAAGATAATTACAAGAGTAATCATCTTATGAGAGCACTAAAACAGCTCTCTGTGGCCATACAGCCATACAAAGCTCAGAGGAGCCTCAGTGAGGCTTGTGTGACTTTCTTTTGTCTTGCAAACTCTGCCTAAGAAAGTTCTTAAAACTTGCCTCTCCTTGCCTCCAGGGGAATTTTCTTTTAGCAAAAAGAAAACTGTTGCAGATCTATCCAGATGTTGTTCTAAATAAAGTTCAAATTCAAAGTTTATTAAAGGTCAATCAGGCTGTAGAACTTATAATGGCATTACAATCTGGCTTACCTACTTCATGTAAAGTTATTATAGACTTAAAAGTTTGTATTTGCTCATCCGGCTGGATCAGCGCCGGGGTAGCGGGAGCGCAGGGTTGCCTGACACCCGCCAGCTACCCACGACCCCCGCCGCAGGATTTTGGGACTGCTGGTGAGTGGAACACAGCTTCTGCTCCAATCCAATTGCGCGGGACCTGAGACTGCATTAGTTAGGGAAGCAGAAACCGGCCTGAGTAGGGCCACAGGCCTCACCCGGCCGGATCAGCGCCAGGGTAGCGGGAGCGCAGGGTTGCCTGACACCCGCCAGCTACCCACGACCCCCGCCGCAGGATTTTGGGACTGCTGGTGAGTGGAACACAGCTTCTGCTCCAGTCCAATCACGCGGGACCTGAGACTGCTCTGGTTGGGGAGAGAGAAATCCGGCCCACACAGGGCCACAAGCCTCTTCCGGTCAGAAAAGCACCTGAGCAGCTGGGGCGCAGGGTCTGCTGACACTCGCCAACTGCCCACAACACCCGCCACAGGATCTTAAGACTTCTGGTGAGGGGAGCACAGCTTCTGCTCCAATCCAATTGCGCGGGACCTGAGACTGCATTAGTTAGGGAAGCAGAAACCAGCCTGAGTAGGGCCACAGGCCTCACCCGGCCGGATCAGCGCCAGGGTAGCGGGAGCGCAGGGTTGCCTGACACCCGCCAGCTACCCACGACCCCCGACGCAGGATTTTGGGACTGCTGGTGAGTGGAACACAGCTTCTGCTCCAATCTTTAAATAGTGACAACGATAACAACTAACCCCAGAGATTACCAGATGGCGAAAGGTAAACGTAATAATCTTACTAACAGAAACCAAGACCACTCACCATCATCAGAACCCAGCACCCCCACTTCACCCAGTCCAGGGCACCCCAACACACCGGAAAAGCTAGACACGGATTTAAAAGCATATCTCCTGATGATGATAGAGGACTTCAAGAAGGACGTTAATAACACACTTAAAGAAATGCAGGAGAACACTGCTAAAAAGGAAGAAGACAATAAAGAGGAAGCACAAAAATCCCTTAAAGAATTGCAGGAGAACACTGCTAAAGAGTTACAAATCCTTAAAGAAAAACATGATAACATAATCAAACAGGTAGAAGTCCTTACAGAAAAACAGGAAAACACATCCAAACAGATGATGGAAATGAACAAAACCATACTAGACCTAAAAAGGGAAGTAGACACAATAAAGAAAACCCAAAATGAGGCAACACTGGAGATAGAAACCCTAGGAAAGAAATCTGGAACCATAGATGCAAGCATCAGCAACAGAATACAAGAGATGGAAGAGAGAATCTCAGGTGCAGAAGATTCCATAGAGAACATCGGCACAACAATCAAGGAAAATGGAAAATGCAAAAAGATCCTAACTCAAAACATCCAAGAAATACAGGACATAATGAGAAGACCAAACCTACGGATAATAGGAGTGGATGAGAATGAAGATTTTCAACTCAAAGGACCAGCAAACATCTTCAACAAAATTATAGAAGAAAACTTCCCAAATCTAAAGAAAGAGATGCCCATGAACATACAAGAAGCCTACAGAACTCCAAATAGACTGGATCAGAAAAGAAATACCTCCCGACACATAATAATCAGAGCAACAAATGCTCTAAATAAAGATAGAATACTAAAAGCAGTAAGAGAAAAAGGCCAAGTAACATATAAAGGCAAGCCTATCAGAATTACACCAGATTTTTCACCAGAGACTATGAAAGCCAGAAGATCCTGGACAGATGTTATACAGACACTAAAAGAACACAAATTCCAGCCCAGGCTACTATACCCAGCCAAACTCTCAATTAACATAGATGGAGAAACCAAAGTATTCCACGACAAAACCAAATTCACACATTATCTCTCCACGAATCCAGCCCTTCAAAGGATAATAACAGAAAAAAACCAATACAAGGACAGGAACCACGCCCTAGAAACAACAAGAAGGTAATCCCTCAACAAACCTAAAAGAAGACAGCCACAAGAACAAAATGCCAACTTTAACATCAAAAATAACAGGAAACACCAATTTCTTTTCCTTAATATCTCTTAATATCAATGGACTCAACTCCCCGATAAAAAGACATAGACTAACAAACTGGCTACACAAACAAGACCCAACATTTTGCTGCTTACAGGAAACTCATCTCAGAGAAAAGGATAGACACTACCTCAGAATGAAAGGCTGGAAAACAATTCTCCAAGCAAATGGCATGAAGAAACAAGCTGGAGTAGCCATTCTAATATCTGATAAGATTGACTTCCAACCCAAAGTCATTAAAAAAGACAGGGAGGGACACTTCATACTCATCAAAGGTAAAATCCTCCAAGAGGAACTATCAATCCTGAATATCTATGCTCCAAATACAAAGGCAGCCACATTCATTAAAGAAACTTTAGTAAATCTCAAAGCACACATTGCACCTCATACAATAATAGTGGGAGACTTCAACACACCACTTTCACCAATGGACAGATCATGGAAACAGAAACTAAACAGGGACACAGTGAAACTAAGAGAAATTATGAATCAAATGGATCTGGCAGATATCTACAGAACATTCTATCCTAAAACAAAAGGATATACCTTCTTCTCAGCACCTCATGGTACCTTCTCCAAAATTGACCACATAATTGGTCACAAAACAGGCCTCAACAGATATAAAAATATTGAAATTGTCCCATGCATCCTATCAGATCACCATGGACTAAGGCTGATCTTCAATAACAAAATAAATAATAGAAAGCCAACCTTCACGTGGAAACTGAACAACACTCTTCTCAATGATACCTTGGTCAAGGAAGGAATAAAGAAAGAAATTAAGGACTTTTTAGAGTTCAATGAAAATGAAGCCACAACATACCCAAACTTATGGGACGCAATGAAAGCATTTTTAAGAGGAAAACTCATAGCTCTGAGTGCCTCCAAAAGGAAACTAGAGAGAGCACACATTAGCAGCTTGACAACACACCTAAAAGCACTAGAACAAAAGGAAGCAAATTCACCCAAGAGGAGTAGACGGCAGGAAATAATCAAACTCAGGGGTGAAATCAACCAAGTAGAAACAAGAAAAACTATTCAAAGAATCAACCAATCAAGGAGCTGGTTCTTTGAGAAAATCAACAAGATAGATAAACCCTTAGCCAGACTCACTAGAGGGCACAGGGAAAGCATCCTAATTAACAAAATCAGAAATGAAAAAGGAGACATAACAACAGATCCTGAAGACATCCAAAACACCATCAGATCCTTCTACCAAAGGCTATACTCAACAAAACTGGAGAACCTGGATGAAATGGACAAGTTCCTAGACAGATACCAGGTACCAAAGTTGAATCAAGATCAGGTTAATGATCTAAACAGCCCTATATCCCCCAAAGAAATAGAAGCAGTCATTAATAGTCTCCCAACTAAAAAAAGCCCAGGACCAGATGGGTTTAGTGCAGAGTTCTATCAGACCTTCAAAGAAGATCTAATCCCAGTTCTTCACAAACTATTCCACAAAATAGAAACAGAAGGTACTCTACCCAACTCATTCTATGAAGCCACAATTACTCTGATACCTAAACCACAAAAAGACCCAACAAAGATAGAAAACTTCAGACCAATATCCCTTATGAATATTGATGCAAAAATCCTCAATAAAGTTCTTGCTAACCGAATCCAAGAACACATCAAAACAATCATCCATCCTGACCAAGTAGGTTTCATCCCAGGGATGCAGGGATGGTTCAATATACGGAAATCCATCAACGTAATCCAGTATATAAACAAACTCAAAGATAAAAACCACATGGTCATCTCCTTAGATGCGGAAAAAGCATTTGACAAGATCCAACACCCATTCATGATAAAAGTCTTGGAAAGATCAGGAATTCAAGGCCCATACCTAAACATGATAAAAGCAATCTACAGCAAACCAGTAGCCAACATCAAAGTAAATGGTGAGAAGCTTGAAGCAATCCCTCTAAAATCAGGGACTAGACAAGGCTGTCCACTTTCTCCATACCTATTCAACATTGTACTTGAAGTCCTAGCCAGAGCAATTCGACAACAAAAGGAGATCAAAGGGATACAAATTGGAAAAGAGGAAGTCAAAATATCACTTTTTGCAGATGATATGATAGTATATATAAGTGACCCTAAAAATTCCACCAGAGAACTCCTAAGCCTGATAAACAGCTTCGGTGAAGTAGCTGGATATAAAATTAACTCAAACAAATCAATGGCCTTTCTCTACACAAAGAATAAACAGGCTGAGAAAGAAATTAGGGAAACAACACCCTTCTCAATAGTCACAAATAATATAAAATATCTTGGCGTGACTCTAACTAAGGAAGTGAAAGATCTGTATAATAAAAACTTCAAGTCTCTGAAGAAAGAAATTATAGAAGATCTCAGAAGATGGAAAGATCTCCCATGCTCATGGATTGGCAGGATCAACATTGTAAAAATGGCTATCTTGCCAAAAGCAATCTACAGATTCAATGCAATCCCCACCAAAATTCCAAATCAATTCTTCAACGAATTAGAAAGTGCAATCTGCAAATTCATCTGGAATAACAAAAAACCTAGGATAGCAAAAACTCTTCTCAAGGATAAAAGAACCTCTGGTGGAATCACCATGCCGGACCTAAAGCTCTGCTACAGAGCAATTGTGATAAAAACTGCATGGTACTGGTATAGTGACAGACAAATAGACCAATGGAATAGAATTGAAGACCCAGAAATGAACCCACACACCTATGGTCACTTGATCTTCGACAAGGGAGCTAAAAACATCCAGTGGAAGAAAGACAGCATTTTCAACAAATGGTGCTGGCACAACTGGTTGTTAACATGTAGAAGAATGCGAATCGATCCATTCCTATCTCCTTGTACTAAGGTCAAGTCTAAGTGGATCAAGGAACTTCACATAAAACCAGAGACACTGAAACTTATAGAGGAGAAAGTGGGGAAAAGCCTTGAAGATATGGGCACAGGGGAAAAATTCCTGAATAGAACAGTAATGGCTTGTGCTGTAAGATCGAGAATTGACAAGTGGGACCTCATGAAACTACAAAGCTTCTGCAAGGCTAAAGACACCATCAATAAGACAAAAAAACCACCAACAGATTGGGAAAGGATCTTCACCTATCCTAAATCAGATAAGGGACTAATATCCAATATATATAAAGAACTCAAGAAGGTGGACTCCAGAAAGTCAAATAACCCCATTAAAAAATGGGGCTCAGAACTGAACAAAGAATTCTCACCTGAGGAATACCGAATGGCAGAGAAGCACCTGAAAAAATGTTCAACATCCTTAATCATCAGGGAAATGCAAATCAAAACAACCCTGAGATTCCACCTCACACCAGTCAGAATGGCTAAGATCAAAAATTCAGGTGACAGCAGATGCTGGCGAGGATGTGGAGAAAGAGGAACACTCCTCCATTGTTGGTGGGATTGCAAGCTTGTACAACCACTCTGGAAATCAGTCTGGCGGTTCCTCAGAAAATTGGACATAGTACTACCGGAGGATCCAGCAATACCTCTCCTGGGCATATATCCAGAAGATGTCCCAACCGGTAAGAAGGACACATGCTCCACTATGTTCATAGCAGCCCTATTTATAATAGCCAGAAGCTGGAAAGAACCCAGATGTCCCTCAACAGAGGAATGGATACAGAAATTATGGTACATTTACACAATGGAGTACTACTCAGCTATTAAAAAGAATGAATTTATGAAATTCCTAGCCAAATGGATGGACCTGGAGGGCATCATCTTGAGTGAAGTAACACAATCACAAAAGAACTCACACAATATGTATTCATTGATAAGTGGATATTAGCCCAAAACTTAGGATACCCAAGATATAAGATACAATTTGCTAAACGCATGAAACTCAAGAAGAATGAAGACCAAAGTGTGGACACTGTGCACCTTCTTAGAATTGGGAACAAAACACCCAGGGAAGGAGCTACAGAGACAAAGTTCGTAGCTGTGATGAAAGGATGGTCCATTTAGAGACTGCTGTATCCAGGGATCCGTCCCATAATCAGCTTCTAAACGCTGACACCATTGCATACACTAGCAAGATCTTGCTGAAAGGACCCAAATATAGCTGTCTCTTGTGAGACGATGCCGGGGCCTAGCAAACACAGGAGTGGATGTTCACAGTCAGCTATTGGATGTATCACAGGGCTCCCAATGGAGAAGCTAGAGAAAGTACCCAAGGAGCTAAAGGGATCTGCAACCCTATTGTTGGAACAACATGATGTACTAACCGGAACCCTGGAGCTCTTGTCTCTAGCTGCATATGTATCGAAAGATGGCCTAGTCGGCCATCAATGGAAAGAGAGGCCCATTGGACTTGCAAACTTTATATGCCCCAATATAGGGGAATGCCAGGGCCAAAAGAATGGGAATGGGTGGGTAGGGAAGTGGGGGGCGCTATGGGGGACTTTTGGGATAGTATTGGAAATGTAATTGAGGAAATTATGTAATAAAAATATTTAAAAAAAAAAAAAGTATACTATTTCATGAAGGGGTAAATGTACAATTAACTAACCTGTGTTCTAGGAGATAAAAGAGCAAACAATTATGAAAAAAAAAAAAAAAAGTTTGTATTTCCTTTGCATCCTGATAATTGTAAAGTGTTTGCTTCTAGTGAACTGGTAATCACTGGAAAATTTTGCCTCTAGGGATGGCTAATATAGATTTACATTATGTAAGAAAAATTTTTATTGTCTCTGTTTCAATACAAGAAGCTAAGAGTTTGAATCTTTCAGTGTATATTGTTTTCTAAGTGGAAAGTATTTTATTAGCTAATGCCTCTCAAGAGAAGTTTACTTCAAATCTTTGCTCTTACACAATGAGCCTTAAAGTTCTGGGGAATAGCTGTTGCTCCAGAAAAGATTCAGAGGCAATATTTAGGAGTTTAGTTATACTATAAAATTGTGGTACAGAAAAATCTAAGTATGAAAAATTGATTAGCTTCAAAATTTTATTTTCAAAAGCTTCCAGGAGATGTTAATTGGCTAAGGCCTCACTTTAAGATCTTAAAGTGACTTAAACCTTTGTCGGATGTTATCTTGAGAGACACAAATTAACTGGTAAAGAACAAAAGGCTTTGCAGAAAATAAAGGAAGCTTTTATAATTGTTATCAACTATAATCAATGGTAATTAAATATTAGCTGCTTATTTTAGTTATGGTTATTAAATGTGTCCACAGCAATTCTTTGGCAAGAGAAAACATTAATGTAAAATCATCTTTCTTTGCCTCAAAGCAAAGTTTTAACATTCTATTAAGGCTGCTGTGATGCTAATAAAGAATTGTAAGATGAATTTGTATATTTTAGAAAAACTGTAAAAAAAAAAAGTGTCTTAAGAACCTGACAAAGTGTCTGTTCCTTGTTCCAAACAGCAATTAATTTGGTTATTGCAGAATATTGATATTTGGCCTATTTTTTTTTTTACTTTAAAAATTTTTAGTTCTTTCTTTTTTTTTTTTAAATATTTTTAATTAGATATTTTCCTCAATTACATTTCCAATGCTATCCCAAAAGTCCCCCATACCCTCCCCCCTACTCCCCTACCCACCCACTCCCACTTTTTGGCCCTGGCGTTCCCATGTACTGGGGCATATAAAGTTTGCATGTCCAATGGACCTCTCTTTCCAGTGATGGCCGACTAGGCCATCTTTTGATACATATGCAGCTAGAGTCAAGAGCTCTGGGGTACTGGTTAGTTTATCATGTTGTTGCACCTATAGGGTTGCAGATCCCTTTAGCTCCTAGAATACTTTCTCTAGCTCCTCCATTGGGGACCCTGTGATCCATCCAATAGCTGACTGTGAGCATCCACTTATGTGTCTGCTAGGCCCTGGCCTAGTCTCACAAGAGACTGCTATATCTGGGTCCTTTCAGCAAACTCTTGCTAGTGAATGCAATGATGGAGGCTGATTGTGGGATGGATCCCTGGATATGGCAGTCTCTAGATGGTCCATCCTTTTGTCTCAGCTCCAGACTTTGTCTCTTTAACTCCTTCAATGGGTGTTTTGTTCCCAATTCTAAGAAGGGGCAAAGTGTCCACACTTTGGTCTTCGTTATTCTTCAGTTTCAAGTGTTTTGCAAATTGTATCTTATATCTCAGGTTTACTAAGTTTCTGGGCTAATATCCACTTATCAGTGAGTACATATCGTTTGAGTTCACCTGGAGGGCATCATCCTGAGTGAGGTAACACAATCACAAAAGAACTCAAACGATATGTACTCACTGATATTTGGCCTATTGTATACCATCATTTTAAATAAAAGTGATAATCACTATCCTAAAGATAAGTTAAATATTGTTTTTATGCATGCTTTTTTACCTTGTATAAATTCATGCATGCATGCATCTCAATTACTGTGTTTAAAAACAGCCCTTCTATGGGAGAAAAGTATATGTGAATTGGATCACACGCTTATTCTTTTGAGTTTCCTCCTGCTTCAGCACAGATAATTAAATTGTGTGCTGTAGATGGTGTTTTAAAATGTTGAATAATCAAGCTTTAATTTGTATATTTATCAATATATATCTCAGAGCTTACAATTGCTTAAAAAATTGTTCATCCCTCAGATACTATAAATTCTCAAATTTTCAATGGTTTATGCATAACAACTCATAAGAAAAAAATGCTGTTCTTTTTAGAAGACTGGTTTTGGACATTTAAAAAAATGTTCTAGATTGCCTGGACAAGACCCCTTAAGGCAATACCATGCTACATTTATATCTCAGGCAGATTACAGGCGTTACGTAAGAATAATTGGCCATATAATCTTGTTCTTTATTTTATCAAAACAGTAATGGCTTAAGAAAATATTTTGGTATTTTTAGAGAATGTGCATGTCAAAAAAAATTAATCTTAGTGTCCTCTATTCCTACCTGTTTCCACATAATGGTGTTAATTCTTGAGGACTTATACTTAATCAATTGCTGGCCTTACAACAAGTGGAAAGAGCTATTGAAGAACAATTTGTCACTTATATAGATTACTCTTTGCCTTTACACCTGTTAATTTTTAAAACGATTAATATGCCTACAAGATTGTTGTGGCAAAAGGCTCCTCTAATGTGGATACATTTGAGGATTTCTCCTAAACGTAATATCCTACCATATTATGAAGCGGTAGCTCAGATGATCATACTTGGAAGGAAACAGGCACTAACTTATTTTGGCAAAAAGCCAGATATCATTGTTCAGCCTTACAGCGTAGACCAAGATATTTGGCTAAAGCAGCACAGTATAGATTGGTTGCTTGCTCAAATAGAATTTATAGGAACTATAGATAATCGTTATCCTCAAGATAGGTTGATAAAATTTTTAAATGTACATGAGGTGATATTTCCTAATATGACTTCCTTACAGCCTTTATATAATGCTCCTCTAAAGGGCGAGCTGGATATCTTATGAATAATCAACAAATAGTCATAGAGACTCCCGGCTCTCTCTCTGTCTCTGTCTCTGTCTCTGTCTCTGTCTCTGTCTCTGTCTCTGTCTCTGTCTCTCTGTCTCTGTCTCTCTCTGTCTCTCTGTCTCTCTGTCTGTCTGTCTGTCTGTCTGTCTGTCTGTCTCTCTCTCTCTCTCTCTCTCTCTCTGTGTGTGTTATCTGTTTTGCCTTAGTTACATAGCATGAGTAGATATAGAGTTCTAAGCTCTTCTTGAGTTTTGCCTCGTTTGAGACAGAAGAATTGTTATTGTTAGCTTCTTATACCATTTTATCTGGCCATAGATATTCCAAACATTCTCTGGTCTCATTCTCTGTAGCTCCTGTCTCTATAGGGGTTCCTGGCAATGGGTTGCCATTTCCTCTGACTTTTTTCAATCCTGTTGGGTTTCAAACTCAAGTCTTATATTTTCATGGTAAGTTTACTGTTCTCTCAGTTATTTCCCTTCCCATGAATCTTCACTACTTAAAGTTCCAGATCCAAAACATCATCATCATCATCATCAAATCAAAATCAAAAATCAAAATCAAAAAACAAAACAAAAAAAACCACTTCAGTAGCTCACAGCATTTTAGGGGAGTGGAGTCTCCTCCTCCAGTTCCATTATGGTCACACCATACCCTTTATACATTTACTTATAGGACATCTAGAAACTTAGGGAATATAGGTGATTACATGGAAGCTTGTCTCACTTGATGACAATTAGATGCAAAGGTATATACTACAAAAACTCCAAAAACTACAGTCAAAAAAGTAAAATAGAATACAAATTTTATTGAGAAATAGGATTCTGTGCCAAGTAGAAGTCAGACATAGGTTAATTGAGTTGTTGGGATCTGTATGTGTGCTGGTGATTTTCCTGAGGAAGCTGAAATAAGGTCCCATATTATGCAGAAATGTCGAGGATGAAGTATGACTTTCCCCTGATGTATCTGGTACAGTCTTTCAGCAGGCAATCAGAAAGCTTCAGTTTAAACAAATAAAAGAAATCCTCAGCTGGAATAAACACCAACACAAATTATGCATTTCTACAATGAAGTTCCTGTTGTTGTTCCATATCTTGTGCTGGACCTAGCACTCAGGATGACTCCCTTGCTCATGATTTATTCTCCAGGCACAAAAGCCTCCTCAAATTGGATGATTTGGTTTCAACATTAAAAAATTTTATATAGTAATTTTGTGAATATTTTATCATTTTTAATCTTTCAAGATTCTAAAATGTAGGTTATTACAGAATTTTGGATTAGGTTCAGTGTTATAGGCAAATAAGTTCATATTCTAGTACCTCCACTGCAACATCTTCAGAAGAAGGTGCTCTCAGGGGCATGTCTGTGGACCTGGAGGTGCCTTGAGTTGCTCTTAAAGAATAGTCAATGACTCCATATGAAATACCTCTCTCTCTCTAGACTCAGAATAATCCTCTCTCTGGATAAGGAAATGAGAGTTCAACTTATTTGAAGGACTTCTAACATTACAATCTACTTTACTAGCACCACAGTAAGTGTTTCAACCATCTTTGTTGACTTCAGTTGGGCCTGGTCTATAGAGAAATCCAGGTTGTACCTCCATAGGAATAGCTTCAGAAGAATGTGCCCTCTCGAACTGTACATGGTGCCTCAAGGTGCTTTGACTTGCTTTTTCGTCATCCTGTGGAATTTCACAGAAAACAGTACCCTCTTCAGGCTCAACATATTGATCTGTTTGGATGATAAGTGGATCCATCTCATTTCCAGGATTATTAACACCACTACTTACTTCACAACAACTGCAGAGAGAGTTGCAGCCATTTTTACTGTATATCCTGTGGAGAGAAGATATTCTATAAAACAGATTTGATCCCCATACAACACCTCTTTTCTGTGCAGATTTCCAGACTTATGTGCTGCCAAAAACATGTCTTTGGGTATCAGCAAAGGTGTCCTTTCATCCTTCAGAGTTGGAGTTTTTGTTGATTGTCGTTGTTTCAAAAGCTTAATGATATCTTTTAAGGACATGTTCGCAGAAAAGAGGGTGTCTTGCCCCTACTTGAAGACTCAAACCTGTAAACAAAGTGAAGATTGTAAATGAATCTGTGGATGACAGAAAACCTGCCCTCAACCTGCTTGCCCAGGCTTATTGGACTATGGGTTAGCTCATATGTCTAGCCCTTCTATCTAATGAGATTGTCCTGGTACTCACAAATTCTGTTCTATGAAGTCACTAGTCATTCTATGTTTGCAAGTGTTCAGTCACTCTCTAGAGGAGAACACAAAGTAAGTTTCCTGAGAACTTTGGTAAAACACTTTCTTTATCAGGTCAGTACAATAAAGAAAGATCATATTAAGTTAGGCCATCCTGAAAAGTAAGTATATTTCCCTTCAAGAAATGCTGCTCATTGTTTTGGGAATTGTCTCCCATCTCACAGAAGATATTGCAACTATTACAAAAGTTGCTGGCTTAGGGAAAGGAGACCAAGGGTAGGCAAGACAAAGCAAAAACAGGGTGAGTCTAGAAAGAAGGAAGGCCTGAAAGAGCCCATATGTTGTCTGACTCGGAATCCCCTGAGGTCTCCCATCTCTGCAGCCCCTCTTATCCATTGAAGTGAGCTGTCCTAATACAGCTTATTTTTGAGTAACAAAAGATTAACACTACACTGACATATTTCAGTTTTCATCCCTTTGCAGTTTCTTATTTTCACTCCCTAAGCTGCCCACAGGACATAGAGCTGTGTGTGCCCAGAACTTTTGACTTCCCTATCTTTCTCTGTGGTGGCTGCAAACCTAGAAGAATCTTCTACATTTTAGCATGTGATCCATAATTGTTATTTTCTGTCTGGAATCCTCGGGATCTCTATTTTATTTCTACAGTAGCTGTCATATTGGAGTTCTGGCTTCAGACTGACAATTGTTACTTTCTGTCATGGAATCCAAGATATCAAAAATTTTCATTCTCCGGTAGCTGAGGCTTTCCCTCTGTCCACTTCCAGCCATTAGTCCTCAGTGGCCTCTTCCTATCTGTCTCTTCCCTTTGCTCTGTGAGTGGACTTTATTTCTAAAACCTATAATTCTTTGTGAATGCCACTGAATACTAGTCCAGACAAACCCACTTGACTAAAGATAATTTCAACCTCATAGCTCTAATTTGAGGGGGAGTTTATCTATTACTGGGTGATTAATAGAAAATACACAAGACTGAAATAAGTTCCACATATATATATATATATATATATATATATATATATATATATATATTTTTTTTTTTTTTTTTTTGTCTGTACAAGATGCATATTGACTCTGCTTTAGGAATGGCACTAGGCATTATGACAGCAGTATACTTAGAATTCAGTTTCAATCATAAAATTCTCAACTTAAAGCTCAAAGGAGTGAAATGTGAACCAAAACAAGTTATGAAATAACTTGTTATATTCTTTTTAAAAGACTCAAATAAACAGCCAGGTATGGTCGCCTACTCCTTGAATACATCACCTGGGAAACAGAGGACTATCACTTCCCTGAGTTCCTGACTAGCCAGGGCTACAATGTCTCAAATGACAAAACAAGGAGAACAAAAATAATAAAAGAAACAAACAACAAATTAAAAAGTCCAAATAACCAAGCCAACAAAGAAACCCACCAAAATCTAAAATAAAAAGTCTAAAGCACTGATAAGTGGTTTATACAATGAAGTTTGGAAATGTATGTATGGAGTATCTGAAAACATTTTACCACCTTAGTCATTTCTGTCAATGACTGAAAATTACATAAATCTAAACATTGAATACAGATACAATGTAATTATATCTCTATTTAGTGTTTCTAATTTTGAAAATTTACACTGAAGCACCAGTATTGATCTAAGCATTTTATATAGTATGTGAGTGTTAAATATGCATATAAAAGTCATATTTCAACATCAGAAAACATACTCAATCATTCTGCCACCTCAGTTTTCTAGACAGGCTATATAACTGCCATGTAGTAAACAATTTGGAAAGCCATGTAGCCATGTTGAACTCCAAATTATCCCTCTCAGGCCAAGGAATCAAAGATAAGTGCTGCGAACCATATATTTAGGTGGGTATTGAGGATCCAGGTCAGTCCTCATGATTATAATATAAGGACCACCATGACTCAGCCATGTCCCAGACCCAAAGCACCTCCTCTAAACCCTTAAAGTCTTGCCTAATTGTCAACTCCTCAGTGTTTCTGCCATCACATAAATAAACGAAATTTAAGTATTTTCATAAAATAATTGATGGTCTTCTTTCTGCTTCATTTATGCTAAATCAGGTCAGTGGATATTCCATAAGGCTTTTGATGGAGTGAGTACATTCTCACTAAAAACAAAAACTACCAGACCTTTTTTTTTTCTCCCAAATTCAAATGAGTCCCTTTCCTCCAACAAAGCCAACTCTTAAACCAGGTACTAACCATGACAGCAGGCTCCAGAAATTGCATCAGTCAGACTTTCAATGAATCTCCCTATCATTCTGCCAATGGATTTTCACTTCTCTTTCAAAGCAAACTCATCCTTGCAGTGCCCAGTGATAAGAAATTGTTCCAAGATCACTAGAGAAATCATCTGATCCTTGCTCAGCTTTTCAGACTTCAAACGTGAGGAGAACATCTCCCAGAATGTTTGTACCTCCAGCCCGGCCAAGAATCCATTGCCATTTCATGGAACGTTTTGCTGAGCACTTTGGGAGGTAGAATTTTCTTCTTCACAATGCACAGCAGAATCCTGGTTTCGAATAAACCCTTGACTGTCTATTTGAAGGTCTATTGGTAGTGACTCAGGCTTAAAGGTTTCTCTGAGCTGTGAAGCCATTCTAGAAAGAATCCTCAGAAAGTTTCAAAAATAGAAATTCAGTATCTGTATGTTGACTTTAGGAGCTGTTTCAATAGTTGGCAATGTCCAAAACTATAACTTTAAAAAGGAAGAGACAGATCCTGTGCCAGAGCATTCCATAACAAATAACACCAGGACAGAGCAGGTCTCCAAAGAGTGCTGAAAAGTCTGTGAGCACAGGTAAGAACACCACTTCTGCTTCAAGGGACCTCCCCCCACCCCCCACCAGGAGACCTCAGGATACAGGAACCAAGGAGCAGCCTGGGACAGGATCCTTTGGTTTCCTTCTGTGCCCATAGCTGCTCCTATGCCACAGCACCTGGGGCTGATCCTGTGCTACAGCACTGCATACCCAAATACTGGTCTCCCATGAGTGCCATCACACCTGTGAGCAAAGGTAAGACCTTTGCTTCTGCTCAAATTTCTGGCCCAAGAGGGACCTGTCCAGAGCCATCAGAACACAGGAACCAAGGAACAGCCTAGTACAGAATTCTTCCTGTTTCCTTCTGCACCCCAGAGCTGACCCTATGCCACAGCTCACCATACCCAATTCCTCCTAGAGAGAACTGGTCTCCAGGAGTACTGGCATACCAGCTTGCAGGAGGGACAAGCCACAGTCAGAGACAGCCAGACCAGCTAACACCAGAGATAACCAGAAGGCAAGAGGCAAGAACGTAAGCAAAACAAATCAAGTCTATTTGGCATCATCACAAACCAGTTCTCCCACCACAGCAAGTCCTGGATACTCCAACACACCAGACGAGCAAGAATCTGATATAAAATCACATCTCATGATGATGATGATAGGGGACTTTAAGAAGGACATAATAACTCCCTTAAAGAATTACAAAAGAACATAGGTAAACTGCTAGAAACCCTTAAAGAGGAAACACAAAAACCCCTTAAAGAACTACAGGAAAACACAAGCAAACAGATAAAGGAATTAAACAAAACCTTCCAGGATCTAAAAATGGAAATAGAAACAATAAAGAAATCACAAAGAGGGACAAACCTGGATATAGAAAACCTAGGAAAGAGATCAGGAGTTATAGATACAAGTATCACCAATGGAATACAAGAAACAGGAGAATCTCAGGTACAAAAGATAATATAGAAAACATTGACACAACAGCAAAAGAAAATGCAAACTACAAAAAGATCCTAACCCCAAAAAATCCAGGAGACAATGAGACAACCAATCCTAAGGATAATAACTAAGGAGAGAGTGAACATTCCCAACTTAAAGGGCCAGTAAATATCTTAAAAAAATATACAGAATAAAACGTCCCTAACCTAAAGAAAGAGATGCCCATAAACATACCAGAGGACTACAGAATTCCAAAGAGATTGGACCAGAAAAGAAATTCCTCCTGTCACATTATAGTCAAAACACCAAATGCACTAAACAAAGAAACAATGCTGAAAACAGTAAGGGAAAAAGGTCAAGAAACATATAAAGACAGGCCTATCAGAATTACACCAGACTTCTCACCAGAGACTATGAAAGCTAGAAGATCCTGGGCAGATGTTATACAGATGCTAAGAGAACACAAATGCCAACCCAGGCTACTATACCCAGCAAAATTCTCAATTACCATACATGGACAAAACAAGATATTGCATGACAAAACCAAATTTACATAATATAGTTCCACAAACCCAGCACTACAAAGGATAATAGATGGAAATCACCAACACAAGGAGGGAAACTACACCCTAGAAAAAGCAAGAAAGTAATCTTCTTTCAACAAAACCAAAAGCAGATACCCACCCAAACATAAAACATTAAAAATAACAGGGAGCAACAATCACTATTCCTTAATATCTCAACATCAGTGAACTCAATTTCCCAATAAAAAGACATAGAAAAAGAGAACAGATATGTAAACAGGACCCAGCATTTTGCAGCATACAGGAACCGCACATCAGTGTTAAAAACGGACACTACCTCAAAGTAAAGGGTTGGAAAACAATTTTCTAATCAAATGGTCTCAAGAAACAAGCTGGAGAAGCCATTCTAATATTTAAAAAAGCAACTTTCAACAAAAAGTTATCCAAAAAGATAAGGAAGGACAATTCATATTGATCAAAGGAAAAATCTACCAAGAAGAACTCTTAATTCTGAACATCTATGCTCCAAATTCAAGGGCATCCACTTTCATAAAAGAAACTTTAGTAAAGCTCAAAGCACACATTGCACCTCACACAATAATAGTGGGAGAATTCAACACCTCACTCTCATCAATGGACAAATCATGGGAACAGAGACTAAACAGAGACACATTGAAACTAACAAAAGTTATGGACCAAATGGATTTAACAGATATCTATAGAACATTTCATCCTAAAACTAAAGAATATACCTTGTTCTCAGCACCTCATGGTGCCTTCTCCAAAGCCTGAACAGAAACAAAAAGATTGAAATAATCCCATGCATCCTATCAAATCACCATGGACAAGGCTGGTCTTCAGTAGCAACAAAAACAACAGAAAGCCCACATGCTCATGGAAGTTGAACAACGCCCTACTCAATGATAACTTGGTCAAAGAAGAAATAAATAAAGAAAGATTTTTGAGAATTTAGTGAAAATGAAGGTAAAACATACCAAAACTGATAGGACACAATGAAAGCAGTGCTAAGAGGAAAACTCATAGGTTTGAGTGCCTCCAAAGAGAAACTGGAGAAGACATACACTGGCAGCTTAACAGCACACCTGAAAACTCTAGAATAAAAAGAAGCAAATACACCCAAGAGGAGTATAGGGCAGGAAGTAATAAAACTCAGGGCTGAAATCAACCAAGTAGAAACAAAAAGAACTATACAAAGAATCAACAAATACAGGAGCTGGTTCTCTGAGAAAAATCAACCTTTATAGGTCACAGAGACAGTATTCAAATTAAAACCAGAAATGAAAAGGGAGATATAACAAGAGAAACTACAGAAATTCAAGTAATCATCAGATCCTACGACAAAAGCCTGTATTCAACAAAACTGGAAAATCTGGATGAAATGGACAATTTTCTAGACAGATATCAAATACCTAAGTTAAATCGAGATCAGATGAACTGTCTAAACAGTCCCATAACCCCTAAAGAAATGGATGCAGACATTAAAAGTCTCCTAGCCAAAAAAAAGCCCAGAACCAAATGGGTTTAGTGCCGAATTCTATCAGACCTTCCAAGAAGACCTAAGACCAATACTCTTCAAACTATTCCAAAGAATAGAAATGGAAGAAACATTACCCATTTCATTCTATGAAGCCACAGTTACACTGGGTATTCTCCCTTGTTAATGGAATGATTTCTGGCTAATCAGGAATCTGTCACAATTTCCTTTCACAGGAAACTTCATAAGAGATTTTTTTTCTACTTCTATCATGTTTAATGATCCAAATAGATTTTAAAAACTGGCTGAATCCATATTACTTTTAGTTTCAGAAGATATTATGTATATTTAAGAGGCATTTAACTATTATAAATTATTTTTATCACTTACAAAAGTCAATTCTGAGTTGTATGTTTTAAAATAAATTTTATTAGTTTAATAAATAAATAAAAGAGAAGATAGACATAATAAAAATCAATAATCAATCAAAACTTCTGTCACAGATGGTTTCACGGTTACAGGACAGGAAATAATTCATACCAGTGTTACAAAAATAATTCTAATAAACAGAACATACAGAAGATGTGAAGTATACCAATGCTTGATTTAATATCGGGGAAATTCCAGTGTCAAGAATGGAAAGATCTGCTGTAAGAACACAGCAAATTATGCAATAGCTCTGGGCTATCTTGGAAAAGGTGAAGTTGTTTCAGACCCTCATATTTTAAGGCAAAGAATGCATATACTGAGATGCCCCAGCTCCCCAGTGCTCCCCTTGATCAATGTCTGCCTAACACCTTAGAGATGCCTGAAAACTCCACCACATAAGGAAACAAATTATAAATTCTCCTGGTCTGTTACCTCTGAAGTTAAATCTAGTTAAGGCATCTACTGTTTGGACACATAGGAGATCTCAGATATGGGTGCTGATTCAGTGTCTGGATTCCATTGATATGTCACTGGATCCCTTTGTATGTTTAGGTATGTGAATGTTCGGTGGTATCTAAGTTAGAGTTTCCATAGCTATGAACAGACACCGTGACCAAGGCAGCTTTTATAAAGGCAAACATTTAATTGGGGTTGGCTTACCGTTTCAGAGGTTTAGTCCATTATCATCATAGCAGGAAACTTGGCAGCATACAGGTAGACATGGTGCTGAAGAAGGAGATGAAAGTTCTATGTCTTGATCAAAGGAAACCAGGAAAGACTGGCTTCTAGGCAGCTGAAAAGAGGGTCTCAAAGTCCATCCCCTCAGTGATACACTTCCTCCAACAAGAACACATCTACTTCAACAAGAATACACCTCCTTACAGTACCACTCCTTATGAGCCAACATATTCAGACCACAAGAAGTGTCTACCTCTGTTCATTTTTTTTACCCTCTCCCTCTCCCTCCCCCCACCCTCTGTGTGTGTGTAGTGTGTGTGTTTGTGTGTGTGTGTGTGTACACACACATAAGTGCTCACTGCACACATGTGTCTCTCTGTGCCTTTTAATGTGCTTCTGTCAGTTTTGTTTTCCTGAATGAACCAATGGCTGTCTCTATATTGAGCCCCTCCCCCACCTGGTTTAAGACCTGTGCCCCCTCCTATTGGGAACTTGAATACTTTGGCTCTGTAAGGTTCCCCAGACAAACAAATAAATTCTACCTCTTCTGCTCTAGGAATAGGAGCCTTTGCTTGTTTCATTGCTTGATTGCTACTCTTGGTCATGCACAGGGCCCCCTGGTGTTTAAGAGGAATGCTCACTGGGAAGGAAAAAAGATTCCTGAGGTAAGCATTGAATTTTCTCCATGGCTGTTCTAAGCAGTCTTGGGGAAGAAAAGTTCCCTTTTGCTGAGCCCAAAGAAAAAGAAAGTTCTACTCCTTTCTCTTTCACTATTAATATTGACTTTTTAGCCAGTTACCCATATAATTTGAAAAAATGGAAAAAGAAAAAAAAATTTAAAATGCAAGTGAACAAATAACTCAAATCCAAAATCTAAATGAACAAAGACCATCAGGTTGGGTAGGGAAATTGCTGCCAAAAAATGCAGCCTGAACAGAATGGATTTTCTCCTTTGTCCAACAATGACCAAGGAGACTCTGAACTTTTTTCTCTGGGTCCTTTTGAAAAGGATTAAAGACATCTGCTAAAAAGATTTACTTTCTTACTCAGTGAGGAGACACAGATATAATCATAATACAATAATTCAAAGCTATCAGTAGGCCCCAATTGCTGCAGATCGCTCAAAGAGTGTTTAGCAATAGAGAACTCATTGGGACAAGAACTTTTGCATTAACTGAAAGACACTGTCACCACCTCTGATGATGAGATGCAATTAAACTTACAGATACCCAGCAGAATTTTGATGTCTTACCCCTGTCAAAAGAAGGCCTAAAATTTCTGCCTCCAATCAAAAGATATAGTTAGAATATCTTTCAGATTGACAAGAAAGATCCAGGGATATGTTCAGTATTCAAACCAGAGGACTGGTCCAACACCAAGTTCCTATAATTGTGAAAATAAGTATTTCAGCTACCCTAATCCTAGTTAAAGAATACCCAATGTACTTGAAAACAAAACAGGAAATTGCATTCCTTCATATTGCCTGGATTGGACATATAGCTATTCTGTTTCCCTGCCAGTCACCCTGGAAAACACCTTTCCTGCAGATGAAGACACCTAGGATCTCTGACTTGCATGTGTCAGAAACAGGTATACATGTACGTCTTGAATCTGAATGATGTGTTCTTCAGCTTCACTTGACAGAGGAAACTCAACTTATCTTTCCTTTGAGAAGGACAGACACAATGTGTGGTGGTTTGTATATTCTTGGACCAGGGAGTGGCAACATTTGGCGGTGTGGCCTTGTTGGGATAGGTGTGACCTGTTTGAAGTAAGTGTGTCACTGTGGGTGTGGGCATAAGATCCTCAATTTAGTTGCCTGGGAGTCAGTCTTCCACTAGTGGCCTTTGGATGAAGATGTAGAACTCTTAGCTCCTCCTGCACCATCCCTGCCTGGATGCTGCCATGCTCCCACCTTGATGGCCTGAACCTCTGAATCTGTAAGTCAGCCCCAATTAAATGTTTTTATTAGACTTTCTGTGGTTATGGTGTGTGTTCACAGCAGTAAAACCCTATCAAAGACACAGTGTGAAGTTACAACAGACAACATACATAGTCCAGGTTGACCCGGTACTTAAAGACACTAAGTGCAGATTTTGTGCCATACTATCAGCAGTTTTCCAGGGATAACAGATTGTAATAGGGCCAATAAGGCACTGCTGCAAGAATTACAAGGCTACAGAATGTTGGATAGGAAAACCCAACTTTGTAGAAGGATACCTTTAATGACTACCAGCTGAAGAGAGGTTAAAGAAACCTGTCTCAGAGTAGGATTGTAAACATGTATATTATAACAGTCTGGCTTCCTGAAGTTTTCCTTAAAAAGATTCTGGCCTTTGAGAAACAGAAAAAAGAAAGGAAAAAGAAAAAGAAAGAAGGAGAGAGAGAGAGAGAGAGAGAGAGAGAGAGAGAGAGAGAGAGAGAGAGAGAGAGAGAGAGAAGAGAAGAGAAGAGAAGAGAAGAGAAGAGAAGAGAAGAGAAGAGAAGAGAAGAGAAGAGAAGAGAAGAGAAGAGAAGAGAGGAAAAGAAAAAGAAAAAAAGAAAAAGAAAAAGAAAAGGAAAAGAAAGAAAAAGAAAAGGAAAAGAGAAAAAGTGTGCCAGGAGCCTCCCAGCCTGGAGGAGGTAATGGGGAGGGCACAGAGTAGGACTCTGGTGATGGCTTTAAAGTCTGAGGGTCTCATGGTTTTCTAGCTCTCTAACTGTACTGAAATGCTGATGATAACGTCACAAAAATCCTAAAAAAAACGTTCTTGCTCTGTCCAAGAGTAAAAAGCTGCTGGCTTAGGTTATTGACACCTGTAGCTTAGCAACAGGGAATTAAGTAAGGTGGCCTTTGTTCTATCTCAGCAGGAACTGCTCTGATCTAACTTTCAACCTGAGAGTCTCAAGTCAAAAGAAGAAAAAGGGACACTTAGAAAAGATATTATCTAAGGGATGGATCCCCAGGTGGGTCAGTCTCTGGATGGTCATTTCTTCAGTCTCTACTCCACACTTTGTCTCTGTAACTCCTTCCATGGGTGTTTTGTTCCCTCTTCTAAGAAGGATAGAAGTATCCACACTTTGGTCTTCCTCCTTCTTTTCATGTGGTTTGTAAATTGTATCTTGGGTATTCCAAGCTTCTGGGCTAATATCCATTTTCAGTGAATGCTTATCATGTGTGTTCTTTTTTGATTGGGTTACCTCACTCAGGATGATAACTTCTAGACCCATCCATTTGCTTAGGAATCTCTCTCCTGAGAACTGTTACCAGTGCCTGACAAATACAGAAGTGGATGTTCACAGCCATCCATTGGACTGAGCATAGGGTCCCCAATAAAGGAACTAGAGAACCTAAGGAGCTGAAGGGGTTTACGGCTCCATAAGAGGAACAACAATATGAACTCACCAGTACCCGCAGAGCTCCCAGGGACTAAACTACCAACTAAAGAGTACACATGGTGGGACTCATGGCTTCAGCAGCATATGTAGCAGAGGATGGCCTAGTCAGAAATCATTGGAAGGAGATGCCCTTCCTCCTGTGAAGGATCTATGCCCCAGTATCAGGGAATGCCAGGGCCAGGAAGTGAGAGTGGATGGGTTGGTGAGCAGGGGAAGGGGGAAAGGGATGGGAGAGGGTGTTTTTTGGAGGGGGAACCAGGAACAAGGATAACATTTGAAATGTAAATAAAGAAAATATCCAATAAAAAGATATCATAGTATTTATTAATAAGTTGTAAAAAATTTTTCTATAAAAGCTATCTAAGGGAGAAAGTGGAAAGATCCTAAGTAGGAAAAGGGGAAAATTCTTCTAAGTGGGGAAAGGCAAAAAATTCTTCTCTTTACAATTGTCCTCAGTACTTATACATCTTTCAGAATACATGCTCACATGTTACAAAGTTCATCACAAGTTCACACAAAGTATCAAATCATAAATTGAAATAGAAGCTTATAACAGAGAATGTTTACATGCATATCCATTAGGAGTAGTTATCTGGCTAAACATCCATCACCTGTCTCAGCTCCACTGGTTCACTGAAGGTTTACAACTATAATCTTCAGTTAAACCTGAAGGTTTAACCATAACTAAGTTATTAGTGAAATTTTGTATAAATAAACCCACTAAATATTTTATCTCCTGTTCCTAGCACCTACAATAAATTGTTAGTTCACTATTCATGACCTTTGGTTACTTGTTTTACAACCTCTTGGAATGTGCTCTGAGTAGGAGAAAGTCTGGTTACTAAGAGCAATTAACTAGTGACACTTGGGGGACTGGCAGAGTTCTCATTGCAGTTTTGAATATCAGAAAAGGACCTAATAGCAATCCTACTATAAAAGAACTTAATAATCTCTGATATAATTTTAGGTCTTCTAGGATCATCATTAAGATTTAAGTCATCTATTTGTCTAATATAGCATCACTACAAGACAGTACATCTTCATAGATCTGCTCCAAAGGAATGTGCTATTACTTAGTGATTGTTATATATGTTAAATAATAACAGGGAACACATATTAATAGCAGGAATCTTTCCTAAAATGAATCCCTTACAGTTTTGCTTCATAAGGGCAAACCTGTCACAGATTATATTATAATCCAAAGCAGACCATCTCAGGATGATACCTGCTAGTTATTAGCTTGTCCCATTATTGCTCCTGACAAGAGAGAAAGAAAGAAAGAAAGAAAGAAAGAAAGAAAGAAAGAAAGAAAGAAAGAAAGAAAGAAAGAAAGAAAGAAAGAAAGAAAGAAAGAAAGAAAGGAAGGAAGGAAGGAAGGAAGGAAGGAAGGAAGGAAGAAAGGAAGGAAGAAAGAAAGTAAAATCCTTGCAACAGGAAGAAATCTTGGATATACAGCTAATCTTTGGAGCCAAAAATCAGCCAGGGTTTCTGTTTATTACAACCTTAATAACTTCTACTTATTCCCATGCAGGCCATTCTTCCTTACAGATTAATTCACCTAAATAACAGTGATATTACTGAGCCCCTGAGATTACTGGTTGGTGTATAGCAATGTTTTTACTAAATATGTCTTTTCTGATCCTTTTCAAACTAGAAAGACAGATTGATCAGGGGCTGGAGGTACTAAAAGTTGCTGATTCTGAATTAAAACAGTTGCATTCCCTCACCAAAAAATATTCCCACAAAATTGGAAAGGGATAGAATTCTTATGAGGAAAAGTAAATAATGCTATGTCAGGATTTAGTAGGGGAACCCTGTAGTTTCTATGCTAATTGGTCAGGAGTTAATAGAAAATATTTTTCCATGGACAGAAAAATAATAGATAAATATAATAAATAAGATAAATAGATAAAAAAGAAAAAGAGAAAAAGTCATTAAGCCAAACACTTGATACCAGCCTGTATTCTTTTGGTCCCCTGACTAATTATTCTGCTACCAACACTAACTGGGCCATTAATTCTTGTGCTGATTGAATTAATTGTGGCCCCCTGCATTTTAAATTATATGGCCTATTAAGAATCATTTCAGTAAAACTAATGGACCTTATGACCAACTACACCTCTTTAGAGGAGGATGAACCCACCAGACTCATTCAATAAGTGGGGAATGTAAGAAATTCCTATATCTTAGTAAGCCTCAATACCTTAGCATAACTGACTTCATGATGGAAGTACAATCACACTGTAAAATTCAGCACATAGACAGCATGGTGTACTTGCCAAAGCTAAAATGAAGACCTAATCCTCAAAATCCATAGTTCTGGGAAAGTCTCTAATGTACTAATCTTGCTTTTTGGCTTCTGTAGTTCTGCTACTGGTTATCTGTTCTTGTTATCTGAAGTATATCAAGCCAAGACAAGGTTTCTATGGTTAAAAGCCATCCTGAGAAAGACTCATGTCTACATTTAGGTTCTGAACACTCAGTGTAGTCCCAGAGTGGATAAGAATTACTTTATATTGCTTTAAACCCTTTTCCAAGCAGTTTTCTCTGGTGATTACTCCACCACACAACCATTGAGATTTCCCCAAATTTATGATTGCAGCATCTCTCATGCCCACAAATAATAGCAAACAAATAAATGTACCCATACTCAATGGCACAAAGAAGGAAAATCTATCATTCTTGAAACTTAGTTGTTTCCAGTGAGTTTCAAGGCTGACTCCAAAAAGCACTGGGAGGTGGCAGGTATCTGGGTCTCTGTTCTGTTCCATCTGAGGTTCTCAAGGCTTTTCTTTCATCCTGACCACATAGCAAATACCCCTATTCCATCCTCATGGTCTCTCTTAACATTTTCAAATTGCAGTTATTGCATTATAAATTAAGACAAATGCATATGATGAAATGTACATAAAAAAGAGAGATGACCAGGGCTCATGTGCGGAGAAAGCTATATCTTAAAAAAGCATAATATATAATCAATTTATACCCAATGTCATTAGGTAAATCCTTAAATCACAAAGATAACATTATCCATGGGATGCCTCTTAAGATAATAGACAAGCAGTTGGCAAAATATCAAGAGCTCTATAATTATGTCTCTGGGTATTAAATGCTTTCCAGTGAATATCAAAATGACATAATAAAATTGTAATGAAGAATTGACAACTATTCCTATAATGTGGCAGAAGAAAAAGATTCCCATTGCAAAGTTTTCAGAAGGCATTTTCATTCCTATTTTTTTTTTAATGTAAATACATTTACTATGGCCTAGAGATCCTGGAAATGTATTATGTGTTTACATTATTTCATGAAGTTAGGCTCAATAAAACATTCATTAGTATATAATATTTATAAAATTCCCTCACTGGAAAAAAAAGTTTCAAAAGGTATTCCTTATAGATTATATATTCTCTCTTATTTCAATGGAAAGTAGAAAATTTGATATGGACTTCCTGGTGAGCATCTTTAATTTTAGAATGCAACAGAGAGAGATAGAAAGGTCTATGTATTTGTGGCTAATCTGGTATACAAAGGCAGTTCTAAAACTACATACATGAAAAACCAAAACCAAAAATAGAGAATAAGATTAATGTGTATTTTTTTTTCTTTTATGTAAACCAATGGTTTCAGGTCAATTTTCAAGGAAAAAACCCTAAAACATGCCATTATTTTTAAAATTCACATGGAACAGATTTCAAATTTATAAAGAATAACAATAAAAAATTGAAAATTGTATTTCCAATAAGTGCATAAACAAAGAATACATTGTTTTAAGATTTATCTTGTTTCTATTAAGTGTATGTTTGGGACGTTGAATGTGAGTTTGAGTGCCAGTAGAGGCCAGAGGCTTTGCATCTCCTACAGTTAACTTATAGACAGTTCTGAGCCACCTATAGGAGCTAGGAACTGAACACAGATACAAAGGAACAGCAGTATGCCCTCTTAAACCCTCACTTATCTCTTTATCCTAAAAAGAGTATTTAAATCTAAATTAGAAATACCTAAAATATACACTCGGACAACAGGAATCTTCTGCAGCAAAAGCTTTATTGCTTCTTCAGGAGGGAAGACCCAGACCGGAAAATGGCGTTGCTTATATAGCCCTCAGCCATGGCGTTTCAGCACCTGATGTGGCGTGTCAGCTCCTGATTCATTGCTCGCCCATCACCCCACTACTACGTCCCGAGATAGGCAGTGACTAAGCGTGAGTTCACTCTCGCACTTGTGCACAAGGCTTGTTTACTAGTTAGGCACAGCGGAGGCCAATGCCATCTTATAATGGCGATTGCTCGCAGCTCGCGATTGCTCGCGGCATGGCTCTCCACATCTCCCCCTTTTTATTTTATTAAAATGAGGCTGGACTAGGTCTGTGTAATCATGTCCATCCACTGTGGCTCCTGTCTTAGGTCATTCTTCCAATGTCACAGCCTTTCCCGTCATAGGGTAACCCTAACGCCACCAGGCCCCGTGTCTTAGGTTGATCTGTGCATGAGGAAAGTTGCCCGTCCCTGGATACCGCAGTGCTATGTGACAGTAACTACTAAATGACCTAGGGCAAACTCTACAAAAGAGGCCAGCCACCAATGTCAACTAATTCTTGGGCATAGATAGCCAGATTTCGGGAGAGGCCCCTTGCTCAATGGCAGCAAGTGCTTAAGCTATAACAACCTTGTCATTTGTTTGTTGGGTTCTGAGCTTGCAAACCAACCAGAGCATGAACACAAGTCCACAGCAGGTGGCAACACCAAATAAAATAAGAAAATGCAGATGAAATCCAGGAGGAGAGGCCCTCTGTCAATGACAGGTCCAATCACGTTGAGTTGATCTTTAAAACTGCCACCCTCAGGGCCTCAAGAGTCTCATCAAATCCCTCAGACCAATTTCCTGCAAGATACAAGGAAAGCTGTCTAGACAGATTAGCTGCATGAGTAAAATTTTCATATTGTACACTGGTAATACACAGAGTGCCCAACTTTCTTTCACAACCCAACTGGGCCATCTGGTATAGAACGCCTATCTGTTCCTCCGCCAGGTCAAGGCGCTGATTCAACATCATCAGCCCTCCCTTTAACTTGGTACTATCAGAAGTTTGGACAGTGATGGCATGAGCCAGATCTGCTAAAAGCTGATTTAATTTTGTGCCTGATTGAACCGTACTAGCCATAGCATACCCTGCAGCTGTAGCAGCAGCTGCACTGGCTGAAATTGCTATGATTACAGCATCAGTAATGCCAAAATCTCTTTTTTGTTGAAACAGGGATAAGGTGGAGGATGTTTCCACTGGAACAGGGATCCAACGTGGGATCCGTGCCACCATGGCATGGGTGTCCTTTGTTACATCCCAACATTGAGAAATCCAACAAGAATCATTGGAACAGACTTCAAATGAATCATTTGAAAGAATAAACAAGAAAGGGGGGTAAACACAGACTGGGGTAGGTGGATAATTAATCTGCTTTACCAAAGTTTTATTGAACCCAGTGATCTCTACACTGGTATTAGTATATCTGGTATATCCATCAGAGACCAGGGAGGCAGGATGTATTCCCTAATACTGAGCAAATCTTGAGATGCCAGTAAAAGAAGCCTTTCCAACTGCTCCTCCCTGGATAAAGATTAAAGGATTGAGTTCTGTACAACCGCCATTGACTCCACAAAGCACCCACTTGTGAAAGGGATGCATTCTAAAGTCCTGTATGAAAAGTCCCTTTTTCATAACAAATTCCTTCTCTGGGTCAGCCATCATGTTGGGAGCAAAGGAAAAGGTTTTACTCTGATCTGCCCAACGAGTGATGGAGGATTGACAATCAGACCAAGGCAGGATCAGCCCTTCATCTTCCAAGCTACAATGAGGGACTATTTTTGGTTGGTGGGGATGTTCTTTGTCTGAAAAGTTAGGTGGTAGAAATGTACCATTAACCCAACTTGCCTCCTGCCAGAAGGTCCGATTTGTAAAGGTTATATCTGCATTGGAAGTATCTTGGGTTGTGCTCACCAAACCTCTTCGGTGCTCATTAAACATCCCCAAAGCTCGGGCTGTGAGGTTGATACATTTTCCTGGTCCATTAATTTGGAAGCATAAAGAACCCTGTTTTAATAAAAAGCGATTTTCTCCTAATGGTGCTCAGGTGGGATCATAGGTTAGATATGGTAAATCTAATGTTTTATAAGTAGTAAAGAATTTTGGAAAAACTATAGCATCATGGCGAACTGGCATTGGTTTAGGGAAAGTTGAGAGAATGGCCCATCTCTGTTCACCCATCATACTAGGAACCTGAGACAAGTTCAGCATTGTCAGGATCAGGAGCAGTCCTCGGGAGGTCAGCATCTTCCACACCATCCTTGATTACTATCTTGCTGGTGAGTCATTCCAGCAACCAAAATGGGTTGTCTTCACTCTGTGGAAAAACACAAACAGCTCCCATGGAGCGTATCAAAATAGGATCTGGGCCTTTCCACAGACCAGATAAGACATCCTTCCATTTCACCATTTCTTTTAGTCTATCAAGGTCTGAGCTATGTCGATCAGCTGCAGAGCAACCTTGCTTGTCAAGATTCAAAAAATTAAGTGTAAAGAGTGCCATAGATACAGCTATTCTTGGCACTGAGGGCAGAATCTCATCAACTCCCCCTTTTTGTTTTATAAAATAAGACTTGAGTGTACAGTGGGCACGTTCCACAATGCCTTGTCCTTGAGGATTATAAGGAAGGCCAGTCAGGTGAGTGACATCTGTTTGATGACAAAATTGCTGAAATTTAGTAGAGGTATATGCTGGCCCATTATCAGTTTTAAGAATTGTGGGCTTACCCCAAGCACTCCAAGCTTCTAAACAGTGCTGTATAACATGAGAGGCTGTTAAAGGTGTAGCAAACATAACACCAGAGCAGGTGTCAATGGAAACATGTAAATATTGATTTCTTCCAAAGGAGGAAATATGAGTGACATCCATTTGCCAGACCTGTAATGGCCTGATGCCTCAGGGGTTTACCCCGACATGAGGAGTAGGCAGAAATTGACAACAATTTTGACATTGGGTGACAATGTCACGAGCTTCCTTCCTGGTTAAAGTAAAACGGCAGCGTAATGTTTCAGCTGTCACGTGGAAAGGTTTATGAAACTCCCTTGCAGCCTCTGTCTGCGAGGACAGAGCAGAAGCCAAGATTCTAGTGACTTTGTCTGCCAAGTCATTTCCATGAGACATGGAGCCAGGAAGGCCAGAATGAGCCCTAACATGAGTAATATACACAAGATGTCTTCTATGTAACAAGGCTGACTGAATTTGCTGGAAAATGTGAGCAAGCTTGCTAGAGGGTCTAATTGAGCCAGCAACTTCAAGCATATTAACTGCATTAACTACATATAAGGAATCAGATAAAATATTGTGCGGTCCCGGGAAAGTTTCAAGGACCTCTAGAACTACCAAACACTCTACAACTTGGGGTGATGTCTCATTATATTGTTTAGATGTTACTTGGCCATTTACTACATATGCACCTATACCAGATTTGGATCCATCTGTATACACTACTACCCCATCCGGAAGTGGGTGTTTGGCTGTTACTACTGGAAACACTATGGCTTGGCTTAAGGCAAACTGTAAAATTGGATGTTTTGGATAATGATTATCATTTTTTCCTGAATAGGAGGCAACCAAGACTGCCCAATCGTTAGTTGTTGCTGCCAGGGTTTGAACTTGAGAAGAAGTATAAGGTACAATTAGCATATGAGGTTCTTTCCCAAAATGAGTATGGCTGCTTTTACCCCCGAAGTGCAAGTTGAGCAACTGCATTAGGATACCACTCAATGATTTTTGCAGGGGAAGCATTAGGGTGCACCCACAATAAGGGTCCATTTTGCCATAAGACACTGCTGTTGGTAGCTGTGCAGTTTTTAATATGCACAATTCAAATGACTTTGACTCGTCAATGCGTTGTAATTGAGCATCTTGTAAGGCCTTTTCTATCGTTTGTAAAGCTTGACATGCAGCTGGGGTAAGTGCTCTGTGGGAGGAGATGTGGGTATCTCCCTCTAATATGTCAAATAAGGGCTTTAATTCTGCTGATGGAATTTTCAAAAATGGTCTTAGCCAATTAATATCTCCTAGCAACCTTTGGAAATCATTCAAGGTATGAAGTTGATTTTTGCGAATCTCTAATTTTTGAGGAACAATCTTGTCAGGATAAATGGGTGACCCTAGGAAGGCTCCCATGCGAGCAACTTGCATATTTTCAGTGGCCACCTGCAATCCCCATTGCCCTAACGTTTTTATTAATATAGGGTATGCAAATTGCATCTTGCAATAACTGTGAATTTTTATGGCAAATCAAAATGTCATCCATATAAATTATTACAAGTAATGATGGAAAATGCTCTCTAACTGACTTAAGTGCCAATTGCACATACAGTTGACACATGGTGGGGCTATTTGCCATCCCCTGAGGTAGGACCTTCCATTGGTATCTTTGATCAGGCTCTAAATGATTAATGGCTGGGATGGTAAATGCAAATCTTTGCCTATCTTGAGGGCATAAAGGTATAGAGAAAAAGCAATCTTTAATATCTATAATTATAATTTCCCAATTTTTGGGTAAGGCAGAAAGCAATGGTAGCCCTCGTTGAACTGGTTCAAACAGGTACATTTGTGCATTAATTGCTCTAAGATCATGTAATAAGCGCCATTTGCCAGATTTTCTCTTAATTACGAAAATAGGTGTATTCCAGGGTGAGGTAGAGGGCTCTAAATGACCCAAGCGTAGCTGTTCAGAAATTAGTTTTGTGGCTGCTTCTAACTTTTCAGAGGAGAGAGGCCATTGAGGAACCCATACAACTTCTTCTGTAAGCCATGGTATGGGCATGGAGCCCTCAACGGCCCCTAGGAAAAACCCAAACCTTGTCTCCCATTATTACCTTCTTGAGGGATAGGTTCAAGTCTACTCTGCTCTCCTTTCCCTTATCCCCTTCCTTCTTTATAGCCCATTTTCTTCATCATTTGAACAGCTTGTGGTGAGTATTCATTAGTCAAGGTCATTCCTAGTGCCTGTAAAATGTCTCTCCCCCAGAGATTTACTGGGAGTGGTAAAACATAGGGAGCGAATCGTCCCATTTGACCTTCAGGCACTATCCAGCTCAAAGAACGGGAACTAATAGTGGGACAGGACTGATAACCTAAACTTTGCAAAGAATGTGATGACTGAGTAACGGGCCAGGCTTTTGGCCACCATTGGGAAGAGAGGATACTTTTATCTGCTCCTGTGTCTAAAATCCCTTTAAATTGTTTCCCTTCTATAACTCATTCTAAGAATGGCCTGGAGTCAAGAGGCATTACTAAGTAAGCAGAATCATTTCCAGTAGAACCAATCCCTCTGGTAGCTCAAGGGATACCAGAGGAAGGAAAACAGTCATGTAGGCTTGGCAAAATTATTAACTGAGCTATTCTATCCCCTTGTGAAATAGAAAAGACACCCTGAGGACAGGAACAGAGAACTTGAAGTTCCCCTTCATAATCTTGATCTACAACTCCAGGGTGAACAATAAGACCTTGTAAGGTAAGGGAGGCCTGGCCCAGTATTAGGCCGACACTCCCAGATGGCAGAGGTCCTTTCTAGTCAGTAGGAATAGGATGCACCCCCATTTGGGGCAACATCATGAATCAGGTAGTGGTACGGAGGTCCAACCCAGCTGATCCTTCTGTTGCCCTGCGGACTGTGGGGTCCACCTTTTGCTTGTTGGGGTCCCATATGTTTTCGGGCCCTGAGACCTGGGAGCCCTGTACTGGTTTTTTGGAATGGTCTCATTATCTACTGCTAGAGGGAATCCTGGCTGCAGGGGCCTGCCTCGAATGTCCCTGACTGAATGACAATCTCTAGCCCAATGATATCCTTTCCCACACTTAGTACACAGTCCTAGCACTCTCCTTTTGACAAGGGCTCTACAGTCTTTTTTTTAAGTGTCCCGGTTTGCCACAATTATAGCAGAGTTTGAGCTCAGCCGTGTCAGGGCATTTTTTCCCTTGTAGAATGGCAGCTGCTAAACCGGCATTAGTGAGTGGCCCTCCAAGCTCACGGCAAACCTTCAACCAGTCCTGCAATCCCTTGCTCTTTCTAGGTGTAATAGCCGCCCTGCATTCCTGTGTAGCCTGTTCATAGATCAACTGTTCAATTAAAGCCATAGCTGTCTCTGGGTCCCCAAAAATTCTCCCTGCCGCTTCTGTCATTCTAGCCACAAAATCTGAGAACGACTCCTGGGCGCCCTGAGTAATCTTTGTCAAATGCCCACTTGCCTCTCCCTTCTTAGAGAGTGCCTTCCATGACTTAATGGCAGCAGCTGAGATCTGGGCGTACGCTCCCCAATGATAATTTGTCTGGTTATTAGCGTGTTGTCCCTGACCTGTAAGCAACTCAAAAGTCCATGTTCCTTGGTCCCCTTCAACATTGGCATTGGCCCTTACATGTGCTTGGCGGGAGTCTTGCCACAAACCTTTCCACTCTAAATACATTCCCATGTTAGGAGATGTGGCTTTTACTACGGTCATCCAATCACCAGGGGTCGTTGCTAGAGTCACAAGCCTTTCAACTTGGGCCACAGTAAAGTTGGCATTGACTCCATAGTTATGGACTGACTCCACAAGTTCTTTAATCTGTATATACTCCACTGGGGCATGAACACGTCTGCCATCGGTGCCTTCAAAGACTGGGAACGCTTGCTGCACTTTTCTCTGTTCCTCTTTTGAAATGAATGAGTCTGAATGATACCTCTGCACATAGGGCGGAGGTGCACTAGGACCAAGAGGTTGCGGACCCGAAGACCGCGCAGTGATTTGACATTTGTCTCTAGCTACTTTTGCTTTCTGTGACTGATTAGCTCATCTTTCATCTGGCTGGTATTTTTCTCCCTCATAGCCTGCTGCTTCTTCCTCTAAGTCTGTTTCCTCAGAAGGGCTAAGTTCCTTATCCAACTCTGAGCTACTGACAGCTAGTGCCTTGAACTCATCTAATGGTGGGTAGAGGCTCCTTTCCTTATGTGCCTCTGCAGCTCGATCTTTCCTTTTTTCTCCCTTTCCATCTCTTTTTCTAATCTCTCCCAGGGCGTTTTGTCCCTTATATCTCTTTTCCTCGGGCTCAAGACCCGGGGAAAGGCCTTCATTCTTCAGTGAACCTTGTTTCCTCCCAACTTTTACTCTCTCTCCCCTCTCTGTCTCTGATAGACTGTCTTGAATTTCGTCCAAAACTTTCTGCCCTGCTTCAACCATTTGCTGACAATCATCATCTGTTAAGCACGATCTCACCAATTTCCACAACGCATGGTCCCTGCTTTAAGTTTGCCGTTCTGCTGTTCCCTAACTAGATCTCCTTTCAGTTTGTCCCATGAGGCGACAATTAATGACCCTGAGCAAGCATACCATGGTGCCACACAGTCTATCTCCCTGACAAATCCCTCTATAGTCTTAGTGGCAATTTTCAGGCCACACTGCTTCAGGACCGACCTTAAGGCCGTTACAATAGAGTGGGAGATTCCCATACTGGTCACTGTCCAGGCCTGACTGCGACTGAGGATCAGTCAGCAGTTCCAGAGGTGGAAGCAAAATGAAACGGAAAGGGAAAGTACTATCACCGTGAAAACAATCAAAAGGGCATCTAACTCTGGAGAAATTTCAAGACTGTATGTGCCTTACAGAGCTGTAGTGTCCTGCAGTTCTGGTTCCGCCCCATGAACGAGGGATCTCCCTTGCACTGGTGTGATGGTAGCTCCTGGGTCTTCGGAGCCACTTATCCCGAGCGGTTCTCGCCAGCAAGAACACACTCGGAAAATGGGAATCTTCTGTAGCAAAAGCTTTATTGCTTCTTCAGGAGGGAAGACCCAGACCCCGGAAAATGGCGTTGCTTATATAGCCCTCAGCCATGGCGTTTCAGCACCTGATTGTGGCGAGTCAGCTCCTGATTCGTTGCTCACCCATCACCCCACTACTACATCCCGAGATGGGCAGTGACTAAGCGTGAGTTCACTCTCGAACTTGTGCACAAGGCTTGTTTACTAGTTAGGCACAGCGGAGGCCAGCGCCATCTTATAATGGAGATTGCTCGCAAGGCTCTCCACACTATATTTTAATCAAGAGCTTAAAATAAAGACTGTAGAGGGGATTATAAATATTAAACAGTCTCTTTACAATTTTTACAGTAAGCAAACATATTTGTAAAATGCGCAAAGATTTCTTTAAAGACAAGGCAAAAAATGGATAATCAATAGTGTTTCAAAGTATTCTACATATTGACCTATCAAGGAAATGAAAATCAGAAATTCTTGAAGACTGATTAACACTAACTTAAAATGATTAACACTAAGAGAATTCACAACAACATATAGTGACTACGGCATTGGAAAAAGATCCTCACTCAATAATGTAAGGAGATTAAAGTGCTATATTTATTATACAAAATTACAAAGATATCTCAAAAATTGAAATTAGGTTTATATTCTAATGGATGGAACCAGAAAATATCATCCTGAGTGAGGTAACTCAGACTCAAAAGAACATGCATGGTATGTACTCACTAGTAAGTGGATGTTAGTCAAGAAACTACAGAATACCCAGGATACAATCTATAGAACTCAAGAAGGTTAACAAGCTGAAGAGCCCATGTGAGAATGCTTCAATCCCACTTGGGAGAGAGAAGAAAACAATCACAGGGTGCAGAGGAAGGCAGGGACCTGGGTGGGAGAGAAGATAGGGGGACAAAAGGGTTAACATTATTTGATATTGGGGTGGAGAATCAGGAGCGATTCTCTGAGGGACAGCAGAAAGAATGGAAACAGGCAACATTGAGAGGAGAAGGTGAGGGGACCCTCTAGAGTTAACCAGAGACCTGGTAGATGAGAGATGCTCAGGACTCACCTTAGATGAAATGCCCAACAGTGGAGAGAGGGAACTTGTAGAGTTCACCTCCAACTGTTAGACAGGATGGATGGGGTTGTCATCATTCAGTCAAAAAATCTGACCCAGAATAGTTCCATTCTAAAAGAACTTCAGGGATAAAAATGGAGAGAAGACTGAGGGAAAGAAGGTCCAGTAACTGACCCAAATTGGGATCCATTTCAAGGGGAGCTCCACAGCCTGACAATATTACTAATGCTGTGGTGTGCTTACAGACAGGAGCCTAGCATGGCTGTCCTCTAAGAGGCCAAACAGGCAGCTGAAAGAGTCAAAGATTTCTGTGATTGAATTAGGGAAAAGCTGGAAGAAGCTGAGGAGGAGTACAACCCCATAGGAAAACTATCAGTCTCAACTAACCTGGACGCCTGAGATCTCTCAGACACAGAGCCACCAATCAGGCATCATACACTAGTTGATATAAGGGCCCCCAAGAAGAAGCACCTAACCCTAGAGAGACTTAAAGCCCCAGGAAGGGGGGGGGGCTTAATAGAGAAGAGTGGGATGGGGACATCCTCTTGGAGACAGGTTAGAACGACTGGGATAAGGAACTTTCTGGTGGAGGATGGACTGTATAAAAAAGAGATTAAATAACAATAATATATATTTTAAAAGACAGCTATATAATTTTTTAGCATATATCCCAAGACTGTATATCCTACCTTAGAGATACTGCATGCCCATGTTAACTGCTGCAAAATACATAATAAAAATGAAATGATATACATCTGTGGAAAATGAAAGTGAGGTATTTACACACAGCAGAATTTTGTTAATGTGTGGAGGGAAGGAAGTCACATCTTGAATTTTCAGAAACTACATGGAATTACAAAGATATTTAGCAAGATAGCATAGACTTTGGGGGAAAAAAAGTCACACATTTGTCCTCAAATGGGGACATGGATCACAAAGTCCATATTTATGTAACTGTTGAGAGAAAGACATTATGGGCTATTATAGCAGAAAGAAGATCAAACTATGAGGGGGAAAAAGCAAACTTGAGGAATCAAGGGAAGGGGAATAGGACAAATGTGTCTCTAAAGTGAAAAGGAATATAAAGTATATATTGGAGGGATAAGACTGCATCAGGAGGCTTTTTTTTCCACCCACTCCCTCCTCTCCCAGAACACAGCTCCAGATTCACCGCCCTTGTTCTGTGCTGTCAAGCTAACACTGCTGTCCCCAGCCTCCAACATGATCATCTACCGGGACCTCATCAGCCATGACGAGATATTCTCCCACATCTACAAGATCATTGATGGGCTGTGCCTGGAGTTGGAGGGCAAGATGGTCTGTAGAACAGAGATTGCCATTCCATGACTCGCTCATTGATGGAAATGCTTCTGCTGAAGATCCGGAGGGCAAAAGTACCAAAAGCACAGTAGTCACCAGTGTTGACATTGTCATGAACCATCACTTACATGAAACCTGCTTTACAAAAGAGGCCAACAAAAAGTACATCAAAGACTACATGAAATCACTCAAAGGCAAACTTGAAGAACAGAAACGATTTGCTATAATCAAAGACCCAAAGACAAGATGCCAAATAACAAGGAGAACACAAGTGAAGATGATTGAATCTTTCTCAGAAAGGGAAATAAAGTAGGTATCTGCGTTCAACGGTCTTTTATGACTGGAGCTGCAGAGCAAATTAAGCACATCCTTGCTAATTGCAATAGCTACCAGGTTTTTGGTTTTGTTTTTTTTTTTTAATTGGTGAAATCATGAAGCCTGATGGTATGGTTATTCTCCTGGACTACTGTAAAGATGGCATAACTCTATTCATGATTTTCTTTAAGGATGGCTTAGAGATGAAAAAATGTTAACAAATTGGATCTATCACCTATCACCATAATTGGCTGCTGCTTACCATCCATACAACACCAGGACTTAGGACAAATGGGACTGATGTCATCTTGAACTTTTATTTTGACTATAATTTATTTGGAGTGGAGGAATTGGTGGTTTTGTTTTTGTTTTTAAGGAAAAAACATGTGGGTTGTCTAAAAATAAAGTGCATTTAAATTCAAAAAAATTTTAAAATGTATCAGGAGAGGAGAAAACTGTAACAGAAGAATGAAAATTAAATGTATTTGAAAATGTCATAATGAAATCTAATATGTGTATGTTAATTAAGGATTTAAAAATTTCAAGCCAATTTAAAAAAAAAAGAAGCATATGATTTTATGGTACGTTTTGCTATAATCAAAGACCTAAAGATAAGATGCCAAATAACAAGGAGAACACAAGTGAAGATGATTGAATGTTTCTCAGAAGGGTCATAAGTAAGGATGCAGGGTAGAGAGAAGGGAGATCAGCTAGAGGGCGGGGCAACCTCTAGGCCGGCAGATTATAGTAGTGGGAAATTTGGATCCTTAAGTGACCACTTCCTAGACCCAGGACCCATATGGAAGAATGAGGGGAAGGATTGAAGGGACTGAAGAGCATGGCAACCCCAGAAGAAGACCAACACTGTCAACTAACCTGTACCCATGAGAGCTCCTAGAGACAAGCCACCAACTAAAGAGCATACACTGTGCCTGATCATGTAGAAAATTGATACCCCAAGGAGGGAGAATATTGGAGGTAGGCACCCTCTCAGGGGAGGGAGTGGAGGGAAGAACTCTGTGAGGGTAACCAAGAGGGGGACAACATTATATATATAAGTAAATAGAATAACTAATAATTAAAAAGTCATAATAAAATCTAATACATGTACATTAATTAAAAAATTAAAATATGAGTCAATTTCTTACAAAGATTTTGGTTTCATAGTAAATTTTGCTATTTAATAATGACATTTCTTTTTTTCACATGATTTTTTTTCTTATATTGTTAAATTTCTTTTTTTTTCAATCAAAATCTGACAAAAGAACATTTTCAAAATATCTAAGGAAAGATATACAGACCAGTTTTAAAGAGACAAGCAACCAACCCAGTTTAAGAATGGAGATAAGTAAAATATTGAAAATGTATTCCACATAAGAAAGTCTCTATACGTGCAGCAACAACAGGAAACCATCACTAGTCATTGAAATATGTCACAGAGATTCCACAGCTCTCATTCCAATGCTAAAATAACTTTACCAAGCTTTTAAGTTACAGAAAAACTAAATTCTCATGTTATGTGACTTAATACAATTCTTTCCATAATCACCTTAAAAGCTTCCAATATAGTTGGTAAAAATTTACATTCATGGCCTAATAATGCCACTTTCTTTTTTTTTAATATTTTTATTAGGTATTTTCCTCATTTACATTACCAATGCTATCCCAAAAGTCCCCCATATCCTCCCTCCCCCCACTCCCCTACCCACCCATTCCCACTTTTTGGCCCTGGCATTCCCCTGTACTGGGGCATATAAAGTTTGCCTGTCCAATGGGCCTCTCTTTGCAGTGATGGCCGACTAGGCCATCTTTTGATACATATGCAGCTAGAGACAAGAGCTCCGGGGTACTGGTTAGTTCATAATGTTGTTCCGCCTATAGGGTTGCAGATCCCTTTAGCTCCTTGGGTACTTTCTCTAGCTCCTCCATTGGGGGCAGTGTGATCCATCCAATAGCTGACTGTGAGCATCCACTTATGTGTTTGCTAGGTCCCGGGGCATAGTCTCACAAGAGACAGCTATATTTTTTTCTTATAGTCAATATAATGCTAAGAACTTAAATTTGCCATGTTTATTCTAGTCAGATTTGTCTACTAATGGAATTTTTTCAACCTAGATTCTCATGCATGAAAGAGGAGCACTGTGCCCCTGAGCTACAGTCTGCCTCTTGCTATATTAATTTTATATCAACATGAAAAGCTATTCAAAAGTGATATTTGTAACCCATTTTTCTTGGTGACACAGTGGCCGTGTTGTCATTTTGTGCATAGAAAAGTTTTGTTTGTGTCCCTGGAGTTTTCCTTGAAGAACATGGTATAAATGTGCATTCATGATTGCTTTCTAGAATATATTTTAAATCATAATAATCTTCTAACCTCCACACATGTACACTGTATTAGCTGCACATGCCCTCCCTAATAATAAATGAAGTATGTAATACAAATTTAATAAACATTAGATTGATGTTTGACAGGGCTATGGATTCAAGGATATAGAGTTTCTGGGTTTGTGATGAAAATGTTCTGGAGCTCAGCTGCAGGATATTAGGATCATTTTTAAATATGAATAAACTGAAAATTCACAATGGTTAACATGATAATTGCTTGCAGTTGGGCATTAGTTCTAATCTGAAAGGTTAGGGGATTGTGGTTAATATAGTTCAGGTTACATTGCATGGTACAGAGCTACAGTATGGGCAGTCAATTAAATTCAAAACTGCCATAGGTTCATGGGTTAGAAATACCAAATTTAGGGTCACAACCTAGAAAGAGACAGACAAAATGATATAGAATTATGGAAAGAAAGGTGAAGAGGAGAGACAGAAGCTAAGTGAAGAAAAGTAAGAAGAAGTTGAGGTGATATCAGACATAAGAAAAACTCAGTAGCAGCTTATGGGAAGAACAGTATTCATACAATTTAGGGAGGATTGGAGACAGTCTATTCTGTCCTGAATAACAATAGCCCCATTTTCATCCAAAAGCCCACTCATGTTTTGACCTCCCAAACTAACACAAGGGTCCCTTTTCTTTACTTAATCTATATCTTGAGTTCTTTTCTCTTTCTTCATTCCTCCCTTCCTTCCTTCCTCCCCTCCTTCTTCCCTTCCTCTCCTTTCCTTTCTTCCTTCCTTCTTCTTCCCATCTTACTTTCCATCCTCTCTTTCCTTCAGTAGATCTGTTGAAAAAATAATACATATTTTAAGAACAAATAAAATTAAGAGAGACTATTGTGAAGAAAGTAAGATGCTTCCAGGAAGGAGCACAAGCATGGCTTCTGCAAACCCTGCTTTGTAATGCCTTTAGTTTTTACTACTCCTATGATCTGGTCACTGACCTCAGTAATGGATGGCACCATTGTGGTGGCAGTCCACATGATAAGTGTTTCTCTGCTGAAATTGTGGTGAGACCCTCTTCCTCACTTAAAGATTCGTGATCTCCTAGTATTCAATCCCAGAAGATTGTTGATTTTAAAGTCAATTCTAGACTCATAATGACAGCATCTGCAAAAGGGTCTGAAGGCATGCAGATTACATGAGCAACTCCAAGGAAGCAATTAGGAATCAAAATGGAGGTGTTCTGTCAGTCTTTGAAGTGTACGGTAGAGAAACATTCAGAAGAAACAGGGCTTCATTGCCAGTAAGGTTCAAGCAAGTTGCCTGGCTTTGCCCCTGAAAGCCAAACATCCTAGACAGTTTCGAAATATCAAAATTGTTTGTTCCTGAAGACAAGCAGGACAAAGAGCTACCTGAGTGAGGTTCTTAATAACATATGAGAGTAGATGCCAGCTGCCTAACTTTCACAGCATTACAAGTAACAGAGTCCTGGTTCCTCTCAGCACTACCCTTGCCTTCTAAGTTAAACCTCTTTTCCCCAAGTTTTACTTTCCTTCCACCAACTTTGCTTTCCGATGAAATTTTGTCATATTATTTTATAAAACAATTTGAAATATAAAAATTATTTGTCATAAACTGTGTCCATCTGCTGTTGCCCTCTTGCTTCTTCTCAGGGTCTTCTTTCTCTTAGTTCTTCTCATGCCACTGTGTCGACTTGATTTCCCTTGGCCCTCTCTCTGCTGTCTTGAATTCTTCTCTTGCTCTTCCCATATTTATTTTCATGGCCCTGCTGAGTATACTTGCCATGGGTAATTAACTACTATTTCTCTCTCTGCTCTGGACTCTTCTAGATCACTTTGGATGTTCTCTCCATTATATCTACAATAAAACCTTCTCTCCATCCATTCCTTGGTGTGCCATGTCTACAATTCACTCAAACACTTCTAAGTATTAAGGTGTATGGGAGTATGGAATCATAATAGTTCTGTTTTCCTTGCATTCTCCAGGAAAAGGTTTTGAAATGATCATCCATGTTGTATGTGTCATTCTTTGTTGGTTTCATGCTGTAGAGAACTGTACATGCATTAAAAAACATATATTGATAGTTGTTTGGATAAATCCTTCTAGTATGGGCTATTAGAAAGGATTTGTCTATGAATAAAATATACTTTTCTATAAAGAACTATCCTGTGAGTGTTGAATTAGGTCAGGAGACATGAACTATTGTTGCTTTTGCAGAGGAACCTATTAAGCTACCGGGAGGCACTTGGAGCATAGCAGACAACCCATTTGATCCTAAGCCTTCTTCTGACCTCTATGGACATTAGTAATACATGTGGTACACATACAAGTATATGGGAAAATTCATTCACATAAAAGTAAATATTCTTTAAAACTAGATAACTCATTACTAGACTACTTCCCCCTTTTGAGTTCTATCAACATTTACATTCAGGATCATGACAAGTTTGAGGTGCTTAAATTACTGCAGAACTATAAAAATAAATTTTACATTTATTTCATTTATCTGACATAAAAACATTTTATATACACTGTAAATTTTCTTTTTCACAGACTTGTGATTATTTAATTAGTTAAACTATCTTAACAACTGTTTAGATGTCCAGTTCTGTACTTAGGATTTGTAACCTAGATGTTTAATGAAGTTAAGTGGTAAAAGAAAAGCAACAGAAATAAAAGATATTAGCTTAAAAATGAGAAGTACTTACTATATAATGAATCATATTTGCACCTTTTCTAGAGAAAGGGTACATTCTACCTAGAAAGTTATAGCCACTCATGCATTGAGTTGCTGTCATATAGCAGCAAGCAAGCTCCATATAACATGAAGTCACCTTCAGTAGCAAGATGTAGTCTCCACAGCTAAGGAAACAGTCTATTGTAGCAGTAAGAAGCCTCCATGTTTTAGGTGTTCCTACTACATATGACCATGTTTTAGAGTCTCACTTAAAATACAAGAAATAGAACCAAAGTGCCCTACTACATCTTTCTCTACAGTCTGCTGTTTTCATTCTCTTGATATGAAAGGAAAGATACTCTAATGTTGTACACCATGAAAACACATGGTGAATGGCTTACCTTTTCATGTGATTATGATCAGATCTGAGTACCCAACTTAAAATTTATTATATCCTGGCCTCTTTACAAACAGACCAATTGTTATTTTCATGACATGTGTGTACACATCTACCTGAAGTATTGAAAATTACTTTCCAATCACTATACCATAATATTATCTTGGAGTATAAATCTTGGAGTATAAAACATTACACAAATATATTGAAGAAAGCAAATATGAAGAGTTGGAAGGACCCTTTCCCATGTGTTTTTGGAGTGCTCAGTGAAGAAACATAGATGGCACAAACATTCAATGTTAAGCAATGCCCTAGCCAGAGATGCCATGGACATTCAAGACTTGCCAAATGTGGTTTCATGGATAAATCCAAAGAAAACTCCACTAACAATATTTATCCCTTAGACAAAACATTCATATCCTACAGAGAAAAACAAAACACTGCAAAGGGTTTCTAAAAGACAAACAAAACAAAACGACAAACCAGTCATGCTTTCCAAGCAGCACTTACAATAATGTGCAAAAAAACAACACACATGGTAGTAGTTTGAAATTGGGAAGCCTCTGCTGTCATCAAGGACTGCCTACTGCATAGGTACAAGATAGTATATAATTAGTTTGGGGAAGAGTCATCAGGCAGACAAAAAATTATTCCCATCATTATTTAAGCCTTTCTACATAGACACCTCTCAATTTCCTGTATAGTGGAAGTTTACTAGTAGATAGGAACAAACATAAGCCTAAACCCAATACCTCCATTCGCACAAAATTCCTTTTCCTCTTAATGGGCTTCATATGATTCTACAAGGTAGCTTCCTTTCTTTCTTACTGTCATTGTGGAATCAATTATTAGAAAAAAATTGCCATTTTGGTGTCTCTCGGTGGATAATGATGCTTTGCACAGCTTCTAACACCAGCCATTATCACCTATTTACTTAGTAGTACTTGGAGTACGTTTCAAATTCTGAATGGGGACAGTAAAATTGATCAGAGTATAAGAACCCTTGCCCCAATGTGTGGATCAGAATTGCATCTAAGAACCCAAAAGGTAGATGGAGAAAAACAGTTCCTACAGAGTAGAGTAGATAAGGGAAGACAATTTGGAACATGGTGAACTTCTGATCTTTGTTTCTTTCTAGTTGAAACTCACTATTCTCTTACATGAGCTACATTCTTGGATTTTAAGCACACAGGAGTTGGAAAGATATTTCAGAAGATAAAAGTGCTTGGCTTAGAATTCTGATGACTTTAGTTTAGATCTAAAGAACACAGCAAAACTCAGACCTGAGACCTACACAGATGGCTCTGAGGCCATCTGGTCAAGAGCCATGTTATTTGTTCAAATGACTCAGGTTTAGTTCTCAGGATCTTCATAGCAGCTCACAAGTGTCATCATTTAAGATCCAGGTATCTGATCACCTTTCTGGTGTACATATGTGAAGACACATATGGTGCTAAGATAATGTAAGTTGGTTGCATGGCCTTAAAAAATATGGATCAAGCTGGAAGCCTCTCCAATGCCCCAACATCCTTGGATATTTCTTTAAACTCAGAACTATTGGCCTAATTGAGATTCATGAAGGAAGGTGGGGTAACGAATGATCTTTGTATTCTTTTCTTGAAGCCATATTTTCTAATAGATTAATATTTGCTATGTAGTTGTCATTTATTCTATATGTACTGTTTTGTGGTCTACTCCATGTTTATAAATTAATTTATATAAATAATTAAATATATAAATTTAATTTATATAAATAAATTAAATTAAATCCCTCTTATTTGGGATTATTAGCCCTGAACTTCCTTTCAACAGGATTGTACCACTTTCTATTTACACTTAAGAACAGGTTATGATTATAGTAATTATCTATCTATCTATCTACATATCTATATATCTATCTATCACTAGTGGTACACAATGACTCTTGATCAAAGATGTTCTTAATATCATATCTTTAATTGCAGTTAGGTTGTTCATTTATTATTTAGTCTTCAACAGAACTCATACCTGATGGAAACTAGTCCAATACCTATATATGTCTTCACAAAATCCACACTGCCTCTGCTCTTAGAAACATAACTTGACTTTATAGAATCAGTTTAGAGGACTTTGTGTCAGTCATGAAATTATTAATTAAAACAGAAAAAAATAGAAAAGAAAGTAAAAGAAGAAGAACAAGAGTCTATTCAGTTTGGTCAAAACCTTTTAATTTCTAGCCAGACCACAATCTTCATATAATATCAACTGTCATGTTTTCCCAAAAGGAATCACATGCTCGTCCCTCTCTCTGAAGAGATATCAGCCTGGTTTACCCTCTGTCTTGTCTATATAGTGCTTCAGACTCCTCTTGGGTACCTCTTGTCCTGACTGATTCTGCTGCCAATTGCTAAACCACATTCACTGAAGCATTTGGGAACCAAAACTGTGGAAATTAGGGCATTTTTAATATATATATAACTATAGAATGACCCATGTGTGAGAACACAGGATCAGAATTCATGGGAGATAAATGACAATTCAAAGACCACTATGCTGTAATACTCCATTATGTCATACTTCCCTCTCTCTACAGGTCCTTTCTGCCTCTGAGTTTGCTTGTTTCTGTGCAATGCTATCTGCTAACAGGTGGCCCTTTCAACTCAAATCTAGATCCAGAACACCATCTACATAAGAGACTGAGAAAATGTTCAAATGACTTTCTACTAATTATGTGTCAGTGAAAATCTGTCTGAGTCACAGGAGCAAATGGAATTAAACATTTAGGAATAATTAGGGAGAAACTGTCTCTTTGGGTGTACAGTGTCACAAGGAAAGATGTAGAAGGAACTGAGAAACAAAGCTAAGAACAAAAAGATGGTTGCATGGCCTTGATAAATGTGGGAGAACTGAAAACCTTTCCCAACGCCCAGACATCATTGAGGATTTCTTCAAACTCTGAAGAATAAGTATTTTGATAGTCACAAAGGGAAAGATGCTTTGAATAGTCTCTCTCTTTATTTCTTCAAGCCACATTTTCTAAAAGATACATTAATTTTTACCATAGAGTTATCATACATTTTTATAAACTATGTTGTAGACCACTCCATGTTTCTGAACTAATTTATATGGGAAGTTAAATGTGTAGCTTCTTATTTGGGGTTATTTTGCTCTGAAATTCCTTCTAAATAGTTTATATCATACATGTGCTTTCCTGTATAGACTTAAGAACATATTATGGTTACAGAAGTACTTTAAAATTCAGTATGTTCATGATATTTTTAATATCACATGTATACAATACACTAAGATTGTGTTCAGCCCTTTGCCTGTCTTTCTAAATCCTGAACATAATTTATGTCCATATTCCTAAGTACCCCTGTGTTCATATATTCAACTTTTTATAACCTACTATGTCATGTTCCTGTATATATATATATGTATATGTGTGTATATATATATGTATATATATATTCATAGCTATATAAGTTTATTCACTAGTGCTTGGGTGACAAACCGCTATGAAACCCTGCCTCTCCCTGCTCAGAAGTCATGAACTTTCAATAGTTCCTCACCTCCCTCATGTTAGAACATTGACTGGCCTAATTTTGTGTGTATGTCTTATACAGGCAACCACAGATGTTGTGAGTTCATGAGTGCAGAGGTCCTATCATAGCCAGTAGATACTGGTTCTGTCTAATCCTCCCTCGCATTTGGCTCTTTGAAATTTTCTACCATATTTACCATGATGTGACCTGAGCCTTCAAGGAGGAGAATGGTCTAGGTACCCTATATGTGGCTGAACATGACAGAGTACACTTTCTTTGCAATTTGGTCTGTATGATAATCACCTGCACAATACTCAGAAATTTCTCTCGTGAGTTCTGAGTGCTGAAATAATCTATGGCTGTAGGTAGAAGAACCTGAAAGTTAGTTTGACATTCTGTCCATTTAGAAAAATAATGGTACCCATGGGGACTTGGAGGTCCCGTAGCATGAACTTCTGGCCCAATTTGAAACACTAGATTTGCCTGAGAGAAGTGGCTCTCAGACTGTGTAACAAAACCTATGTTTCATATGGTCTTAGTAAAGTGCAACCATGAATATATTTTTTGTTGCCATAGCTCTAATTTTGCTACTAAGTGGTCACTCAAGTCCTAAATCCATTGGAAAGAAGAGTTTTCCTATGGTAAAAAACTCATTAGTTGAGAACTGTTACTATAGAACAAGCACTAAATACAAAAAGAAAATGGCTGCTTACCCCAAAAATAGTTGTGTTACCAATGTAGCAATGGGAGTATCTTACTAGGACAGTCATTGTAGATCTTAATGTTCACAGCTGTGTAAGACTATTAAAGACCTCCTTCCTCCAATATCCTAAATGTATCTCAGGTGGTATAAAATATACCCAGCAAGGATGAAACAACTTGGTAAGTATGAAGTTGAGTTTTCAGGTCCGATATCCAAAGTGTGTGATGTCTTCAGTAAGAGAGTTTTGCCATAAATTTCTGGTTGGTAACCAAGAGCAGTGGCAAAAGTATGTATGTATTGTTTGGGGGATCCCCAAACACTCAGACCAAAACACAAGTGAGGAATCTCACACATTGCTTTTTAAGTGGAAACCTATGTCTTCTAAAATAAGCACAATATAATCAATAGGATGACAAAAAGGAAACGCTCATGCAAACAGACCTCAACTTATGGATTTTTCAAGGATTCTAAGCATTAGTTATCATTCCCTACAACCCCACCTCTGGTCCATGATCATCCATTTCTCTGACAATATGGTGGAAAACAGTTTTCACAAAAATGAGACTAAAATATATCTAAACAATCTTATATCCCCTAAAGAAATAGAAGCAGTCATTAATAGTCTCTAATAGCAATGGGAGTATCTTACTAGGACAGTCATGGTTTAAAAAAAAAAAAAAAAAAAAAAGCCCAGTACAAGATGGGTTTAGTGCAAAGTTCTATCAGACCTTCAAAGAAGACCTAATTCCACTTCTCCTCAAACTATTCCAAAAAATAGAAACAGAAAGTATTCTACCCAATTCATTCTATGAAGTCACAATTACTCTGATATGTAAACCACCACATAAAGACCCAAAAGAGAAACAGAAAGTCAGACCAAGTTTCCTTATGAATATCGATGAAAAAAATACTCAATAAAATCTCCACAAACCGAATCCAAGAACACATCAAAACAATCATCCATCATAATCAAGTAGGCTTCATCCCAGGAATGCAGGGATGGTTTAATATATAGAAATCAATCAAAGTAATCCATTATATAAACAAACTCAATGACTAAAACCACATGATCAACTCATTAGATGCTGAGAAAGCATTTGACAAAATCCAACACACATTCATGATAAAAGTCTTGGAAAGATCAAAATCCAAGGCCCATACCTAAATATAATATGAGCAATATACAATAAGCCAGTAGCCAACATCAAACTAAATGGAGAGAAACTTGAAGCAATCCCACTAAAATCAGGGACTACACAAGGCTGCCCACTTTCTCCTTACCTATTCAATATAGTACTTGAAGTCCTAGACAGAGCAATTAGACAACAAAAGGAGGTCAAAGGGATACAAATTGGAAAGGGAGAAGTCAATATATCACTATTTGCAGGTGATATGACAGTATACTTAAGTGACCCCAAAATTCCACCAGAGAACTCCTAAACCTGATAAACAGCTTCAGTGCAGTAGCTGGATATAAAATTAACTCAAACAAATCAGTGGTCTTTCTCTACACAAAAGATAAACAGGATGAGAAAGAAATTAGGGAAACAAAACCCTTCACAATAGTCACAAATAATTTAAAATACCTTGGTGTGACTCTAACTAAGGAAGTGAAAGATCTGTATGATAAGAACTTCAAGTCTCTGAAGAAAGAAATCAAAGAAGATCTGAGAAGATGGAAAAATCTCCCATGCTCATGGATAGGCAGGATTAATATAGTAAAAATGGCTATCCTGCCAAAGCAATCTACAGATTCAATGCAATCCCCATCAAAATTCCAACTCAATTCTTCACAGAGTTAGAAAGGGCAATTTGCAAATTCAACTGGAATAACAAAAAACCTAGGATAGCAAAAACTATTCTCAACAATAAAACAACCTCTGGTGGAATCACCATGCCTGACCTCAAGCTGTACTACAGAGCAATTGTGGTAAAAACTGTACTGGTACTGCGACAGACAGGTAGATCAATGGAATAAAATCGAAAACCCAGAAATGAACCCACATACCCGTGGTCACTTATTCTTTCACAAAGGAGCTAAAACCATCCAGTGGAAAAAAGACAGCATTTTCAACAAATGGTGCTGGCACAACTGGCAGTTATCATGCAGAAGAATGCAAATTAATCCATTCTTCTCTCCGTGTACAAAACTCAAGTCTAAGTGGATCAAGGAATGTCAAATAAAACCAGAGACACTAAAACTTATAGAGGAGAAAGTGGGGGAAAAGCCTCGAAGATATGGGTATAGGGGAAAAATTCCTGAACAGAAAGGCAATGGCTTATGCTCTAAGATTGAGAATCTACAAACGGGACCTCATAAAATTGCAAAGCTTCTATAAGGCAAAAGACATTGTCAATAAGACAAAAAGGTCACCAACAGATTGGGAAAGGATTTTTACCAATCCTAAATCCAGTAGGGGACTAATAACCAATATATACAAAGAACTCAAGAAGCTTTACTCCCAAAAATCAAATAACCCAATTAAAAAATGGGGTACAACAAAAAACAGACACTATCACATAAGCCAGCAAGATTTTGCAGTGCCTGGCAAATACAGAAGTGGATGCTCACAGTCATCTATAGGATGGAACACAGGGTGCCCAATGTAGGAGCTAGAGAGAGTACCCAAGAGCTGAAGGGGTCTGCAACCCTATAGGTGGAACAACAATACGAACTAATCAGTACCCCCAGAACTCATGTCTCTAGCTGCATATATAGTAGAAGATGGCCTAGTTGGCCATCTTTGGGAAGAGAGGACCCTTGGTCTAGGAAACTTTATATGACTCAGTATAGGGGAAAGCCAGTGCCAGGAAGTGGCAGTGAGTGGGTATGGGAGCAGGCCGGGGGTGGGGGAGGGTATAGGGGACTTTTGTGATAGCATTTGAAATGTAAATGAAGAAAATATCAAAGAAAAAAGAAAAAAACAAACAAAACAAAACAAATAAACGAGACAAAACAAAAAACAAAAAATGGGGCACAGAGCTAAGCAAAGAATTCTCAACTAAGGAATACCAAAAGGCCTTAGAAGCACCTGAAAAAAAATGTTCAACATCCTTAATCATCAGGGAAATGCAAACCAAAACAACCCTGAGATTCTACCTCACACCAGTTAGAATGGCTAAGATCAAAAAATCAGGTGACAGCAGAAGCTAGTGAAGATGTGGAGAAAGAGGAACACTCCTCCATTGCTGGTGGGATTGCAAGCTTGTACAACCACTCTGGAAATCAGTCTGGCAGTTCCTCAAAAAATTGGACATAGTACTACTGGAGGATCCAGCAATACCTCTCCTGGGTATATATCCAGAGGATGTTCCAACTGGTAAGAAGGACACATGCTCCACTATGTTCATAGCAGCCTTATTTATAATAGCCAAAAGCTGGAAAGAACCCAGATGTCCCTCAACAGAGGAATGGATACAGAAAATGTGGTACATTTACACAATGGACTACTACTCAGCTATTAAAAAGAATGAATTTATAAAATTCCTAGGCAAATGGATGGACCTGGAGGGCATCATCCTGAGTGAGGTAACCCAATCACAAAAGAACTCAAATGATATGTACTCACAAATAAGTAGATATTAGCCCAGAAACTTAGAATACCCAAGATACAATTTGCAAAACACATGAAACTCAAGAAGAAGGAAGACCAAAGTGTGGATACTTTGTCCCTCCTTAGAATGGGGAACAAAATACCCATGTAAGGAGTTACAGAGACAACGTTTGGAGCTGAGATGGAAGAAAGGACCATGCAGAGACTGCTCCACCTGGGGATCCATACCATAATCAGCCACCAAATACAGATACTATTGCATATGCCAGCAAGATTTTGCTGACAGGACCCTGATATAGCTCTCTCTTGTGAGGCTATACCAGTGCCTGGCAAATACAGAAGTCAAAGCTCACAGTCATCTATTGGATGGAACACAGGGCCCCCAATGGAGGAACTAGAGAAAGTACCCAAGAACCCCAAGGTGTCTGTAACCTTATTGGAGGAGCAGCAATATAAACTAACCAGTACCCCCTGAGCTTGTGTCTCTAGCTGCATGCATATGTAGCAGAAGACTGCCTAATTGGCCATCATTGGGAAGAGAGGCCCTGGGTCTTGCAAAGATTATATGCCCCAGTACAGGGGAATGCCAGGGCCAGGAATCAGGAGTGGGTGGGCTGGGGAACAGTTCAGTGGCGTGGGGGGGTATAGGAAATTTTTTGGGATAGCATTTTAATTGTAAATTAAGAAAATATCTAATAAATAATTGTTTAAATAAAAAAAAGAAAGAAAAGGATCTGAGTTTAGTTCCCAGCAAACACACAGTGGTTATCCACCACCTATAAGTACATTTCAGAGCATCCAACACGTTCCTTTCACCTCTGTGGGTACTAGACATGCATGTTTTGTACACACATATATTATGCACACAAACATACACAAAAGTAAAATTTTAAAATATTATCAGAATGTTTTTGGAAGGAAGAGAATTCTTTGTACTTAACAGCACTAACTGTTCTTCCAGAGGTACCAGGTTTTCTTTCCATCACTCAATAATGGCTCAGAACCATCAGTAATGAAGTCCTAATAGGTAATGCCTTATTCTAAACTGTGAAAGCATTTTATACATATCCTACACAAATACACATACAAGAAAAATAACCACTCATAAAAAATTAAAAATTATATCACACACACACACACACACAAAGAAATACACACACAAGATGAACAAAGAAAAATATACCTTTTCATGAGCCATCAGATAATGTTTGGTATCTCCAGTGTATTTTCTAATGTTCACCTATACTTTGGCTAAAATCACATAATATTCATTAAAATATTATAATTCAATACATATTTGAAACTGTGCTTATATTTTAATAGCAAATTCTGTAAAAAAAACAAAATGCAATGATAAAATGACTACCGATGACTCCACATAATATAGGATTCAGTTACAGTAAGCTTTATATTTTCAAACTGCTGCATTAGCATTGCACAACAGATAAAAGCATCTACCAATATATTTTAAAAAGGTCAGTGTTGCGGCCTGCCCGCAGTCCACAACACGAACGGTTCAACTGAGAATGGCAGTTCGAACTGAAAAGAGAGGAATCTAGACGGGGTGGAAGAAACAATGGAGCCAAGACAACAAACATTCTGATCAAGGCTCAATTTTACTATTTTCAGACACTCAGTTATAAAGGAAGGGGGAGGGAACCCAACTTCCTGCCAAGTAACTCAGGGTCCAGTAGCAGGATGAACACGTGTGTGCCTCCAGGCAGCAAAGGCAGGTTCCAGCAGTAGGCGTGGCAGGACGAATGAGCACTTAGCTCCACCCTTGAGCAAGCAAATTCCAGGCTGGGGGAAGGGAGGCCACAGGTCAGAAATAAGGTCTCGAATCCTTTGAGAAAGCTATCTCTTACAAAAGCAGGGTAAAAACACACTGGACCTAGACTTCACGTTGCTGATAAGAACAAAGGGACAACATATGGGAAAGCATATTTCTATTAATGTAAATACACTTATCCTCCATAGCAATGGATATTTGGAGTAAGTCGTAAAGATGGCCACAATGGAGGAGAATGAGTAAGAGAGGACAAATGTGCACACCAGGATGAGGATAGTTTGTGTGGCTCTGTCTTCAGGAGAGACTTTTAAAAAGTGCTGAGCACTGTGAATATGCTTGACTTGTTTCTTATGTCTGTAGAGAATACTCACCATGGAGACACTTGAGCCAGCCATGAGACCCAGACACAGTCCATCAGAAAAGCACAATAAGAATAAATACAGTGCAGTTGCAAAACTGCTTAAGGAGAACCATGAACAAGAACCATAAATCATCCTTTTAGTTATATTTTTGTTGTAACTGGGGCCTGACACTCTTGCTGGTATCAGGATATTTAGAAACAAATGCACAAGCCAACTGATTGAGCAGGAGGAACCAAAGTACTTGGTGCCTCTGTATTTAAGCATCATCCATCTGGAGTTGCTGGGGCTGATTGTGATTGCTTGGAAACAACTCAAAAGGCACATTGCATAAAAAGACACCCCCCTTGTTATTCTGTAAATATACATTATCAATTTACATCCAAAATCATCCAGGAAATCTTTTAATCCATAATCTGACAGTGTCTGTGGAATGCCTTTTGAGATGATACACAGGCAATTGGCAAAAGTCAAGTGTTCTATGATCAAGTCTTTGGGCATTAAATGTTTTCCAGTGAGTTTCAATATGACATAGTAAAATAGTATTGAGGAATTGCCAAATATTCCCACTGTCATCTGGGAGAAGAAGAAAATTCCCAGTGCAATATTTTCAAAAGCCACTTTTATTTCTATTGAAAAATAAAATAAATTTATTATTGGTATGAGACTGGAGAAACACATGGTAAGTTTTCATTGTTTCATGATGCTAACTGAGATAATATATTGATCACTTTATTATATTTATACAGTTTTCATATTGAAATAGAATGTGTAAACTTTTGTTCTTTATTAAATAAATATTCTCTATTAGTAAATGGAAAGTTTAGATATATCTACTTTAGAGTAATGTTTTTGCTGGACAAGATGACACATGATCTTTAACATAACAATCAAGAGACAGAGGCAGACAGTGTTATGAATTTGGTCTATATTGTTAGTTTCATGACAGTCAATGCTATATAATGCAAAACCTTATCTCTAATAGCTTCCCCAAAATGATTAATGCTTTTATTGCTCTTAAATGACCACAATAATTTGGGAGTCAAGTTTCAAAGATACAATTATTAGGACATGTCATTATTTCTGAAATACACAAGAAGCAGAATTCAAAATTCATTAAAAGAAACAACACAAAATATTTAAAAAACATATTTAGAAAGATGGATTAAATATTGAGAATGTATAGAGAACATTAAATTTAATATTTATTTTATTTTTAATTATCTGTGTGTGCTGGGGTTGATTGCATGTGAGTGTGAGAGCCAGCAGGAGCCAGAATGTTGAGATCTGATATAGATGGATTTGAAGTTGGCTTTGAGCCACCAATAGGAGCTAGGAACTGAACTCAGATCCAAATTAGAGGATTACGCACACTTAAACATTTGCTTATCCTTCTTCATAATAATGCTTGAAACTATACTTGGAGAAAACTAAAACATAAAACAGATGGGATCAACACTTCTTAAATTTCCTATAGACAACTGGGATTTCCAAAATCTGTGCATTATCAAGTTCAACATCACCAATAATTAAAGGAATACAATGAGGTGAAGCAATTCAAAGTTGCAATGAGAGACCAACACATACAATATAAATAGACATTAATCAAAACAAATTAACATAAATAAAAGCAGAGGTTAAAGTTGCTGAGAATATCATGAGATACAAACCCTGTACACATGTAAAGAAAAGTAAAATGTTGTAGCAACAATTCAAATTAGTAGAATTTTCCCTCAAATAATTGATAAATTATAACCTAGTTCCAACTATAATGTTACAAAGGTAATGGGACATAAAAGGACCTAAAGTCACACAGGAAATGACCAGTTTTGACTAAAATGGATAAATAAGGGGTCTGAGTTTTCCTGTCACTGCCTTGCCGAGCTCAAAAGTTCTCAGGAAGAATTTTAAAAAGAAAAAATTCTTATTTTTTCAAATGTCTAGTAGGTCTTGGTGGTTAGAACTTCTGATCCTGAATGACTTTTTGTAAAATAGATATTTACTTGTAGAAAACAGGATTATGTCCCCTCACCATGCACAAAAATTAATGTTAAATTATTATTCAATAGCCAAAATCTTAAAACTCTCAGAGAAAAATATTAATAATATAAGAAAAAAGTAGAAGCAACAGTACTCAATAGCACTGGTAATCCACCAAAAATTGAGTTGAAACTATGTGAAATTAAAAGTTTTGTGGATGTTAAGGGAGTAACTGTGGAATGAAAATATTACCTACAGAGTGGGAGAAAAATATTGACTTCTGCACATCATTTAGAAACTTAGTACCTATAATTTATACAGGAAAATAAAGATTAGACACTCTGTTACAAACAACCAGTCAACAAACAAAGTAATGAAAAGGGTATATTTTCCTTTAAAGAACAATTACAAATGTGCAGAAAATGCTTTTCTACTTTTGGGAAATTAAAATATAAATAATTTGAGACTACATTGTACACCTTAGAAAGAATATATAAGGATAATAAGCAATTATAAATCTTGCCAACGATGAAAAGAAAATTATCATCATTATATCTTGCGGGAGGGAAAATTACTATATTCATTATAGAAATAAATATAAAGATTTCTTAAGAAATCAAAATAGAATTACCACATACCATAGCTATATAATTTCTGGGCTATAACCAAAGGACTCTATGTCCTACCATAGAGCTGTTTGCACATCCATATAAGTTGCTGCTTTACTCACAATAGCAAAGAGAGATGTTCATCAGCAGATGAAATAAGTATGGTGTATCTACACAGTGGAATTATTTTCATCTGTAAACGGAAATAAAATTATGAAAAATATTAAGGTACTAGATGAAATTGCAAAAAATTCAGGAAGGTGACAGACTTCAGAATACCAAAGTCACATGTCATTTATCAAACTTGGACATGACCATGTGAATGTAAGTGGAGAGAAAATGATTACGGGCTATCAAAGCAGAAAAGAGATAAAACAATACAAACTCTTGTTTATGAATACAGAGGATTGTAAGAGAGCAAATATGGTATTAAAATAAAAGAGAATATAAAGGACATATACAAGTGCAAGGAGGTATTGTGGGTAGACTGGAGAAGAAATGTGAAAGAGGAGAATCAATAATAAATTTGTTTGGAAGTTTCATAATGATATTTAGTACTATGTACAATAATTAAAAACTTTAAAAACCAAACAAAAAACTGGTATTGTTTTATGGTAAATATTGCCATTGAATAATGATAGTTCTTATAGTCAATGAAATTCTAAAAACTCACATGCAATATTTATGTTGCCACGGCAATTCTTGAGTTACTTGTCCTATATGGCAAAATTTGGACATCCCTCTTTGTTTTATAGATTATATTTCCAATTTTAATCATTTTATTTCTAAAAGTAATACATTTCCTAAGATATTTCTTATGCTTTATTTTGTTGCTATTATAAATATGTATCTGGAAGAAGTTCTAATAGTGTATATTTATCCTATGTACATAAAATACTTTTTTTATATGTGTGAGCAATTGCTATTTGAAATATCATTCTACTATTATTATGATTAAGAAAATAATTGAAATAAGGGTCTTGAAGGGATACCTCCTTAGTCACTTCCACAGCAGCACTTTCCAAAACAGCTGAATGATGCAATCATTCCTCATGCCCATCAACAAATAATCACAGGAAACACAGCATGATGTATCCATTGTATCCATACAAAGGTATAACATTTATCGTTTGAAAAGAAGGTTGAAATTCCTAGGCAAATGGATGGATCTGGAGGACATCATTCTGAGTGAGGTAACATATTCACAAAGGAACTCACACAATATGTACTCACTGATAAGTGGATATTAGCCCAAAAACTTAGCATACCCAAGATATAAGATACAATTTGTTAAACGTATGAAACTCAAGAAGAACGAAGACCAAAGTGTGGACACTGTGCCCCTTCTTAGAATTGGGAACAAAACACCCATGGAAAGAGTTACAGAGATAAAGTTTGGAGCTGTGAAGAAAGGATGGACCATCTAAAGACTGCCATATCCAGGGATCCATCCCATAATCAGCTTCCAAACGCTGACACCATTGCATACACTAGCAAGATTTTGCTGAAAGGACCCAGATATAGCTGTCTCTTGTGAGACAATGCCGGGGCCTAGCAAACACAGAAGTGGATGCTCACAGTCAGCTATTGGATGGATCACAGGGCCCCCAAGGGAGGAGCTAGAGAAAGTACCCAAGGAGCTAAAGGGAACTGCAACCCCATAGGTGGATCATTATTATGAACTAACCAGTACCCCAGAGCTCTTGTCTCTAGCTGCATTTGTATCAAAAGATGGCCTAGTAGGCCATCACTGGAAAGAGAGGCCCATTGGACTTGCCAACTTTATATGCCCCAGGGGATATAAAGGAATGCCAGGGCCAAGGGGTGGGGGTGGGTGGGTGGGGGACTGGGGGGGAGTGTATTGGGGACTTTTTGGATAGCATTGGAAATGTAATTGAGGAAATTACCTAATTAAAAAAAAAAAAAAGAAAAGAAGGTTGATACATGCTACAAGATAAATAACCACAAGAGTCCCTGTGTTAACTGCTATGCCCAGTTATACTGCTGTTTGATTCCATCTAGTGGTTGTACTACAGTGATCAACTACAAACACACAGAGGCTAAAAGGATGAGTCCCACAAAGACTGCTCAATAAGGACATGTGCTTTCCCAAATGCCCAGTTACTAGAGGACCCACAAAGTGAAAAGAAAAACTACCTCCAAAAAAATTATATCTTCTAACCTCAACACATGTATGCTGTCTTAGGTTCATACTCCCTTCCCAACAATAATATGGATCATGTAAGGAAAATTTGAAAGACATTAGAGGAATGATTGATGAGAGGCAAGGAGAAGTTAATGGATGTTTTTTTCATGGATACAGAGTTTTGGGTTTCTGATTAAAATGGTCTGGAGCTTGGCTACAGAACAATAGGATTCTGTTTCTCATGCATGAACAGTATGCTCACAATGGTTAACATGAATAATGTTTGTAGGTTGACTTTTTAAAAAAAACTTAACAATAATAAAATTGTTGGTAATAAATGAGAAGTTCTTGCTATGTTGTATGATATGGAGCTACATTTGTAACAGTCAACTAAAAAGGACACGAACTTTGGCTCACAGGTATGTGAAATAAAACTTTGGGTCATAATGATAAGTGCTCATTTTTGTGTCTAAGGAAGATTTAGAACTGTATTAGATATAAGTATAATATGGTAGAATTTTTGCTGTTGTTCTGGATTTCACTTCGTAACAGCAATCCCTGACATCAGGAAGATTATGATACCTTCTGAAACTCTCAACAGTGACCATGACAAGAGCGACAGAGAAAGCCCAACACCTGTGTGTATTTTTCAGGAGTGGCCTGACTAACTATTTACATGACAAGAACATTGTGTCTGCATGTTCTTTTTAATAACAAGTAAACTGGGATCTGCTACAAATCATTCTAGGGGTTTATTGAGTATAACTTAGAAATAGATTCTGGAAACTATCCATCGTATTTCAGAATAGCTGAACAACCAAGAAATTAAACATACTTCTAGAAAACCTTTATTTTCTCTTTTATTTTCTTGTAAGTCATACAAATTTTAACTCTATCTATAACCTTCTACAAAATTAATGTTTCTTTATAGAAAATGACCCTATAATCCTCATGGATAAAACAATTACAATTAATATTTTTGATATTATATAACCCCCATTACTATATCCCAAGTGTTCAAACACACACAAAAAAAGGAAATGAATTTTCCAGAAGCATATAAATCCTTGAGAATGGGAAATTTAAAAAAATACTTCAAACTATTTAGATGGGCATGATATATCTCATGACCTGTCCATCTGTTGCAAGGCCCTAGATGTGAAACCCCTTAGTTTTTTTTTTTTTTTTTTTTTTTTTGTAAGGAAGAATCCAAGTTAATCCTTTTCTAAAAACTAAACAGTGGGAAAAGACATGCAAAATGTGGTCTACATAGTGTGAGAAATATGGAGACAGAGACAGAGAGGAGAAGACAGAAGCTAAGTGAAAGAAGGAAAGCAGAAAATGAGGTGATTTCAGTGATAAGAAAGACTCAGCAACAGCTCACTGGAGGAACATGATTTATACATCTTAGAGAGAACTTGAGACAATCTGCTCTGCTCTGTCCTGAGTTGAAAATAGTTACAATTTCACCCAAAAATCCATTCCAGTCACCACTTCCTAAACAATACCTGAGTCCCCTTCCCAACCCTATCTATGCCTTGAATTATTTTCCTTTATTCCCTCCCTCCCTCCTCCTTCCCTCTCTCCCTCACCCCTTCTTTCTTTCTTTCTTTCTTTCTTTCTTTCTTTCTTTCTTTCTTTCTTTCTTTCTTTCTTTCTTTCTTTCTTTCTTCCTTCCTTCCCTTCCCTTCCCTTCCCTTCCCTTCCCTTCCCTTCCCTTCCCTTCCCTTCCCTTCCCTTCCCTTCCCTTCCCTTCCCTTCCCTTCCCTTCCCTTCCCTTCCCTTCCCTTCCCTTCCCTTCCCTTCCCTTCCCTTCCCTTCCCTTCCCTTCCCTTCCCTTCCCTTCCCTTCCCTTCCCTTCCCTTCCCTTCCCTTCCCTTCCCTTCCCTTCCCTTCCCTTCCCTTCCCTTCCCTTCCCTTCCCTTCCCTTCCCTTCCCTTCCCTTCCCTTCCCTTCCCTTCCCTTCCCTTCCCTTCCCTTCCCTTCCCTTCCCTTCCCTTCCCTTCCCTTCCCTTCCCTTCCCTTCCCTTCCCTTCCCTTCCCTTCCCTTCCCTTCCCTTCCCTTCCCTTCCCTTCCCTTCCCTTCCCTTCCCTTCCCTTCCCTTCCCTTCCCTTCCCTTCCCTTCCCTTCCCTTCCCTTCCCTTCCCTTCCCTTCCCTTCCCTTCCCTTCCCTTCCCTTCCCTTCCCTTCCCTTCCCTTCCCTTCCCTTCCCTTTCTTTCTTTCTTTCTTTCTTTCTTCTTTTCTTCTTTCTTTCCTCTTCTCAGTCCTTCCTTCTTTTTAACAGAGCCATTGAAATACATTGTTAATTAAGGTTTTAAGTACAACTACGATTAAGAGCAACACTTAGGAAGAAAACAAAATGCATGGAGAACAAGAGCATGGGTTGCCCAAGGATTGCTTTCAAATGTTTTAGTTTGTATTAGTCCTATGCTCTGGTCACTTACCTCAGCACTGGATGACATCATGAAGAAGATGGTCTCCATGAAAAGTGTCTGCTGAAAATCTGGTGAGACACTGTCCCTTACTTACAGGTTCATGATCTTGTATTCTTTCCCAAAAGAATGGTGATTTTCAACTCAGCTCTAGACCCATGGTGACAGCATCTCCACAAAGGTCCAAAGAAACTTTTAAATGCATTCCTGTCAGAAACAATACAAAATGAAACAAAACAAGAAGTTCAAAGTAAATGAGCTACTCCGAGGAAGCAATTAGGAATCTGAACAGGAACTTTTCTGCCAGTCCTTGGAGCACAAAGGTTGTGGCACTGACACATGCAGAAGGAACTTCAAAGCTATTAAAATACAAACAAGTTGCAGGGCATGCCCCAGGAAGGAATTTCCTTATCACCCAAGCATCTTAGACAATTTCAGCATCCCAATGTCCTTTTCTTTCAAAGACATTTGAGACAAAGAGATAAATAAGGTGCCTTTCACAAGAGCAAATGCTGTATGTCAGAGTCTCACAGTATTGCAAGTACCTCTTACAGAGTTCTGACTCCTCTCAGCACCTCTCATTCCATCCCCATATACTAAACCTCTGTAAGTCTTGTGCCTCACTTCTTTTCCCCAGCATGTCTTTCCTATAAAGTCAGACATTTTCACCATGTGCTCTTGATCTCTTGGTCCTTCTCTTGGTTTTTCTCCTGCCACTTTGTCTTCTTGCTTTCCTTGGTGTCTTGCCTCTTCTCTCTTTTCTTCTTCTCTCACACTACCCTCTTCTCTACCCTGTCATGGCACATTCAGTCAACTGTACATATTCTCTACTACCTTATATACCTGCTCTGGATTCTTCCTGATGCATCTGGATGTTTTATACCTCATATATACAATAGCAACCTCCTCAATGCTCTCTTGGATTGGTCATGTGTACATTTTCAATAAAAATGTCCAAGTACTAGACATTTTTATTGAAATGTCTAGTACAGGTACTAGAGAAGGGAGAGGTCATAGTTTTGTGTGCAACATGTTCTTCTGATCAAAATTTCAAAATTATTAATCGATGCTGTGTGTTTTACTTTTGTTGGTTTCCTTGCTGTAGTGAATTTCACAATCTGGGGATAGTAAATTATCTCAGTAGTCAATAGCACTTACTACTTTTCCAAAGGAGTAGGTTGAATTTCCAGGGTTGAGTCAGTGGACAATAGCCATCTCAAATGACCCTACACCATCTTCTGACCTCTATGGGCACAAGTGTACATAAACAAGGAGTACAAGTGGTACACAAACATACATAGGGGCAAAATATCAACATACATAAAAGTAAACTTAAAAAAAGATAACTAACAAGCCACTGGAGAGTTTTCTTCTTTTGAGTTCCTTCTACAATTACATTCAGTATCCTGACAAGTGTGAGGTGTTTAAATCAAAGAAATTTCTTCTTCTTCTTGTGACAACTGTTCAAAGAGAAGGAAGTTGAATATATCTGAATACTTACTGTGCTAAGCATTGAGGGAAGTACTCCATTAAGAACATGCCACATGGACCCTGATATTGCTGTCTCTGTGAGGCTATGATAGTGCCTGGCAAACACAGAAGTGGATGCTCACAGTCATCTATTGAATGGAACACAGGGTCCCCAATGGAGGAGCTAGAGAAAGTACCCAAGGAGCTGAAAGTGTCTGTAACCCTATAGGTGGAACAATAATATGAACTAACCAGTACTCCCAGAGCTCTAGCTACTCTACTACTAGTACTCTAGCTCTAGTACTCATGTCTCTAGCTACATATATAGCAGAAGATGGCCTAGCTGGCCATCACTGGGAGGAGAGGCCCTTGGTTTTGCAAAGTTATATGCCCCAGTACAGGGGAATGCCAGGAAGTGGGAATGGGTGGGTTGGGGAGCAGGGCAGGAGGAGGGTATAGGGGACTTTCCGGATAGCATTTGAAATGTAAATGAAGAAAATATCTAATAAAAAATTTGTTTAAAATAAAAAAGAACATGTCACATAAATTCTCTTGAAGAATTAAAAACAATAGATCTACATGTCTATTTCTCACATATTGACATAAAATACTGTAAATTTTACTTTGGATAGAATTTTTATTATTTAATTAGTCAAATTATCTTAATAATTGTGTAAATGTCTAGTCTTGTACTTATAACTTGTAGCAGAGGGCTATTTATTGAACATAGTGAGAGGAAGTAGGTAACAGAGAGATATTACAACTTTCAAAGGTATACAATAACAGAGATTCTCTGGTTACATAAGGACTCATATTTGCACAGAGTATAGAGAATTTGGACACTCCCTACCAGGAATAATCTTCCACACACACTGAGTAGCTTCCATATACCAGCAAGCACCTTCTATATCAAGAAGCAGACCCTAGAGCAAGAACTAGTCTCCATATAGAGAAAACTGTCTCTCATAGAAGGAATTATTGCCTATTACATATGAGCATCCCTTTAGGATCTTAAGTCAAAATCTATAAACAGAACCAACCTGCCCCTAATACATCTGTTTTTACAGTCTTGATATGAAAAGAAAAACACTCAGCTGCTGTGTACCATGAACACAGTTGTGTATCCTGTGGCACATGCCTCAGACTATCTGCACTTGTGATCAGACACAGAGTCTCTAATTCATAAATTTGTTATTCCATGGCCTCTTTTCAAACAGACTAAAAATTCTGTCTATAACATCCCTACCTGAAGGATTGAAACTTACTTTCAAGTCACTTTGTGTTAACATTTGCTTGGAGTAAAAATAAGAAAAAAATTAGACAAATAAGTCCAAAAGAACAATTAGGAATACTTAAGAGAAACTTTTTCCATGAGTCCCTAGAGTTTCTTGTATGTTAGAGGATGCATAAGATGACACAAAGGTTCTTTGTTAAGCAATAACCAGTGCTTGACATGGCATGAACATTCAAGACTTTGTTGTCAGTGGTGCTGTGTTGCAAGATTTTCCCAGCTCGGCGTGGTGGCGCACGCCTTTAATCCTAGCACTTGGGAGGCAGAGGCAGGCAGATTTCTGAGTTCGAGGCCAGCCTGGTCTACAAAGTGAGTTCCAGGACAGCCAGGGCTATACAGAGAAACCCTGTCTCAAAAACAAACAAACAAACAAACAAAAAAAAAACCAACAACAAAAAAAGATTTTCCCTGTCTAATCACGTTAGGGCAGTGGGAGGTTTGTGATTGAACAGGAGAAGGAAGGTGAAGTGAGGAGTTGGGGAGACAGGGAGACAGGGAGAGAGGTCTGAAGAGGAGAGAGAGAACCAGAATGGAGGCCGATGTGGTGTTATCAAAAAGTTAGAACAATTGGGTTAAAGCTTTATCAGTATCAGTTGGCTCTGAAATTATTGTATTGGCATCTTGTAAATTGTGATTAAATGGATGCATAAGTTTAATTGGTTAACTATAAGTTTAAGAGTCTTGTTTCTACCAGATAACTAGGTGTTGAGATGGCTGATCATGGGGTGTGTAGGGCGTTGTGTGAAAGCAAGAGGAACTCGGGGGGGGGGGGGACTGTCTGAGAGATGGCCTGGTGAGAGCCATGGGGCCTCGCAGGGCTGGCGAGTTGGCGGGCCAAGAGACTTTGCGAATGAGATCACCTGGCACAGGGGCTAGCTCTAGAGTTGATGGTGGTGGCAGGAGAGCAGGAGTGTGCCTGGGCCTGCTGAGAGTTGGCAGGTTCATTTTTTAATATTTCCCACAACAGTGCTGTAGTGAGTAAATCCACACAAATAACTTATTTAAAACAACATACATATACAGGCAAAACATATCTAAAAAAAAAACAAAAACAACACAGTTGACAGAAGGAAAAAACCATCCCTCCTGTTTGCAAAGATGCTTGTATAACAATGTGAAAAGCTGTATAGCACCAGACAATCATCTAGATCAGTGCTTTCCAACCTTCCTAATGCTGTGACCATTTAATACAGTTCCTCATGTTGTGTCCGAACTGTAAAATTATTTTAGTTGCTACTCTATAACTGTAATTTTGCTACTGTTAAGAATCAAATATGCAGGATATCTGATACTGGACCCACATGGGGTGATGATGCACAGATTGAAAATGATTAGTCTAGAACAAACTTCTGCTGGCAGCTAGGACATCATAATGCATAGCTACATAATTAGCAGAATTGAAGTTTGAAGGGGGGGGGAACATCAGGCAGACATCAGGATTTCCCCTCTGCTCTTATTTAAGCTTTTCAACATGGGCACTTTCTCCCTGCCCGTTTAGTAGAAGTAAAACAGTAGACGTGAACTGATTCTGAAAACATCAACCATCCCAAACCCAGTACCTACATTTGCACAGAATTCCTTTTCTCTAACCTGTTTATGTGATTCTATAAGTTGGCCTCCTTCCCTTAATATTGTCATTGTAGAATCAATTATAGGAAAGTATTTGCTCTTTTGGTCTCTCTCTGTGGATAGCTTTGCATTGAACAGCTTCTATCATCAACTATTTTCACTTTCTATTTACTTGCTATTACTTAGTGTACGTTTCTAAAGTCTAAAAGGGGCCAGGTAAGTGGCTGAGAGCATAACAGCCAGCCATTGTACCCAATGTGAGAATCTGAATTCCATGTGGAGGACCCACAAGGTAAAAAAGAAAACAAAAACAAAAATCCCACAGGGTAGTGGAGGTAAGGTTAATCCTCTCTAGAACACTGTGAGACTCTAAGCTTTGTTTCTTCTATATTGGAATTCACCTGTCCTCTCACATGATCGAGCTCCATCTTGAATTTTAAGAAGCCTTCAAGCATGCGAATATATTTCACTGAATAAAAGTGCTTCAAATAGAAATCTGATGACCTGAGTATAGATGTACAGAACAGAGGTAAAACTCAGATTTAAAAGCTGGAGAGATGGTTCAGTGGTTAAGAGCATTTATTACTTTTGTAGGGGACCTAGGTTCAGTTAAAAATATCTGCATAGTAGATTGCAAGACTTGTAATTTGAGATTCAGGGGATCTGATGACCACTCTAAGTTCAGAAGTCTGAAACTTCATAGAAGCCTCTATGGCACTAAGGACAGAGAAATGATTTCTTCTTTTATATTCTCTGTAGGACAGAGGTTACAAGTATATTGGAAGGTTCTGGGACATCTTTCATATTTATGTGGTTTAAGAACTCAGTGGATTCTCTCTTAGTGACACTGACATGTGGAGATTGGCTCATGACTCTGCTAGGCATGGAAAGAGCAGAGTTAGGGTGCTCTATCCTGGACCAGAAACCTGGTTCATCCATAGAGAATTCTTCAGAAACAGTTCCCCTCAGGTGCTTTATGGCACCCGGATATGTCTTGATTTGCTCTTCTGGTATCCTGAGAAATTCCATAAAAATCACTTTTCTCTTCAGGCTAAGGGTATTTCAATCTCCAGATAATGAGAAGGGAACCCATCTCATTTCCAGGACTATACACACCACTATTTACTTTAGTAGCAATCCAGGAAGTGTGGTAGCCATCTTCACTGTATATTCCATGAAAATAAACTTACATTTTCCTGGCCTCTTTTCAAACAGATCAATTTTTATTTTCATAATAACTCTATTTCCCTAATACCATCTACTTGGATGTCAGGAGCAATCATAGGACAAGCTAATAACTAGAAGATGATCTTCCTGAGGTGACCACCTTAGAGTAACATCTATGACAGAATTCCAGTAGGCAAGGCCCAGGAGAAAATCATTTTAGGAAAAAAATCCTGCAATTAATATACTTTTCCTGCTATTATTAAACATAAATAATAATCACTGGGTAGAAGCCCACCCTTTTGAGCAGATCTCTGCTAATCTATGAAGATGCACTGTTTTGTAGTAATGCTATATAGACAAATAGATGATTTCTTAATTCTTAATGATGATCCTATGAGAATTCCTAAAATTATATCAGTATTTATTAAGCTCTTTTGTAGTGAAACTGATAATAGGTCCTTTTCAGATAGTCAAAACTGCAATGAGAGCTCTGTTAAATCTCCCATGTGTCACCAGTTAATTGCTCTTAGATAATAACCAGACTTTCTCCTACTCAGAGCACATTCCAAGAGGTTGTAATCCAATTAACCAAAGGTCATAAACAGAGAACTAATGATTTATTATAGGTGTTAGAACAGAAGATAAAAGATTGACTAGGTTTATCTTACAAACTAATTTTCTATGAACTTGTTGAGCTGTGACAGGTGACAAATGTTTAGCCAGGTAATTAATTACTCTTAATGGATATGCATGTAAACATTCTCTCTTGTAAACTTGCATTTCAATTTATGATGTGATTTTTTGTGTGTGTGAACTTGTAATGAACTTTTTAACATGTGATCAAGTATTCTAAAAGATATATAAGTGCTGAAGACAAAGAGATGAGAAAAGAGAGAAGAAAATTTTCCCTTTTCTTAATTAGAGAATTTTTCCCTTTCCCTGCTTAGGAACTTTCTGCTTTTTCACTTAGATAGCATTCATAGAAAACTTTTTACAACTTAGTAATAAATGCTATACTCACTTTTCAAAGTGTCCCTTTTTCTTACTGTAACGTCTGACTAGCATTCCAAAAGTTAGAATGGTGCAGTTTTGTGGCTGCCCGCAGCCTCGAGAACCGGTACTCCTGAAAGGCAGGTGGGGCTGAAAGAGACTAGACAGTGAGAAAAGAAAGAAGCCAGGACAAAATTTTCTCTGATCAAGACCCCCGAGTTTACTAAGAGTCTGTGCTTATAAAGGGGGTAGGCCCATTCCCTGCCAATCCATTCTTGGTGCCTGGAGCCAGCTTGTAGGCGACTTGCAGGATAGGATCTGTCTCTGAAATGTCTCAAGGGTCTCTCTGCAGGGAGCAGAGTCTCAGAGAGGAGCAGCAGTAGTTGACATAACAATAGAGCCATCTAAGTCGGAAGGCTACACCCCAGGTGATCTCATATTCAGTGGCAGCAAAGTCTGAATCAGCCTGCTTCAAGGCTGATGGAGGCTACAATCGGAGGATGGCCCTCCCCCCTTTATAAGCACAGACGCTTAGTAAACTCGGGGACCTTGATCAGAGAAAACTTTGTCTTGGCCTCTTTCTTTTCTCGCCATCTAGTCTCTTTCAGCCCCAGCCTGCCTTTCAGGAGAAGTACCTGGTTTGCGTGGCCACGGGCAGCCACAGTTTGGCACCCAGAACGTGGGACCTGAACACTGCGGGACAGACTGAGGGAACGCTGTCTTAAGTGGAGCTTCATGAGAAGGGAAGAAGAAGAAGATCTTATTGGGCACAGTGAGCAACAGGTATTCATGCTAGCGCTGGCTTTAAACTTCATCTTTTTTAAATTGTTGCTGTAGGTGCATACACCATATAAGCCCAGTTGAATTGTCAAATCCAGATTATTATATCCATGTCGGAACATTATCTTATCTCTTAGCTCCTTTCACATTTTCCCAATAACTATAGAAAATAAAGCATCCTGGTGAAATTCTACACCAGGATTAAATGTAGCTTTTAGCAACCTTCTTTCTTTAGAGTATGTTTACATCCAAATGTTATTTACTGGAAAACAGATTCCATAAGACAAACTACTGCCCAGAAGATACACAAAATTAGAACAAAATCCTCCGATGTTTTGAAGCTGGTCACCAAATAATAGTTTCTGTAATATGCAGAGAAAGCTCACAGATAATTCAGTAGAGAAGAGGCTGAGAATTAAATCAGAGAAGATTTAAATCAATGTCCAGGCTTCTACAAAGAAAAATAATAAAAAACTGTCTCTTTTGTGAAATGGGAAAATGAAAATAAAACTAAAAATGAAATATCTGAATAAAACAACTTTAAAAGTGTGGGTACAGGCCATGTACACACACTTGAGCCTGGTGCTCCTGGTTTAGAGGGTCACAGTTTAGGGAACAGTATGTCAATGCCTCTTAAGAACAGCATTAAAGCTAGAATTGGAGTATTTCTTCATATGGTTTCTTCTGTTATCATGTCTCCTCTCACCAAGGAGGTGAAGCAGCTCTTAGCTGCTCAATGGAAAGTACTTGGGTTATCAGGATGTGCACACTCCAGGGGACCAGATGATCATGTGCAAAACTGATTTCTTTCTTTGCACAAACAATTTTTCCTAGAAAAAGTTATTATAAATTAAGTATATTAGTGATGTAACTCCTCCTGAGAAAAGAAGTCAGAGATATATTTTCTTGAAGATATAAATATATACAAGAAGCATAATTTTACACAATTAAAGTATTTTGATGCACCTCCTAGAAAGTGGATGTTACTGGACTCATGAAGATTGACATAGGAGTACAATGAACGGAGTGCACCACAGGGCTGTGGTGGCAGGTTTTTGTTACTTTTTAATTTAAAGAGTATGTTAACTGTACATACTAAGGGATTACAATGTGTATTTTCATGCATGTGCATTATGTACCTGTGTCATATTCATCCTTCAGTGTCTCATCTATGCTCCCATTTCCTGCTCTCTGCATCTTTTCCTCATATGTCACTCTGATTCATATAATAGAAAAGGTAACATTTGCTTTTCTGAGGATAACTTTCTTAAAGTGACCTACATTTCCATAACTTTTAGAACATTTTCAGACAAATGGTGACATTTGGAGGACTGTAGTGTCTACATATGAGAACAACAGCTTGGAGCTGGAAAACTGGCTCAGAGATTAAAAGCATGTCGTGGTCATCTAGAAGATCCAGGGTTCATTTTCATCTCAAAACTCACTCCTGAGGGGAGTAACTTCACTCCTGAGGGGTCCAATGCCCTCTTCTGACATTTTCAGGTATTTTATGCATGTGGTATAACATACATGCAGGAAAAAACACCCATACATATAAAATAAAAATGAAGGTGTACACACACATACACACACACACACATTTTCCTGATACATGTCTTCTCTTCTCCTTATAATCTATCATCTTCATTTACATATTGTTCAATTTCATATAAAAAGTTGTATAAATTTGTATAAATATATATTATTTCTATAGATAAATTTATTTGAAAAATTATACATATTGGATAGTAAACTCTGTAAGGAAAATGCTATGATCAAATGACTCGTGAGCTCCACACTGGAAAAGTCAGTTACTATAAGATTGAGTGTTTTCATACTATTGTCTTAGCATCCTAAGACTGACAAAAAGATTATGCAAATTTAGAAGTTCATACCACACTTGAAAGTAGCTATCTTTTACCACAGCAGGGTAAAACAGGCTGGAACTCAACTTCCTTTTGCTAATGACACCAAAGGGACAAAATGTGGGAAAACATATTTCTAGAAATAAAAATAAGCTTAACTATCCTTAGCACTGGATATTTGGAGTAGGTTATAAAGATGACCACAATAGAAGAGAATGAGTAAGAGATGGCATACGTGCACAGCAGGATGAGGATAACTTGAGTGGCTCTGTCCTCAAAGGAGAATTTCAGAAAGTACTGAATACTGTGGATATACATTACTTGTCTCTTGCATCTGTAGCAGATATGCACCATAGAGACACTTGAGCAAGATATGATTCCCAGACACAGTCCATAAGAAAGGGACAGTAAGAACATAATGGATACAGTTGATATACTACCAGAATCAAACAATGAGCAGTACCCATAATGCATCCTGTTAAGTCACAGTTTTGTTATACCTGGGGTCTGACACTCTTGCTGGAGTCAAGATGTTTAGAAGCAATGCACAAGCTACCTCTGTGACTAACAGGGACCAATGTACTTGGTGGCTCTGTGCTTAAGCTTCATTCACCTGGAGTTGCTGGGGCTGTGATTTCTTGGAAGCTACTCAGTATACATATGGCATGCACAGACATCCCCCTTATTACTCAGCGTCAATTTATATCCAATATCATCCTTAAATCCAAAACCGAATCTTGTCTGTGAAATGCTATTTGAGATGATAGACAAGCAATTGGCAAAAGTAACTTGCTTTATAATCAGGTCTTGGGGCATTAAATGCTTCGTAGTAAGTATGAAAAAGACACACAATAATACTGAGGACTTGGTCAAGCATTCCCACTGAAATCTGGGGGTTGGGGTGGGGGAATTCCCATTGCCAAGTTTGTAGTAGTCATTTCTATTCCTATTAAAAAACAAATTTAATAGGGTCAACAGACCATAGAAATGCATTATGAGTGTGCATTACTTCAAGTTAGTTTAAATAAAACTCATTACTCCATTATATTTATATAGCTCTCTCAGTGAAGAAATGCCTACATTTTGTTCTTTACAGAAGTAGATGTTCTCTATTATTTAAATGGAAAGTAATAGATATGTTTCCTAAAGATTAATATTTTCACTAGATGTGGTGGCATAAGCCTTAATCCTAGCACCCAAGAGGCAAAGTCAGAGAGACAGACAGACCAATGAATTTGAGGCTAACCTGGATTACCAAGTCACTTACAGAAAAGCCAGGCTACATGCAGAGAAACCCTGTTTAAAAAGGGGGGGGGGTGGGATATTGATTTTATTATTTTTGACTAAATACTAATCATTTTTTCAAAGAGAGACTTTTAAAACATGTCATTAAAGCCGGGCATGGTGGCACACGCCTTTAATCCCAGCACTTGGGAGGCAGAGGCAGGCAGATTTCTGAGTTCAAGGCCAGCCTAGTGTGCAGAGTGAGTTCCAGAACAGCCAGAGCTACACAGAGAAACTCTGTCTCCAAAAAACCAAAAAAACCAAAAAACCAAAAAAAAAACCCCCAAAAAACAAAAAACAAACAAACAAACAAAAAATGTCATAATTTCATAAATTAACATAACTGAAATTCAAAATCCACCAAAAGAAACAACAGAAAATATTTGACAATCATATTTAAAATGAGTGGCTAAACATTCACATTTTATAATGATTAATTTAATCTAAGACTTATTTTGGTTTTGATTATGTTTGCCGGAAGAGGCTGCATGTAAGTGTGAGGGTCAACAGAGGCCACAGGCATGAGACTGTCTACAGCTGAATTTATAGACATTTGTGAGTCACTGGCAGGAGCTCGGTAATAAACTCAGATCCAACATCAGAGCAGTATGTACTCTTATCCTCTGACATGACTCTACCAAAAAGAAAATACATAAAGCTAAATTTGAAAATAAACCCTATCCTCTGACATGTCTCTATGATATAGAAAATATTTAAAACTAAATTTGAAAAAAAAACCTAAAATATAAAACAAATGAGGAATGGATTAACACTTGGATAAATTTCCTATAAACAACTCAGAAATGTCCAAACTTTATGCAAAATGAAACACATCCTCCAAAATTAAGGAAATACAATGAAGGATGCAAGTCAAACTGCACGGTTAGATCACATTCTGTGTAGATCAGGTTCTAGTCAAAACAAATTAACATAAGCAAAGGCAGATCAGATGGACCCACAAACACATAAAACAGGAAGAGCAAATATATACACTCAAGCACACAAGCACACATACACACAATAAAATATTTTGAAAGGCAAATCCAGTGGCAGAGACATTTGTCAGATCTCAGCTTCCTAAGAACTGTGGACAATGAAGACAAAATGATTTGTATGCTCTTCGGGGTCACCTTTCCTGGAGAACAAATTGTTAAACAAGAAAGACCGTCTCAAACAAGGTAGAAGGTAAGACCCAATAGCCCCACCCACTGGCACCCATTAACACACAAGATACACAAACACACAAGAAACATAACACACAGGAGAAACAGAACCATCAACATTTATTTACTGCTGGGATATCAGGTAACAGCCAGCATTTAGGCACTTGAAAAACTTTGGTGAACAAACTGACAAAAACCTCATTTTTTACCCTCACACATGCCAATGGCATGTGACAACACATGGAAAGAAGCAATCTGAATGTTAAATGAAACAACTTCACTGGCTAACTCTTACTGAAAAGCTCCATGCTTCTTCATGTGCAGATGAGATGCTGAGGCTGAAACCATGCTTGCCTCTGGGGAGGAAGGTCCACAGTTCATTCTGATTTGTGGAACTTCCTCAAGTGGCGGTGGAATGTGGATGACTGGCGAAAGCTACTATTACACAGGGAGCAGGAATAAGGCTTCTCTCCTGTGTGAATTCTCTCATGAGCCTGCAGGTTGGTCTTGTATCTGAAGGCCCTTCCACATGTACTGCATGCGAAAGGCTTCTCTGCCTTGTGTATGACCTCATGAGCTTGAAGTTCTGACTTTTGGTAAAAGCCTATCCGGCACTCCTTACAGAAAAATGGCCTCTCCTTCCTGTGTGTTTTCTGGTGGATGGAGAGGTTGCAGGGATATTTGAAGGTTCTGGGACATTCCTCACATTTGTATGGTTTGGGGTCTCTCTGGAGTCTCTCTTGGTAACCCTCAAAGGTGGAATTTGCCTCATGATTCTGAAAAAGAGGGACAGGCTTAGGGGTAGGCTGCTCTGGCCTAGAGAGGAAACCTGGTACCTCCACAGGGACAACTTCAGAAGAAACTGCCCACAGGGACTCTTCCACGGGCCTGGAGGTACCACACATTGCTACTCTTAAATCCTGAGGCACTCCATAAGAAACACTTTCCACATCAGGTTCAGAATACTGCTCTCTCTGGATAAGGAAAACGGAATCTCCCTCATGTGTGAGACTAATAACACCACCACTTACATCAGTATTGTTGTGGCTATCCCCAGTGTCCTCAGACTGCTCTGTTAGGGACAGAAGCACTGGATGTACCTCCTTAGGGATACCTTCAGAAGAAGGTGCCCTCAGGGACATTTCCTGGGGCCTGGAAGTACCTTGACTTGCTCTTCTGACAACCTGTGGAACTCTGTAAAAAACATCCCCCTCTTCAAGCTCCGGATACTGCACTCTCTGGAAAGTTAGAAGGGAATCCCTCATAGTTCCAATACTATTAACACTGCCATTTCCAACACTAGCCTTCCAGGGACTTTGGCAGCCATCGTCTGTATTTTCATGTCCTGTGAAAATAAGACAATTGGTGAAACTGTGCACAAGTAGGGATCCACACAACATCCCCCTTCTGTCCAGCCTCCTGACTCACCTGTTGCCAAGAACATATATTTGGGGATCTCCAAGTGTGCCCTTGCATTCTCTTGAGTTGGAGTTGTTGCTACTTTCTGTTGCTCCAAAAGTGTGATGACTTCTTTTAAGGGCATGTTCTCAGAAAAAAGGGCTTCCTGCCCATGCATGGCAACATGGATCTGTAAACAAAGCCAGGTGACCACTGTAAGCCTCTACTCTAACATCTTGCTTCTGGTCAGTGATGGACCAGCTTGACTCCATCTTAAGGTTAGAAACCTTATTACAAGGTCAACAAGGAATCACTGCTTGTGTGTGTGTGTGTGTAAAGCTTGTATTGGACCATGTCTTGACCCCATTTTCTGAAATCTGACATGTTCTGAAGCCTATACTCTGACTACATCCTCATCTCCACCCTGATAAGTTTTGAAATGTTCAGCCAAATTCCTATATAAACAAAAAAGCCCCCAAATCTTGGATTCCCCCTAGTCCTGCAGTTTTTAAAGCTATATAAACCCCACTGTTTGTGGGTTCACTGCTATTTTCTCAAAGCCAACTTTTGAGAAATATCCTTGTCTGAAATAAAACAGGGCTTGCTTAATTTGAGCAAAAAAAAGAAAAACCTGTATGATTGTCTTTACTCTCATGAACTTAGCTATAGGTCATTGTAATTTTCAGTCTGGAATCCTCAGGATCTCTATATATTACTCTCTAGTAGATACCTCTTTGGTGTCTTGGCCTCAGACACCAAAGTGGTATCTACTTTCTGTCTTTGAATTCCATGGCCTTCCACTTTCACTCTCAAGTCTATTCTGACTTCCACCCTGATAAGATAAATTTCTACATAAACACAAAGCACCCAAATTTTGGAAACCCTCTGGTCTTTCAGCATTTTAAGCTGTAGAAACCTCATGCCTCTTTCTTCACAGCTATATATCACAGCCCACTTAAGAGGAAATGGTCATGTGTGAGAGAAAATAACAATCTGGGTGATGGTCTTTACTATCATTCATTCAGTGGGTTTAACTATAGGTGATCATTATTTTCTGTCTAGAATCCTCAGGATCTCCCCATTAATTGTGCAGTGGATGCCCCCTTTAAGGTCTTGGCCTCAGACAGGCAACTGTTAGTTTCTGTCCTGGAACTTTGTGATGCTCTATATTCATTCTAAAGTAGCTGAGGCTTTCCCATCTCCCACCTCTAGCCATTAGTCTTTAAGTGGCTCCTTCCTATCAGTCACTCACTTTTCTGTGTGAGTGGGCTTAATTTCTAATACTTAAAATTTTTTGTCCCTCCCATGACACCATTGCCCTAGACAATGATCCTTGACCAAAGATGTCCTTAATAAGAAAGCTGTAACTTGGGAAAAGGGGAGGTTATTATTATTATTATTATTATTATTATTATTATTTTATTATTGAACCCTTAACAAAACTCGCACCTGTCTGAATCAAGTCCAACACCTACATTTTCTGAATACGATGCTCACTGCCTCTGCTCTTAGGAACATGACTGGATATTATGGCAGCAGTTTGCTTCTAATTTAGTTTCCATCATTAAATTCTTAATTTAAAACAAAGCCCAAGTGTGAAATGAGAACTCAAACAAACAGTGGGAAGGGGATGGTTCCCACACCTATAAGAGGGATTATGTTTCAGAACTGAGTTCTTGGCCAAGAAATAATATTTCAAATGGGAAAAGCAAAACCAAAAACCTACAAACAAACGGAAATAGAAACTAAAATACATAAAACAAAAAAAGTGATCTGCATAGCAATGACATCTTACAATGTGAGTATGAGGCTTTATTTGTAATGGGTATATGTATTTTTGTCCCTCCTACTGAATGCTAGCCCTAGACAAGTATTCTTAATCACAGATGTCCTTAACAAGAAACCCCTGGAATCCCCAAATTAAAATTGAAAAATTTCTCCACCTTGGCAATTTCTGTCACTGACTGAGAAATATGCAAATGAAGACCCTAGAAGAAGATTCAATGCACTTACATTTACATGAAGTCTTTCAAGATCTGAAAATCTGCATTGAAGCACCAGTATTCACCAAGGCATTTCTTACGAAACCGTCAGTGTTGTATATATGGATGTGACAGCAATATTTCAACAGCAGAATCCTTACTCTACTGTTGTGCAACCTCGGTTTTCTGGACAGAGTATCTTATTGGCATGTATTAGCCAATCTGGAAACCCAGGTAGTCATTTCAGTCCCCAGATTCTGCCTTTTATGTACAGGGATTGAGAGACCAAATCTTCTGGATTCAGACTCCATCTTAGAGAAGCTAACCTAAATTTGTACTCAACTTAACAAACAGGCTGGTACCTAGCACCAGTTTCCAGGCTACCCCACAAGAAAAACTGCATCTAGCACCAGTTTCCAAGTTATTACCCAACAAATCTGCAACCCCAGGTTACAAGCCCTGACACTTCCTAATATCTATTAATCAGGAGGAAAACAGAAGTTAAGTTTATGGTTTAGTTCTCAGTATCAGCGAACTATATTAAAGGCCATAATAACTCCCTAGTCAGATGTATACCAGGCTAGATACCCCTTTCTTGCCTCTATAAATGCTTGCCTAAAACTAGGCTCAGGGCCCTATCTTCCTGCTGTATCCCAAGATCAAGCTTGAATAAAGAGACTAAAATGCAACTGCATTGGATTCAGCTCTCTTGTGTTCTTTTGGGGTTCACAAACTTCTCCTGGCACAACAGGATCGGAGACTAGTGCTGAGAGTCAAAATTTTAGATGTGAGTTGAAGTTCCAACACCATTCTCATAATTACAATATGATTGAGCCATCCTCCAGACAAAGGGCATTTCCTCTAAAACCCTTAAATTCTTGTCCATATGTCAACTCCCCCGTCTCTCTGAAACCATGTAAATATATTATATTTAATTAGAACCATCAATCATTTGATGGGATCCTTTCTGATTTATTCATGCTAATTTAGAGTACTGCAAATTCTAGCATGTAATGGTTTTGGAGGGGGAAAAACAGTCTCCCTAATAATAAAAACTACAACTTCTTAGTACTTTTTCCCATTACAAATGTCTGTCTTTCCTCCCCACATAGTCATTTCTTACCCCAGGAACTCACCATGACAGGAGGCTTCAAGCACTCATCAGTCAGACTCTCCATGAATCTCTCCATGTTTCTGCCACTGGATTTCCACTTCTCTGTCAAAGCAAACTTGTCCTTGCAGTGCCCAGTGAGGAGAAACTGCTCCAAGACCAGTTGAGAAATCATCTGCTCCTTGCTCTGCTTTTCTGGCTGCAACCAGGAGGTAAACATCTCCCAGAGTGTTTGCAGCTCTTGCTTTGCCAGGGAGCCATTGTTATTTGGGAAAACATTGAACTGAGCACTTGGTGAGTGAAAGATGTCTTCTCCCCACTGCATAGCAGAAGCCTGGGTTGGAACAAACTGTGCATCATCTAATTCAAAGTCATTTGATGATGACTTGGGCATAAAGGTTTCTCTGAACTGTGAAGCCATTGTGATGAGAATTCTCAGAAAAATTCAACTATGGCAATTTGGTATTTGTCTTCTTACTTGAGGCCCTATTTCAACAATTGGTGAATATGTAAAACTATAAAGTTAAAAAGAAAAGAGACACATAAGTAAAGTAAAAACTTAGCTGAGATTTCTGACAGTTGGTTAACTAGTTACCTGCCAGTTCCATTACTATAACGGGAAAAAAAATCGAAAGACACCTTCCCTGCTCATTGAATCACAACTGGAATCCTGACTCAGTCTCAGGTCTGTATCTCTAATACAATGCTTGATGCTCCCCTGTGAGGAGAACACATTCTAAGCAAGCACAGCATGTCACTGTGGTCAAAGGGGACAGTACCACACTGGAAGGGAATATCGAGATTGGCATTTATCTCCCACGACTTCCAATCCTGTGCTCATTCTAAAATTGTTAACTTTTTATCATTTCTGGAGAGTTTTGGACCCCAGATGCTTCAGTGAACAAGGCCAAACACGTGGAAGTGGAATGAGACAAATGCAAGAAGCCCTCCTGAATGTCTCTCAACAACAACAAAGGAAAGATGGAGGCTAAACTGGGCTCATCTCTGTAAGTAGCGATAGACTTGTAGTTTATTTGTCAGGAATATATGATGGTTGTCAGACATCATGTGACTACTATAGTCTGAGAGGAATTAAAATGTTGTGGCCCAAAAATGACTATTTGTTCTTTCCTTTTCTGTTTGTTTGTGTGTTCTGTATGTGTGTGTGTTTGCTTGTTTTTGCAAAAGGGTGTCTGCTCATAAACTTACTAAGCAGTTGGAAATGGCCTTGAACTCCAATTTTATGGCTTTTACCTCCCCAGTGCTGGGGTTCTCTCACAAGAATCATTTTCTTTTGGGTTTTGGTTTTGGTTTTGGTTTTGGTTTTGGTTTTGGTTTTGGTTTTGGTTTTGGTTTTGGTTTTGGTTTTGGTTTTCTGAGAAAGTGTTCCTCTAGTGCTGGCTATCCTGGAACTCCCCATGTAGACCAGGGTGGACTGGAACTCACAGAGATCTGCCTGCTTCTGTCTCCTGTATGCTGGGATTAAAGGGGTATGCAATCACTACTGGCTTTCTCCAGGCATTCTAATAGTTAGGCTGAATTGTGTGCCCTGAAATTCAAGAGTTAAGGGATTAACCCTTAATACTCCACTGTAGCCTTATTTCAAAGAGTGCTAAACCTCTGTACAAAGTCAGAATTCTAAATACCATCAGCCCAAAGAAAAATAGTAGCTCAGGGATTCTGAAGTCTAAAGTCCCTTAGATTACAACACTGAAAAAAATCTGAATGTTGAAACCACAAGCTACAGTTTTCACGAGAGAAGAAAACCTGTTTGGGTTAGAAAGACAAATTCTGGGAATCAGTTAGCCACAAGGTATACCAATGTTTGAATTCAATGTAAAAATTCATCATTTGGCTGAACTGATAGTTCCTGCTGATGAAATTCTGGATTTTAATATGTTAAAGCAACCTTGATCAGAAGAAGCATCCATATGAAAATAATTATTTTCACGAGAATTAAAAAAAAATACATGCTCAAGGGAGAACCTCTACCTCTCAGGGAAGAGATGCAGGTGGGAGGAGGGACTGGCGGGGAGGAGAGAGGAAAGTGGGGAGCATCCATCAGGACATAAATAAATAAATAAATAGGGAAAAGCACCATATGTCACTGACTGTAACCATTTAGTTCCCGCTAACTGACGTTTTGTTTACATTAGTGCTTAGAACTGATTTTCACCTACTGGAAGCAACACAAAATCATGACACTAGTGAGATAGGAATTGAAAAAAATTAACATTTGTGTATACAGACTTCTAACCCTTAAAAAAAGGAGTCTTTTAGTCACATCTCTTATATCCCAAGCTTTCTTGGAATATAAGAACTTTATATGCAGTTAAAAATGACCTCTAACTTCTGATACTTGGGTATCCACCCAGGGATGATATGGTATGCGATGAAACCCAGGGATTCTAGAATAATAGGCAAACACCTTACAAAGGGTCTTCTCTGTCAGAATTTTTTAAAGAGCAGAATGATGTTAAAAAAAAAAAAAAAAAACAGTGTGAATTAATTAGCTCAGCAGAGCCATACTCTAAGGTAAAAATGCTGACCCATCCGGTAGGGAGGTGTACGAAGCCAGTTAATCCCATCACATATTGGAAAGGATTATGGAGCCATATGGGCTACCTATGTCTGTGCTATCTGTTTGAATGGGAGATTTTCTATTATTTTTTTTCTTGCATTTTCCTTAAACTCTTACGGTCATATTTTTGTTTGATCAATTTAACAGAAAGGGTACTTCATTTTTAAAGTTCTCACGTGAATAAAAACAAACAAACCAACAAACAAAAACACCATCCACAGATTAATGCACCGTTTTCCCAAGGGAATCATGCTTTTTCTGTCTGACTGATGTTTACTGGTGAAATATTTACAGATAAGGACACAACACACTTAGCATGGGAGATTGGTGTGGTGTTGCAGGGCAGGAGCGCTACAGAATCAGTTGCTAAAACTGACACACAGTGCAGGCTCAGAAGGATTCCAAGAATCTCTACTCCTCTTACACAATTAGAAATGAACATTAAGCCGGAGAAACGAATATAAACCAAAGGAACTGGCGAAAGGAATATAAACCACCATGGCTGTACCCAGCATTGACGGTGGGCTGAGTTCAGCCTGCACCTGGCACTTGCCACACAATGTCTCACTTCTAAGAACCCTGACCCAACACTGTGGCGAACACTTAAGCTGTTGGCAGATGCCCTGTACGCACAAGCAAATACCCAGAACCCGAAGACCAAGGAAGTTCGAATAAAAACCCCACAGGGGTGGCGGATGTTCACCCCAGAGCAGCATAAGCTCACTTTTACTTAACTCTGGACTTCTACTCTTGCTCACTCCTGAACTTAGGGTGGGTTCTGAGGAAATTCACCGGGTGACATCAAGACGAAGTACCTCACTGGAAGTGCTTTGGAGCACCCTCAGCCCTTTGTCCATTTGGGGCTGTTACATACCGTCTAGAGAAGCCGGTCCGAAGCTGAAGAAGCTGTGTAGGATGTTTTCCAGAAACTTTGGGGTCTTAGCGTGAGACGCTGCTGCAAATGCATATGAAGAAACTTTTCTGGGCGTTTTCCAGAAACTTCGGAGTCTTACTGAGGAGACTTGCAGGTACGTGTGAAAAAGCCTTGCGAGGCGTTTTCCAGAAACTTCGGGGTCTTGTTGGGCTACGGCTACGTGACGTATAAGGATTGTAGCTGCCTGTTGCTTTTCCTGACTGGTCTGAATATGGCATCCCTCCTTGCCTCCTTTTGCTCCATACAAGGGGTCCTGATGGTCTGGTTTCTAGACAGGCAGATGAAATGGTCACTCTTGCGCAGCTGGCTAATTTTAGGACCACTACACCCATGCTTCTGAGCCATGTTTTAATCTTTTGTTTCCATTTTAGTGTATGAGTGTTTTCTGTTGTGGGTAACACACTAAACTGTCCAACACACACACACACACACACACACACACACACACACACACGCATGTGCACAATAAATGCATGTTCCCCACAAGACGTGTGCGCCGTCCCCTGCCCCCCACGTGTAACACAACAGGCACACCCGCGCATGCGTGTGTATACACACACACACACACAGATATACACGCGCACTCACACTCTCACACACATACACTCACACATACACACACTCACACACAGGCGTGTGCACAATAAATGCGTGCTCCCTCACCACAAGACGTGCTCCGCCCCCTGACCCCTAAGTGTAACACATGCCGGCACATCCATAAAGGCATGCCTGCGCATGCGTGCGTGTATACACACACACACACACACACACACACACACACACACACACACACACACGCACGCACGCACGCACGCACGCACGCACGCACGCACGCACAGGCATGCGCGCGTGCGCGAGCGCATACACAATCCACAATACCACATCCATTCACTGACTAAAGTCAACATTTCCTGGCTCTCAGTTTAAGTGTTTTTTAATCTCATGAAAACAACTATTTTCATAGGATGCTTCTGATCAATGTTTCTGTGACTTATTAAAATCCAGTATTTCATCAACAGGAAAGGATATCAATGCACCCAACTGACAAGAATTTCTTCCACTGAACTCAAATGTTGGTATATCTTGTGACTGACTCCCAGAAATTAGATTTCTTAATTCTATCAGGTGACATTTTTTTTTTTCTCTCCCAGGAAAACTACAGCTTGTGATTTCAACATTCAGATCTTTCAGTATTGTAGTCTCAGGGACTTTAAATGAAAGTTTTTTGTTTTTGTTTTTGTTTTTTCTTTTTTCTTTTTTCTTTTTCATCCTGAACTTCCAGCCTTCTTTGGGCTGATGACATTTAGGGTTCTGACTTTTGTGAAGCGGTTCAGAACTCTTTTGAAATAAGGCCAGGTCTAAGGTCTTTGAGGTTAATCCCTCAACTCCTGAATTTCAGGACACACATTTCACCTAACAATTAGAATGCTTGGAGAGATTGGCCCAGGCCTTAGATTCCAGCATAGAGGAGATAGAAACAGGCAGATGTCTGTGAGTCCCACACCATCTTAATCTACATGGGGTGTTCCAGGACAGCCAGTTCTAGTGAGATACTTGCTCAGAAAAACAAAAACTATAAGAAAATTATTCTTGTGAGGGAATCCCAGAACTAGAGAGGTAAAAGCCATAAGATTGGATTACAAGGTCATTTTCAACTGCATAGTGAGCTTATGAGCAGAAAGACTAAAAGACATACTTTTGAGAAAACAAGCAAACACACACACACACACACACATAAACGGAAAAGGAAAGACAAAGAAGAGAAAACAAGTAGTTGGTTTTTGGTCACAGCACTTTAATTCCATCCAGACCACAGTTTTCACACACTGTTCATCAAACATTATATATTTTCTACAAAAAATATATAAACCCCTCTCTGCTTACAGAGATGAGCCCTGTTCAGCAACTATGTCTTTTATTTTATTTATTGTTTTATTTTTTTCCTGTTGTGATTCTGACACATTCAGGAGGGTCTCTGGCCCTTTGTCCCATTCTACTGCCAAAGGCTTGACCCTGTTCACTGAAGCATCTGGGATCCAAAACTCTCCAGAAATGATAAAAAGTTAACAATTTTAGAATGAGCACAGGATTGGAAGTCGTGGGAGATAAATGCCAATCTCGATATTCCCTTCCAGTGTGGTACTGTCCCCTTTGACCACAGTGACATGCTATGCTTGCTTAGAATGTGTTCTCCTCACAGGGGAGCATCAAGCATTGTATTAGAGATACAGACCTGAGACTGAGTTAGGATTCCAGTTGTGATTCAATGAACAGGGAAGTTATCTTTCCAATATTTTGTTTGTTTGCATATGCAATAGTTACACACTCAAAAGAAATGCCTTGATGAATATTGATGCTTCAGTGCAAATTTTCAAACCTTGAAAGACTTAATGTAAATGTAAATACATCGGATCTTCTTTTCAGTTTAGATTTCTATATTTCTCAGTCATTGGCAGAAATCACCAAACTGAAGACATTGCTCAAACACCTAACTCATATTATAAGAGGTCATTGTTATAAAAATCAGTTCCTCCTGCTTTATATTTTTTAATTTTTGATTTCAGTTTGCTTGTTTGTGGGTTCTTGGTTTGTTTGTTTGTTTTTGTTTTGTTTTTCCGTTTGAGGTATGGTTTCATAGTGTAGCCCTGGCTGGCCAAGAACTCAGGCGTAAATTATAATCTCTCTTATTATCAAGTGCACATATCCTGCAGAAACGAGCAGCATGCAGTAGGTCATTCATTCATCAAAATGGTGACAGTTTGAGGGGCTCATTTGCCTCATTTTATGCAGGGCTTTGGGAATTTTACAGAAGAACTGGGTAACATCTCATCAAGTTTATAGGGGCATATCAGTGACGTTAGTACAATTTTGATTGGCTACTATGCCAGTTTCACTATATTTCGTGAGACCTTGAAGGGTTTCAGTGACCAGCTCTGTTCTGACTTTGTTATCTCCTCCAGTCTCCTGTACCAGGAGCTGATTCAGGTCCAGACTTATCCTCCCTAAGCAATGACCATTATTAATAAAAGGCCCCTTGTCAATAGCTCCTCCTGAGGAGCTTATTATGCTTCCTGGGAAATTGAAAAATTGTATTCCCAAGGTTTTTGAACTTGTGAGTACACAAGTCAGAGAAGCCTTTCCCATGCAGTACATGTGGAAATCCCTGCAGATACAAGGTTAACCTGCAGACTTATGAGAGACTTCACACAGGACAGAAGCCCAGCACATGCTCCCTGTGCAACAGTAGCTTCTGTCAGTCATCCACATACCATCATCATCTGAAGAATTACCACAACTCTGACTGAACAATTTCCTCCCCAGAGAAAAGCAGGGCTTCATTCAGCCTCAGCGTCTCATCTGCACATGAAGAAGCATGTAGCTTCTCAATAGGAGTTAACCAGTGAAGTTGTTTCACTTAATATTCCGATTGTTTCCTTCCACGTGCTGTCGCATGCCATTGGCATGTGAGGGTAAAAAGAGGTTTTTGTCAGTTTGTTCACTAAAGTTTTCTTTCTGCCAATTACCAACTTTAGCATTCATGTGGCAGGAAAACTAGGGCAGGCAGCCATTAGGGGTCAGTGCTTAGAATCACTGATGGAGATGAATCAAGATACCTATGGGACTGCTGCCAATGAGAGCCAGTGATTAGAGAAGTTACTAATCTCACACCAGTCAGAATGGCTAAGATCAAAAATTCAGGTGACAGCAGATGCTGGCAAGGATGTAAAGAAAGAGGAACACTCCTCCATTGCTGGTGGGATTGCAAGCTGGTACAACCACTCTGGAAATCAGTCTGGTGGTTTCTCAGAAAATTGTACATAGTACTACCTAAGGACCCAGCTATACCACTCCTGGGCATATACCCAGAAGATGCTCCAACATGTAATAATGACACATGCTCCATCATGTTCATAACAGCCTTATTTATAATAGCCAGAAGCTGGAAAGAACGCAGACATCCTTCAACAGAGAAATGGATACAGAAAATGCGGTAGATTTACACAATGGAGTACTACACAGCTATTAAAAATGATGGCTTCATGAAATTCTTAGGCAAATGGATGGAACTAGAAAATATCATTCTGAGGAAGGTAACCCAGTCACAAAAGAACACACATGGTATGCACTTACTGATAAATGGATATTAGCCAAAAAGCTCAGAATACCCAAAATACAATTCACAGATCATATGAAGCTCAAGAAGAAGTAAGACCAAAGTGTGGATGTTTCAGTCCTTCTTAGAAGGGGGAACAAAATATTCATGTGAGGAAATAAAGAGACAAAGTGTGGAGCAGAGACTGAAGGAAAGGCTATCCAGAGATTGCCCCACCTGGGTATCCATCTCATATATAGTCACCAAATCCAGACACTATTGTGGATGCTAAGAAGTACATGCTGACAGCAGCCTGATAGAGCTGTCTCCCGAGATGCTCTGCCAGAGCCTGACAAATACAGAGGTGGATGCTCACAGCCAACCATTGGACTGAGCACAGGGTCCCCAATGGAGCAGTTAGAGAAAGGACTAAAGGAGCAGAAAGGGTTTACAACCCCATAGGAAGAACAAAAATATCAACCAACCAGACCGTCCAGAGCTCCCAGGGACTAAACCACCAACCAAAGAGTACACAGGGAGAGACCCATGACTCCATGCATATGTAGCAGAGGATGGCCTTGTTGGGCATCAATGGGAAGAAAGGCCCTTGGTCCTGTGAAGGCTCAATGCCCTAGTGTAGGGTAATGCCATGGTGGGGAGGTGGGAGTGGGTGTGTGGGTTGAGGAGCACTCTTGTAGAAGCAGGGGAAGGGAATGGGGAGGGGCTTCGTGGGGGAAACTGGGAAAGGGGATAGCATTTGAAATGTAAACAGTGAAACTATCCAATTAAAAACAGACCAAAAAAATGAGAAGTTACTCCGAAGACTTTTTTCTGTGGGAACAAAGTTTAATTTACCAGGGCTGGCACTTCCTGTGGCCAGCAGAAAACTATGAACTCTCTAAACTCCTTGGGACTCAGGAGAGAGAGAAGGAGAATGAGAAAATACACACACACACACACACACACACACACACACTGAGTGGATAAAACTAAAGGCAGAATCCAAGAACTTTATACTCACAAGTATTTACATGCATGCATGCATACAGACAGACAGACAGACAGATAGATTCACACACTGAATGTTTAGAGCAAAGCTCCAGCAATCAGGCTCCAAGCATTTCACACATACATATACATATACATACACACACACATACATACATACATACATACATACATATACACACACACACACTATTGGTCAATGGAGCAAGCTCCAACACAAACACAGAAAAGCTTTGCATGTATACATACATACTTGATGGGTGGAAGGAACAGTATTCCACGGCCCACTCACACAAACCTTACACATATACTAGCATGCACATAGTTGATGGATAAAAGGAACAATGTTCCAATCCTCCACACTTTATTTTATCTTCCATAACTTATATATCCCAGCAAAACCTTTCAAGCAGTATAGAATTACAATGTGATTACATTTTACTTTTCTTTTAGTAAATAATTGTGAAAAAAAACAATGTGTTATCCAATATGTTTACAAGAAATAACATTACGTAGTACAGGTAAAGAAAACAAACTATTCCTAAACACCCATTTATAGCTAAGCAACTTGATGTAGACTAACAAAGTGTAAGCAAGCAACTTAGTCTTCTCAGCCATTTTCTCTTCCTGGCAGGCAGCTATGTATGGTTACAAAGAAAGTAGTAATTATTTTCTTATCTTTAAAAGCAATCTTGTAAGAATATTAAAGGATTTATAAAACTAACCTTCTTATAGAAATCAGTCATATCTACCTTAAATTCTCAGGATAGGTATCTACTCATATGCAATTCTTAATAAATCATACCAGGAATCCAAGGATGAAAATGGGTATAAGAAATCAATCATCACTTGTCCAGCCTCAGAGAGAGTCACTTCAGCCAATGCTGCCATTTGTCTTACTCCCTGATTATAAAAGGTCCTAGCTTAACTAGTAAAAGTGTGCCTTTCTGAACTTCAGATTGTTCCCTAAGATCTTTTTACACCAGAGCCAGTAATAAAAACATCTCAACCTAGCTTTACTAACAACTTTATTTTTCCAAATGTTTTCTAAGGGGGTGGTTGTTCTCTAGGGTGGTGACTGAGTCATTAATCTGCTCCAGCAGCAAGGCCTGAAAGAGATCAAGCATTATTAATTGTGAGTGCCAGGGATACTGATCAGTGAGGGACTGAGAGTCCCCTTAAAGGCTTCATACAATTCTTAGATTAAGAGGGATGTGAGGTAGCAAGCACAGCAAAACTCCATAACAGGATGAAGTCCGTAGGGTCATGCCATGCGTAGGCTCACCCATGTGGCCATTATAACCGTGGGTAGCATTCCATGAGTTCTAAAGCCATTTGTAGTTCCTCCTGCATGGCCCTTGGCAGTTTTCCAAGTGCCTAAATATTGGCTATTATCTGATTTCCCAGTAGTAAATAGATGTTGATGGTTCTCTGTTTCTCCTTTGTATATCCAGTGTGTTTGTGTATCCAGTGTGTGGGGTGCAAGTGCCAGTGTGCACCTTATCTTCCCACTTATTTGAGACAGAGTCTTTCTTGTTTAGCATTTTGTTTTCCAGGCAAGGTGACTCTGAAGCACATACAAATCCTCTTGTATTCATTCCCCACATCTCCTAGGAAGCTGATATGGCAAATGTCTCTGCCATTGGTTCTGCCCCTCCAAAATGTTATCTTATGTGTGTGTGTGCTTGAGTGTATATATTTGCACTTCCTGTTTCAAAGAGCTCTTGTAAGTCAGTGGTAAATTTTATGACCTACCCCAAATATCTAATGCTACAAGGAGTAAGTATATTTACATTTCTATAAATATGCTTTCTGATATTTTGCTCCTTTGTTCTCATCACCAACATGAATTCTGGTACCAGCCTGGTTTTACCATGCTGTGGTAAAAGATTGTTACCTCTAAGTGTGGTATGAGCCCTTGCCTCTATTTACTTCTAGATATGCATAATCTTTTTGTCTGTTGTGGAATGTTGAGACAACATTTTTACCTTGACGCAGATGTCATGTATTAATTAAAAGGCCACAAGCACACAGAAGCATTTATCAGCAAATGCACTGAACAATTAAATTTTTTCTTTGCCCCAAGCACCTAAATTTTACAGAAATATTAAACAGAAATATTAAATTCTGAGTCACCTAGGGACACTTCACACACACACACACACACACAAGTCCAGAACTCACTGTTGAAAAGGACTGTTATGTAATCAGGTACCAGAGTATCTTTTTGGGATTTTGTGTGTGTGTGTTTATTTATTTTTGTTATTGTTATTTTAATTTACTTATTTTATGTATGTGAGTACACAGTTCCTCTCTTCAGACACACCAGAAGAGGGCATTGGATTCCATTACAGATGGTTGTGAGCCACCATGTGTTTGCTGGGAATTTAACTCTGAACCTCTGGAAGAGCACTCAGTGCTATTATCTATTAAGCCACCTCTCCAGCTTGTGTGGGGTCTTTTTATTTTGTTTTTTGATAATTTCGGGTACTGAACCCAGGACATTGCAAATGCAGGCAAAGTGTTATACCACCAAGTCCAGGACATAAATTTGGCCTTAAATACAGAATATGGCTTCATTCCAGGTGCTCTCCTCAAACTCACAACTCTCTGACCTTGGTTTCCTGAGCACGGGAGATGAAGGTATGCACACTCAGTTCTGGCCACATTTGTCTGTCTGCTGAGACAAGCTCTCACTAAGTAGTTTTGTGATCCTAACAACCTTAGTAGACAACGAGGCCAGTCTCAAACTCACTCGCATCTGCCTATCTCTGCATCTCACAGGGTATGCCACTTTACCCTGGCTAATTATTCTTGAAAAGTTCTTAGGTTAACTCTGCTGTCCTTCAGGCCAACATAGTAATGGGAGCACGAGTGGGCTGCCTGTAGTTTGCTGTCTTTGGGTGTGTTGGAAGCTTTCTTTGTGGATTTCCTGGGAGTAGAGATTTCCTCTGGATTTCTGAGTTCTTGTACATATTTTTGTTTGTTTGTTTGTTTGTTTCTTCCCCAAAGTCCCAGGCTCCTGAGGTCTTGCCCTAAAGTGTATTTGGATCAGATCTCATTTTTTTGGAGATTTTTTTTCTTGTGCTATTTTCTTGCATCATCTGGAGTTTCTCCTATGGGTACCAGCTGTGGAACTGTTCCTTTACACTCATCTGTCACTTTTGGTTGTATGTTTATGTAACTGGCCTTTTTCTTCTGTGGAGGTGTGCCCTTCCTTCCCTGGAATACTGCTGGTTTTACACACTAAACCACCTTGAGTTAAAAGAGATGCAGCTTTCTTGGACTTTTTCCTTAATATTTCTTCTTCGTCAACTTTTCTTTTTTATTCTTCCTATTTTTTTAGTTCATTTTTCTTCAAATATGGAAGAATATGATGTTTTTGTCCTGAGACTTGACAAACCAGGAAAAGATAAGAACAAGATTTTCACACACTGCCATTTCTCTGGCAAGTTTTTTGAAAGCATTTCTGAGACAGCCAGGGTGCTTTCAAAGATGTGCTGAGTCTCCATTCCAGTGTGACCAATAAGTACAGTACTGCAAGAACCATGTTTGGAGATGTTTAAAAAATTGATGCATATTCTAAGCACCACAGTTTAAAGCAGTAAAAAAAAATGTATTCCTGATAACTGGAAGACTTGAGACAATATCAATTAAAACTGTCTGACTACCTTTCCACTTCCTCTCAGGTGCTCAAAAGTTGTGAATTACTTCATTCTTAAGGTAAAAAATTTACTAGCAACTAAGAGTCGACACTAGGAAATTGGTAGGAAAAGGGAAAATTTTTAAGTTGGATTTTGCCTGAAAAGTCTTCAAATCAGGCTTATATGTATCAAATAAATAATATAGTTTACCTTTTAAAATTTAAAATATACTGTTACTTTTAATAATTCAAATATTATAAGACTATCAAAAAATAACTTTGTAAGACATACAAGGGACTGTTAATTGCACTTTTCAATGTTTTAATTAAGAGCTTTTAAAGAACTGTAAACTAAACCAAGTCAGTTTAGTTAAACAGATGATAAATGACTTTTTATTTGCACTTCTGATTCTTTTAGTACAAATTGATACAACAGATACGTAAGATATGGCAGATTATGCATTTGATCAAAGCATTTTGATTTAAGCCTAAAACAGATCCAAATTTTCTTAGTTCATGCACAAGACCCAAGGACTTGCCTACTGGCCTCTAGGCAGTCTTCTCTCTAATCTGAATCCATTATTCCTCAGCTGCAGATGAGACAGGGCACAATCTGTTGTAAACAGAGAACTGTCATAAAAACAGGATCATAGTATTAAACTAAGATCATTCTCATTCAAATGAAGTGTCTTCCTGTATAGCATAAATTTTGTTGATGTCTTAATTTCATAAATTAACTTTCTTTAGATTTCATTTTATGGGGTTTGTGTTCAGCTTTAAAATTGGTTTAAATTTATATAAAACTGTGTCCATCTTTTAAAATGATTGCATTAACAGCATAGTCCTCAAGACAGTGTTTGTAAGTACATGTCCAATTCAGGAAAAGAAGTCATGTTTCCCACCTGGCTTTTTTCTTCTTTTTTTACTTGTTTTGGCAATTCCCAGTTAATATCTAACTTTCTCTGTGAGGGAGGCGCTCTTACTTGCTTAGCATTTGACATGGGCATAGCTGTCTGTTCCTTGTAATTGTTGTGACACTTGGGAAGAGCTCTTACCAGAGGCATCTTTGGATAAGGTAACAAATGGCCTATCAGAGTTCTCAGGTGGAAGAGTCTTGAGAGGCTGGCTATTTTGGATCAGTACTTCAGCTGGATCACCAGTGCTCATGGTCCTTTTTTTTTTTTTTCTTTCCAGTTTTTTATTAGGTATTTTCTTCATTTAAATTTCAAATGCTATCAGAAAGTTCCCTATAACTCCCCACCACACACACACCACTTCCCTACCCACCCACTCCCACTTCTTGGCGCTGGTGTTCCCCTGTACTGGGGCATATAAAGTTTGCAAGACCTAGGGGCCTCTCTTCCCAATGATGGCTGACTAGGCCATCTTCTGCTACATATGCAGCTAGAGACATGAGTTCATATTGTTGTTCCACCTATAGGGTTGCAGAGTCCTTCAGCTCCTTGGGTACTTTCTTTAGCTTCTCCATTGGGGGCCCTGTGTTCCATCCAATAGATTACTGTGAGCATCGACTTCTGTGTTTGCCAGGCAGTGGCATAGCCTCACAAGAGACAGCTATATCAGGGTCCTCTCAGCAAAATCTTGCTGGCGTATGCAATGGTGTCTGCGTTTGGTGGCTGATTATGGGATAATAAAGATTTTATGTACAACTAACCTAAAGAAAGGCACTTGGTAAGCAAATAACATGCATCCAAGAGCAGAAGTGGGGCTTCTTTAAGGAATACTTAAAGTCTTTAGTTCTTATTATTTCTGTGCTATGGTCACTCCCCTTAGTGCTCAGTAACACTACAACAACAGGGTCTCTGCTAAAAGTGTACTGAGACACTAGTCCTGACTTAAAGGCTCATGATCTTCTGGTGTTCCTTCCTAGCAGATTGGGAATCATCAACTTGACTCTCAATCCATGACAGCATCTCCACAAAGGTGACAAAGGTGTTAGGTAACTTTTTTAACACATTCATCTAGTAGAAAAGAAAGCATAATAAATAAATAAATATTTAAAAACAAGAAAAGAGGAGTATGAAGTTGTTAGAACTCCCTTAAGTATAACAGCAAAGAAGCCACCAGAGACATAAAAGGAAAAGGAAAAGTCAAATTAAAATATGAAGAACTCAAAGTCAGATGCTAAATCAGTGCAGAACACTTCATGCTATGATGGAAAGAAAGTTGATGAAGGAGTTTGGAAAACTAAAATTAGTCACAGAGAAAAACGACAACAGTGTAAAGGTGATAAACTGCTGACTGATCCTGGCTCACTGGATTCAACTAGCTGTAATATGAATCTACCTCATGCTATGTGCAAGAATATATAGATGCAGTGCTCTTGTGATGTGAAGCCTGTCTACTTCAATGTGTCAACTTCTGGAAAATAGACACAGGTTGTTACTACTGTTGTGGCCACTGTCTGGAGTTTCAGAAACTATCATATATGTGTGAGATGTCAGGGATTGCTGTTAATAATTGAAACCAAATTAATCCAAAACAAAAACAAAACAGAAAAAAAAACAATAAAAACTACCATATTGTACACCTAACTAATAGTCTTATATTTTTTCTTACAGACAAAAATATAAACTCATCATTGTGACCCTAAATTTAATATCACTAACTTATATTTTTATTTTAGTTGACTAATATCAATATAGTTCTATGCTCTACAATATAACCAGAACTCCTTATATATTAACTACAATCCCCTTATATTTAAGAGTATAGGTTTGTCAAACTACAAACATTTATCATGTTAACCGTTGTGATTGTATAGTCCAGTCATGTGAATAGTGAATGATCCTATTGTTCTGTAGCTGATCTCCAGACTGTTTCATTACAATCATAAAACTCTGTCCTTGAAAGTAACATCTATCACTTCCACAGTTCATTCATGCCAATCATTCTAATATCTTTTAAATTTTCATTACGTAATTCATTTATTGTTGGGGAGGCACCTGTGTATATAAGGTAGCATACATGTGCGGATGTTAGAAGATATGTTTTCAGTGTGTCTGTCCGTTCATGATTGGGACTCTGGAATGAACTTTGGTCATTGGGCTTCTTGGAAGCCACCTTAAATGGCTAAGCAATCTCTCTGGCCTCATTGTTTTAGCTTCTGTGTGTTTCTAGTTGACCATTTGTAATTACTACAGCTAGTTGGATTCATACAGCTGTATAAGTGGTCATAGAACTTAACACAGAGTCTTTTATGGTCATCTATGTTTTAGAATGTGTCAACTTTCATCTTTGAGTATATATGTTACATCATTGTTTGTGCATACAATGTTCTTTGTCTTCATGCATGTTTTTGTTGATGAACATATAAAATGATTGCATCTTTCAGCTGTTGGAATGATTCTGCTATGGAAATGACATGAAGGTACCTCTTCTAAAGCCTGATTTTATTCTCTTTTACTCATAGCTTAGTGACACATTATCCTATCATTCTCCCCTGGATTCTTGTACTCCTTACCTTTGATCTCTTTTCTGATGTTATAGCCCATAACTACTTTCCCTTAACACTTAACAAATGGACATTGTGATCCATGTTTCAGAAAGAACATGTGTTTTATCTCTGGGTCTGTGTCACATTGCTGAGTTCTTTGCAAGTTCATCTAGTTCTAGAAATTTTCATGATTTCATTTTCCTTTAATGATGGATGAAATTCTACTGTGTCTAGGTAGCACACTTTCATATAATCTACTGATGAACCTCTAGGATGAGCATAGCTTGTCTGTTATTGTGAATAAAGCAGCAGTTTATATGGATGTGCAGTATCTTTGTGGTAGGACAGAGTCCTCAGGGTATATAGCCAAAATTATGTATCTGTGTTATATTGAAATCCTATCTATATTTTCTGAGAAATCTTTGTACCTATTTCTATAATGAACATAGTATTTCCCACTCATACCAGTATAGAATGAGGGTTTTTTTTCTGTCCCATAATATTATCAGCATTTGTTAGTGTCTATTTTCTGATGTTAATCATACTCAGGGATACAATGGAGTCTCAATATATCTGTAATTTTTATTTCTTTGGTAGCTATGTTAAACACTTTAAAAAGGAATTTAATTCCCATTTGTGCTTTATTCATAAAGAAATCTCTCCTATTTCATTAACACATTTGTTGACTTGAAAGTCTAGAGACTGCCATACCCGGGATCCATCCCATAATCAGCCTCCAAACTCTAACACAATTGCATACAATAGCAAGATTTTGTTGAAAGGACCCTGATATAGCTCTCTCTTGTGAGGCTATACTTGGGCCTAGCAAACACATAAGTGGATGCTCACACGGCCCCCAATGGAGGAGCTAGAGAAAGTACCCAAGGAGCTAAAGGGATCTGCAACCATATAGGTGGAACAACAATATGAACTAACCAGTACCCCCCCCCCCCCGGAGCTCGTGTCTCTAGCTGCATATGTATCAGAAGTTGACCTAGTCGGCCATCAGTGGTAAGAGAGGCCCATTGGTCTTGCAAACTTTATATGCCTCAGTAGAAGGGAACGCCAGGGCCAAGAAGTGGGAGTGGGAGTGGGTGGGGGGGGAGTGGGGAGGACAGGGTATGGGGGACTTTTGGGATAGCATTGGAAATGTAAATGAAGAAATTACCTAATTAAAAAAATCAATGGCCTTTCTCTACACAAAGAATAAACAGGCTGAGAAAGAAATTAGGGAAACAACACCCTTCTCAATAGTCACAAATAATATAAAATATCTTGGCATGACTCTAACTAAGGAAGTGAAAGATCTGTATAATAAAAACTTCAAGTCTCTGAAGAAAGAAATTAAAGAAGATCTCAGAAGATGGAAAGATCTCCCATGCTCATGGATTGGCAGGATCAACATTGTAAAAATGGCTATCTTGCCAAAAGCAATCTACAGATTCAATGCAATCCCCATCAAAATTCCAAATCAATTCTTCAACGAATTAGAAAGTGCAATCTGCAAATTCATCTGGAATAACAAAAAACCTAGGATAGCACAAACTCTTCTCAAGGATAAAAGAACCTCTGGTGGAATCACCATGCCGGACCTAAAGCTCTACTACAGAGCAATTGTGATAAAAACTGCATGGTATTGGTATACTGACAGACAAGTAGACCAATGGAATAGAATTGAAGACCCAGAAATGAACCCACACACCTATGGTCACTTGATCTTCGACAAGGGAGCTAAAAACATCCAGTGGAAGAAAGACAGCATTTTCAACAAATGGTGCTGGCACAACTGGTTGTTAACATGTAGAAGAATGCGAATCGATCCATTCCTATCTCCTTGTACTAAGGTCAAGTCTAAGTGGATCAAGGAACTTCACATAAAACCAGAGACACTGAAACTTATAGAGGAGAAAGTGGGGAAAAGCCTTGAAGATATGGGCACAGGGGAAAAATTCCTGAATAGAACAGTAATGGCTTGTGCTGTAAGATCGAGAATTGACAAGTGGGACCTCATGAAACTACAAAGCTTCTGCAAGGCTAAAGACACCATCAATAAGACAAAAAAACCACCAACAGATTGGGAAAGGATCTTCACCTATCCTAAATCAGATAAGGGACTAATATCCAATATATATAAAGAACTCAAGAAGGTGGACTCCAGAAAGTCAAATAACCCCATTAAAAAATGGGGCTCAGAACTGAACAAAGAATTCTCGCCTGAGGAATACCGAATGGCAGAGAAACACCTGAAAAAATGTTCAACATCCTTAATCATCAGGGAAATGCAAATTAAAACAACCCTGAGATTCCACCTCACACCAGTCAGAATGGCTAAGATCAAAAATTCAGGTGACAGCAGTTGCTGGCGAGGATGTGGAGAAAGAGGAACACTCCTCCATTGTTGGTGGGATTGCAAGCTTGTACAACCACTCTGGAAATCAGTCTGGCGGTTCCTCAGAAAACTGGACATAGTACTACCGGAGGATCCAGCAATACCTCTCCTGGGCATATATCCAGAAGATGTCCCAACCGGTAAAAAGGACACATGTTCCACTATGTTCATAGCAGCCCTATTTATAATAGCCAGAAGCTGGAAAGAACCCAGATGTCCCTCAACAGAGGAATGGATACAGAAATTATGGTACATTTACACAATGGAGTACTACTCAGCTATTAAAAAGAATGAATTTATGAAATTCCTAGCCAAATGGATGGACCTGGAGGGCATCATCTTGAGTGAAGTAACACAATCACAAAAGAACTCACACAATATGTATTCACTGATAAGTGGATATTAGCCCAAAACTTAGGATACCCAAGATTTAAGATACAATTTGCTAAACGCATGAAACTCAAGAAGAATGAAGACCAAAGTGTGGACACTGTGCACCTTCTCAGAATTGGGAACAAAACACCCAGGGAAGGAGTTACAGAGACAAAGTTCGTAGCGGTGATGAAAGGATGGACCATTTAGAGACTGCCGTACCCAGGGATCCATCCCATAATCAACTTCTAAACGCTGACACCATTGCATACACTAGCAAGATTTTGCTGAAAGGACCCAAATATAGCTGTCTCTTGTGAGACGATGCTGGGGCCTAGCAAACACAGGAGTGGATGTTCACAGTCAGCTATTGGATGTATCACAGGGCTCCCAATGGAGAAGCTAGAGTAAGTACCCAAGGAGCTAAAGGGATCTGCAACCCTATTGTTGGAACAACATGATGTACTAACTAGAACCCCGGAGCTCTTGTCTCTAGCTGCATATGTATCGAAAGATGGCCTAGTCAGCCATCAATGGAAAGAGAGGCCCATTGGACTTGCAAACTTTATATGCCCCAATATAGGGGAATGCCAGGGCCAAAAGAATGGGAATGGGTGGATAGGGAAGTGGGGGGGCGCTATGGGGGACTTTTGGGATAGCATTGGAAACGTAATTGAGGAAAATATGTAATAAAAATATTTAAAAAAATGAGTGGGACTAGGGTGCATGTTGTAATAAAAAGAATCAATAAAAAGTTAAATAAAGAAAAAAAAATTTAAAAAAAGAAAGTTGGTGAAGAGACTAGGTTTTAAGCCCTTGGTTGAAATATAGAAATCAATTATTTTCTCCCGTTCTATAAGTTATATGTAGCTTTGCTGGTAGTTTTCTTTAATGTGCAGCTTTTAATACTGTTATACTCATTAACTCTTGGGACCTTTCCTGTGCTTTTCATATTGTTGCCTCTACCTACATTTTTCTCTAAGAGTTTAACATTTCAGCTTTTGAATGATATATTATTAATTTTTGTGCAAGGTGAAGAGATATAGACACAATCCCATTAATCTGCAGATGAATAACCATTTTACACAAATCCTTTCATTATCAGAAGGTCTGAGCACCTAGTCACAAGAAATATTCAAGAAATGGATGACATCTTTGTAAATTCTTCCTGAGAACTGCTGAGACTCTTGAGGGCAGTGGCAGTGAAAACCTCATTTATCCTTACTCAACACTGGTCACTTCCTCTGTGGATTTTTACCCTCTCATATTCCCAGATTCTTGTCCAAATTTTGCCATTATTAATAACGAAAATTGCTGACTCGATATGTTAGCGATGCAATAACACTATATTGGAACTTGATGATTATTTTCAATTTTGTTTTTTTTTTTAAATAGTAAAAAAAAAGTTTTTTGCATAGTTTCTTGGACATCTTACTTTCCATAAAGTCTGCATTAGGATTCTTAAATCTCCATATGCTCAGCCCCTTAAACTCCTGCTTTGATTTTTGTAAGTTTTAACTGTCTGTTTATAAGGTACATAATGATCTCTCTTTGCTACTCTGACTAGCATACCATCACTGTATTCCCATAATTATTGGTGATATTGAGCTTCATTGCACACACATTTTGATCATTTTGATTAGTTTATTAAAAATATGACAGTCATGAACCTGTTTTTTCATTTGATCTATATTTTAGTGTTTTTTTTTTCAAATTTAGTTTAAAACATTATTTTTAAAGTAGAGGGGGAGCAGTGCATACTGTTATTACTTTGGATCTGTGTTCAGTTCCTAGATCCTACTGGTAGCTTACAACTATCTACAAATCCAACTGTAGGAGATCCCAAGCCTCTTGTCTCCGCTGGTACTCAAACTTACATGTAATGGCTGAACACACACACATCATTTAAAACATTTTAAAGTAAAATATTCTTTAAATATTCTGAATATTTAATCATTTATTGGGAATATAATTTTTAAATATTTTCTGTTTCTCATGATGAATTTTAATTCTCTTTCATTTGAAATTTAGAAAGAATAATGTTTAGTTTTAAACATGCTTTAGTTGAAAATTGACCCCAATAATTGTCTTTAAGTAGAAAGGAATACATTAATTCATTCCTTCTTTTCATGCTTTTTTGAGAACATTGTGGTCTGAGTATAACAGTAACTGTTCTATAGTAAGACCAGATTAATTTCAACTTCATAGTTCTGTCTTTCTTTGTCTCTGGAGTCCTAAGATGAAAGGAATCCACCATCACATCCAGGGAAAATAATAAATTTCAGTAAATATATGTAATATGTTTCATTGAAATAACAGAAAATACCTACTTATATAAAGAAAAAACTTTTAAATATTCTTCTGTGAAAGAGAAATATAAATCCAAGAAGGTGATGATTATCTTATTTAAACTAACTATATGAAGTAATGGGCACTCAATTTATTTCCAGGGTATTAAATATAATAAATTTATTTACCTTTTTAATAGTAATGAAAATGACTCCTGTAAACTTGGGAATTGGAATATTCCTGCTCTCTCAGATTACAGTGGGAGTTCTTGGCATCTACTCAATAATATTTTATTATATTTTTCTGATAGTCACTGGAAAACATTTAATCTCTAGAGACCTGATTATAAAACACTTGACTTTTGCTAACTGCTCGTCTATCATCTCAAAATGCATTGCAGAGACACTGTCAGATTTTGGATTTAAAGATTTCCTAGATGATATTGGATGTAAATTGATAATGTACATTTGCCAAATAATAAGGGCAATGTCCCTGTATGTCATGTGCCTCCTGGGTTGCTTACAAGCAATCACAATCAGCCCCAGCAACTCCAGGTAGATAATGCTGAAGCACAGAGCCACCAAGTACACCCTGCTTAGTCAGATGGCTTGTGTACCTGCTTCTAAACATCTTGACTCCAGCAAGACTGTTAGGATCCAGTTACAACAAAAATAAAACTAACATGATGAGTTTTGAGTACTGTTCATGGTTTGCTTCCAGAAATGTGGCAACTGCACTGTATATGTTTCTACTCAGCTTCTCTGGTGGCTTGTGTCTGGGTCTTATGGCCTGCTCAAGTATCTCCATGGTGAGTGTCCTCTACAGACACAAGAGACAAGTCAAGCATATCCATGGTGCTCAGCATTTTTTTTTGATGAATGTAAACAGTTTTATTCAGAAACAGATAGGTACCTGTTTGCATTACAGAATATAAAACTTGATTTACACTCTATAAAAAAAAAAGAGCCAATACTCAAATTCAAGAGAGCTTAGCATTCACAGGTAACACTCCATAGACACGAGACCACTGGTCACTGCCTCAGACTTGATTTAAACCAGAAACCCACACCCAAACCCCAACTATGTGGGGCTCATAGACATTAGAGAACAGTTCTTGCTGCTGAGCACCCAGGTCCTGAAGATGCCATCCTAGCAGACTCAGCTTGCTGGGTAAGTGTGTGACTTTCACGCCAGCATTAGGCTCTGTGCACCTAATGAGCTCTAATGTCCTCTTGCCACACAGTGTATGACATGCCCTTTTTTAAAGTACTCACCTGAAGACACAGCCACCCAAACTATCCTCATCCTGGTGTGCACCTTTGTCATCTCTTACTCAATCTCTTCTATACATGACATCTTTAGAAGGTACTCCAAAGGCTCAGTGCTATGGAAGGTAAGTGTATTCATATTTTTAGAAATATGCTTTGCAATATGTTTCCCCTTCATTTTCACCAGCAATTTCAAATCTTGTTGTAGTCTGTTTTTATCCTTCTGTGATAAGTTCCCTCCAAATATTGCATGAACAAGGTTATCTCTCTTTTCTTGCATATGGCCATGTCCTTTTACCGATTGTAGATTGACAAGACAGCTGTTTTAAAATATCAGTCATTTTTAAATACACTCCTTTATTTATCATGTAGCTTTATCACTAGGTGTTTTATATTGTTTTTTTTTTTACAGAATTTTATTCTAGTAAATAATGTTTCAAATACATAGAATCAGGTTATAAGAGTTATTTCATGATAATAGGCAAATTATAGTAGAACATGGGCGTAATTTTAATTTTTCAAACTTTATTTTTAATGATGGTTCTTAATTGCTTTAACCTCCCTTTAGCCCACCACTCACCAGAAAGGATATGGGGAGGAGTGGACATATTTAGAAAGGTTCTTCGCTGTGTGGAAATAGGCAGTTCAATTCGCAGGTTAGCAGCAGAAGCAACAGCTCTATCCACTTGTAAACACTTCACAGATACACCAGCAAACCAGTTCAGTAGAGTCTGGACAGCAAACAGGAATCTGCAGCAGTTGTACTACCTAGAAGAGACAGCCAGCACCAGCCTCTGCATCAGTCATCAGGAGGCACCAGGAGGAACGTGGGTCTTGCGACCTATACGCATAGCACAGTCTTCTATGTATAGTGTGAGGATTCCAGAAATGATTTCTTTGTATTTATTTGATATTTTCTTTATTTATTTTTTTTTTAATTTTTAATATTTTTGTTACATATTTTCCTCAATTACATTTCCAATGCTATCCCAAAAGTCCCCCATAGCGCCCCCCACTTCCCTACCCACCCATTCCCACTATTTTGGCCCTGGCATTCCCCTATATTGGGGCATATAAAGTTTGCAAGTCCAATGGGCCTCTCTTTCCATTGATGGCCGACTAGGTCATCTTTCGATACATATGCAGCTAGAGACAAGAGCTCCGGGGTTCTGGTTAGTACATCATGTTGTTCCAACAATAGGGTTGCAGATCCCTTTAGCTCCTTGGGTACTTTCTCTAGCTTCTCCATTGGGAGCCCTGTGATACATCCAATAGCTGACTGTGAACATCCACTCCTGTGTTTGCTAGGCCCCGGCATCTTCTCACAAGAGACAGCTATATTTGGGTCCTTTCAGCAAAATCTTGCTAGTGTATGCAATGGTGTCAGCGTTTAGAAGCTGATTATGGGATGGATCCCTGGATATGGCAGTCTCTAAATGGTCCATCCTTTCATCACAGCTACGAACTTTGTCTCTGTAACTCCTTCCCTGGGTGTTTTGTTCCCAATTCTAAGAAGGTGCAGTGTCCACACTTTGGTCTTCATTCTTCTTGAGTTTCATGCGTTTAGCAAATTGTATCTTATATCTTGGGTATCCTAAGTTTTGGGCTAATATCCACTTATCAGTGAATACATATTGTGTGAGTTCTTTTGTGATTGTGTTACTTCACTCAAGATGATGCCCTCCAGGTCCATCCATTTGGCTAGGAATTTCATAAATTCATTCTTTTTAATAGCTGAGTAGTACTCCATTGTGTAAATGTACCATAATTTCTGTATCCATTCCTCTGTTGAGGGACATCTGGGTTCTTTCCAGCTTCTGGCTATTATAAATAGGGCTGCTATGAACATAGTGGAGCATGTGTCCTTTTTACCGGTTGGGACATCTTCTGGATATATGCCCAGGAGAGGTATTGCTGGGTCCTCCGGTAGTACTATGTCCAATTTTCTGAGGAACCGCCAGACTGATTTCCAGAGTGGTTGTACAAGCTTGCAATCCCACCAACAATGGAGGAGTGTTCCTCTTTCTCCACATCCTCGCCAGCATCTGCTGTCACCTGAATTTTTGATCTTAGCCATTCTGACTGGTGTGAGGTGGAATCTCAGGGTTGTTTTGATTTGCATTTCCCTGATGATTAAGGATGTTGAACATTTTTTCAGGTGTTTCTCTGCCATTCGGTATTCCTCAGGTGAGAATTCTTTGTTCAGTTCTGAGCCCCATTTTTTGATGGGGTTATTTGACTTTCTGGAGTCCACCTTCTTGAGTTCTTTATATATATTGGATATTAGTCCCTTATCTGATTTAGGATAGGTGAAGATCCTTTCCCAATCTGTTGGTGGTTTTTTTGTCTTATTGATGGTGTCTTTAGCCTTGCAGAAGCTTTGTAGTTTCATGAGGTCCCACTTGTCAATTCTCGATCTTACAGCACAAGCCATTACTGTTCTATTCAGGAATTTTTCCCCTGTGCCCATATCTTCAAGGCTTTTCCCCACTTTCTCCTCTATAAGTTTCAGTGTCTCTGGTTTTATGTGAAGTTCCTTGATCCACTTAGACTTGACCTTAGTACAAGGAGATAGGAATGGATCGATTCGCATTCTTCTACATGTTAACAACCAGTTGTGCCAGCACCATTTGTTGAAAATGCTGTCTTTCTTCCACTGGATGTTTTTAGCTCCCTTGTCGAAGATCAAGTGACCGTAGGTGTGTGGGTTCATTTCTGGGTCTTCAATTCTATTCCATTGGTCTATTTGTCTGTCACTATACCAGTACCATGCAGTTTTTATCACAATTGCTCTGTAGTAGAGCTTTAGGTCCAGCATGGTGATTCCACCAGAGGTTCTTTTATCCTTGAGAAGAGTTTTTGCTATCCTAGGTTTTTTGTTATTCCAGATGAATTTGCAGATTGCACTTTCTAACTCGTTGAAGAATTGATTTGGAATTTTGATGGGGATTGCATTGAATCTGTAGATTGCTTTTGGCAAGATAGCCATTTTTACAATGTTGATCCTGCCAATCCATGAGCATGGGAGACCTTTCCATCTTCTGAGATCTTCTATAATTTCTTTCTTCAGAGACTTGAAGTTTCTATTATACAGATCTTTCACTTCCTTAGTTAGAGTCACGCCAAGATATTTTATATTATTTGTGACTATTGAGAAGGGTGTTGTTTCCCTAATTTCTTTCTCAACCTGTTTATTCTTTGTGTAGAGAAAGGCCATTGATTTGTTTGAGTTACTTTTATATCCAGCTACTTCACCGAAGCTGTTTATCAGGCTTAGGAGTTCTCTGGTGGAATTTTTAGGGTCATTTATATATACTATCATATCATCTGCAAAAAGTGATATTTTGACTTCATCTTTTCCAATTTGTATCCCATTGATCTCCTTTTGTTGTCGAATTGCTCTGGCTAGGACTTCAAGTACAATGTTGAATAGGTATGGAGAAAGTGGACAGCCTTGTCTAGTCCCTGATTTTAGAGGGATTGCTTCAAGCTTCTCACCATTTACTTTGATGTTGGCTACTGGTTTGCTGTAGATTGCTTTTATCATGTTTAGGTATGGGCCTTGAATTCCTGATCTTTCCAAGACTTTTATCATGAATGGGTGTTGGATCTTGTCAAATGCTTTTTCCGCATCTAACGAGATGACCATGTGGTTTTTGTCTTTGAGTTTGTTTATATACTGGATTATGTTGATGGATTTCCGTATATCGAACCATCCCTGCATCCCTGGGATGAAACCTACTTGGTCAGGATGGATGATTGTTTTGATGTGTTCTTGGATTCGGTTAGCAAGAACTTTATTGAGGATTTTTGCATCAATATTCATAAGGGATATTGGTCTGAAGTTTTCTATCTTTGTTGGGTCTTTTTGTGGTTTAGGTATCAGAGTAATTGTGGCTTCATAGAAGGAGTTGGGTAGAGTACCTTCTGTTTCTATTTTGTGGAATAGTTTGTGAAGAACTGGAATTAGATCTTCTTTGAAGGTCTGATAGAACTCTGCACTAAACCCATCTGGTCCTGGGCTTTTTTTAGTTGGGAGACTATTAATGACTGCTTGTATTTCTTTGGGGGATATAGGGCTGTTTAGATCATTAACCTGATCTTGATTCAACTTTGGTACCTGGTATCTGTCTAGGAACGTCTCCATTTCGTCCAGGTTCTCCAGTTTTGTTGAGTATAGCCTTTGGTAGAAGGATCTGATGGTGTTTTGGATGTCTTCAGGATCTGTTGTTATGTCTCCTTTTTCATTTCTGATTTTGTTAATTAGGATGCTTTCCCTGTGCCCTCTAGTGAGTCTGGCTAAGGGTTTATCTATCTTGTTGATTTTCTCAAAGAACCAGCTCCTTGATTGGTTGATTCTTTGAATAGTTTTTCTTGTTTCCACTTGGTTGATTTCACCCCTGAGTTTGATTATTTCCTGCTGTCTACTCCTCTTGGGTGAATTCGCTTCCTTTTGTTCTAGTGCTTTTAGGTATGTTGTCAAGCTGCTAATGTGTGCTCTCTCTAGTTTCCTTTTGGAGGCACTCAGAGCTATGAGTTTTCCTCTTAGAAATGCTTTCATTGCGTCCCATAAGTTTGGGTATGTTGTGGCTTCATTTTCATTGAACTCTAAAAAGTCCTTAATTTCTTTCTTTATTCCTTCCTTGACCAAGGTATCATTGAGAAGAGTGTTGTTCAGTTTCCACGTGAAGGTTGGCTTTCTATTATTTATTTTGTTATTGAAGATCAGCTTTAGTCCATGGTGATCTGATAGGATGCATGGGACAATTTCAATATTTTTGTATCTGTTGAGGCCTGTTTTGTGACCAATTATGTGGTCAATTTTGGAGAAGGTACCATGAGGTGCTGAGAAGAAGGTATATCCTTTTGTTTTAGGATAGAATGTTCTGTAGATATCTGCCAGATCCATTTGATTCATAATTTCTCTTAGTTTCTCTGTGTCCCTGTTTAGTTTCTGTTTCCATGATCTGTCCATTGGTGAAAGTGGTGTGTTGAAGTCTCCCACTATTATTGTATGAGGTGCAATGTGTGCTTTGAGATTTACTAAAGTTTCTTTAATGAATGTGGCTGCCTTTGTATTTGGAGCATAGATATTCAGGATTGATAGTTCCTCTTGGAGGATTTTACCTTTGATGAGTATGAAGTGTCCCTCCCTGTCTTTTTTAATGACTTTGGGTTGGAAGTCAATCTTATCAGATATTAAAATGGCTACTCCAGCTTGTTTCTTCATACCATTTGCTTGGAAAATTGTTTTCCAGCCTTTCATTCTGAGGTAGTGTCTATCTTTTTCTCTGAGATGAGTTTCCTGTAAGCAGCAAAATGTTGGGTCTTGTTTGTGTAGCCAGTTTGTTAGTCTATGTCTTTTTATCGGGGAGTTGAGTCCATTGATATTAAGGAAAAGTAATTGTTGTTTCCTGTTATTTTTGTTGTTAAAGTTGGCATTCTGTTCTTGTGGCTGTCTTCTTTTAGGTTTGTTGAGGGATTACCTTCTTGTTGTTTCTAGGGCGTGGTTCCTGTCCTTGTATTGGTTTTTTTCTGTTATTATCCTTCGAAGGGCTGGATTCGTGGAGAGATAATGTGTGAATTTGGTTTTGTCGTGGAATACTTTGGTTTCTCCATCTATGTTAATTGAGAGTTTGGCTGGGTATAGTAGCCTGGGCTGGAATTTGTGTTCTTTTATTGTCTGTATAACTTCCGTCTAGGATCTTCTGGCTTTCATAATCTCTGGTGAGAAATCTGGTGTAATTCTGATAGGCTTGCCTTTATATGTTACTTGGCCTTTTTCTCTTACTGCTTTTAGTATTCTATCTTTATTTAGAGCATTTGTTGTTCTGATTATTATGTGTCGGGAGGTATTTCTTTTCTGGTCCAGTCTATTTGGAGTTCTGTAGGCTTCTTGTATGTTCATGGGCATCTCTTTCTTTAGATTTTGGAAGTTTTCTTCTATAATTTTGTTGAAGATGTTTGCTGGTCCTTTGAGTTGAAAATCTTCATTCTCATCCACTCCTATTATCCGTAGGTTTGGTCTTCTCATTGTGTCCTCGATTTCTTGGATGTTTTGAGTTAGGATCTTTTTGCATTTTACATTTTCCTTGATTGTTGTGCCGATGTTCTCTATGGAATCTTCTGCACCTGAGATTCTCTCTTCCATCTCTTGTATTCTGTTGCTGATGCTGGTATCTATGGCTCCAGATTTCTTTCCTAGGGTTTCTATCTCCAGTGTTGCCTCATTTTGGGTTTTCTTTATTGTGTCTACTTCCCTTTTTAGGTCTAGTATGGTTTTGTTCATTTCCATCATCTGTTTGGATGTGTTTTCCTGTTTTTCTGTAAGGACTTCTACCTGTTTGATTATGTTATCCTGTTTTTCTTTAAGGATTTGTAACTCTTTAGCAGTGTTTTCCTGCAATTCTTTAAGGGATTTTTGTGCTTCCTCTTTAATGTCTTCTACCTGTTTACCAGCGTTCCTTTGTATTTCTTTAAGTGTGTTATTAAAGTCCTTCTTGAAGTCCTCTACCATCATCAGGAGATATGCTTTTAGATCCGTGTCTAGCTTTTCCGGTGTGTTGGGGTGCCCTGGACTGGGCGAAGTGGGAGTGCTGGGTTCTGATGATGGTGAGTGGTCTTGGTTTCTGTTAGTAAGATCATTACGTTTACCTTTCGCCATCTGGAAATCTCTGGGGTTAGTTGTTGTCTTTGTCACTGTTTAAAGATTGGAGCAGAAGCTGTGTTCCACTCACCAGCAGTCTCAAAATCCTGTGGCGGGGGTCATGGGTAGCTGGGGTACCCTGGTGCTGGTCCAGCCGGAAGAGGCCTGTGGTCCTACTCAGGCCGGTTTTCTGCTTCCCTAACTAATGCAGTCTCTGGTCCCGCGCAATTGGATTGGAGCAGAAGCTGTGTTCCACTCACCAGAAGTCTTAAGATCCTGTGGCGGGTGTTGTGGGTAGCTGGGGAGTGTCAGCCGACCCTGAGCCTTAGCTGCCCCGGTGCTTTTCTGACCAGAAGAGGCTTGTGGCCCTATGTAGGCCGGATTTCTCCCTCCCCAACCAAAGCAGTCTCAGTTCCTGCGTGATTGGACTGGAGCAGAAGCTGTGTTCCACTCACCAGCAGTCTCAAAATCCTGTGGCGGGGGTCCTGGGTAGCTGGCGGGTGTCAGGCGACCCTGTGCTCTAGCTATGCAGGTGCTGATCAGGCCGGATGAGGCCTGTGGCCCTACTCAGGCCGGTTTCTGCTTCCCTAACTAATGCAGTCTCAGGACCCGCACAATTGGATTGGAGCAGAAGCTGTGTTCCACTCACCAGAAGTCTTAAGATCCTGTGGCGGGTGTTGTGGGTAGCTGGGGAGTGTCCCCAAGTTTTTTATTAGCTTGAAATTATTTCCCATCATAACATTTAAAAAGATCAGCAGCTAGCCAAAATAATAAGACTTCTCCCTTTTTGGTTATGGAAATAGAAATTCTACTATAAAATTATAGAAAGTGTGTTTAACAAGTTAAATTGGAAAAAATCTACCTGGAAATCATGTGTGTGTGTGTGTGTGTGTGTGTGTGTGTGTGTGTGTGTGTGTGTTTGCGTGCGCAAACTTCAGAAATGTGGAGTATTATCTGATTGATGTGTCCTTTGTTTTCCTCTTTCATTGACAAAATACTGGACAAATGCAATTCAGAGAAAGAAAGGGTTTTTTTTTCCCCACCTCATCCTCACAGTCATATGAACAATGAAATGTAGCAATCTGATGGTTCCAGTGGTCTTATAGGAGGAACAATATGAACTAACCAGTATCCCCAGAGCTCATGTCTCTAGCTGCATATGTAGCAGAAGATGGCCTAGTTGGCCATCATTGGGAGGAGAGGCCCTTGGTCTTGCAAAGATTATATGCCCCAGTACAGGGGAATGCCAGGGACAGGAAGCAGGAGTGGGTGGGTTGGAGAGCAGGGTGGGGGCGAGAGTATAGGAGGCTTTGGGATAGCATTTGAAATGTAAATGAAGAAAATATCTTAAAAAATAAAATAAATGAAATATTACATAAAAAAGAATTAAGACACCACACAATAGCAAAATTACTAATTCAAAGTAACAATGAAAATATATTTAGGGCTCAGGATTGCTAAGACAATCAGAAATATGTGTTTTATTTTTATTTATTTTTTATTTCCGGCACTCAGTGTTGGCATTCAAGTGTCTTCTTCTGAATGTAATGCCATCTTTTTTCCTCTGAGGATATATTATGCATGTAGTGCACAAATACATATTTCTGATACTTGTGACACACAGGATGAGAACCACTTTTCTTCAAGAAGCCCAGTACTTCAAATTAGGCCAGAAAACCATGATAGGGGAACTCATATATCTATAGCCATATCAGTGCAACACTCAGAACTCATCCGAGAAGTTTCTGTGTGCTGTGAAGGTGGTTCTCAAACTGACTAAAGTGCAGAGAATGAGTGATTCTGTCATGCCCAGTCACAAATGGGATATCTATAGCATTCCCCTCACCAGAAGGCTCAAGTAAAATTATGAAAAAGGAGAATGGAAACATTGTAATAGCCAGTTGTCATGAAGAATCACAAGAAAGCAGTGTCTACTGGCTATGGCACTACGACTGCACTCATGAATTCTCCACAGCTGTGGTTGCCTACATAAGACAGGCACAATACCAGGACAGGCAACTCTCTAGCATGAGAGAGGTGTTCATTAGACACCAGGGCTAACTGAAGAGATTTTGACAGTTCCGGGCTTTGGGGCAAGGAGAATGACTTTTCCATAAAGATGTGGCCCCAAGTAAGCCAACCAAGTTCCCATAGGTGGCGTCACAACAGAAATTGGCTTGGTGGATTATAAATAATAGAGGATATGAAGGTGGCAGACTTGGGAATGTGGGGGTGAATTTACAGGACTTAACAGGTGACTATGATCCTAAGTGTATTTATACATATTTGATATTCTCAAAGTATAATTAAAATAATATAGTTTAAATATATTACTCCAAAATCATACTATGCTCTTAAGTGTATGAAGGGAAACACATATTTATCCCTATAATCCATTTACAATGAAGTTCTGAGCAAAATAACATCAAACATTAAGTATTTATATAAATTACATTTATTCATGGTGTGGAGAGCAATGGAGTTTATGAAGAATGAATGACAACTTCATAGTAAAAATTAATCCATAATTTTAGAAAATGAGACTTCAAGGGCTGGTGAGATGGCTCAGTGGGTAAGAGCACCCGACTGCTCTTCCGAAGGTCCAAAGTTCAAATCCCAGCAACCACATGGTGGCTCACAACCATCCGTAATGAGATCTGACTCCCTCTTCTGGAGTGTCTGAAGATAGCTACAGTGTACTTATATATAATAAAAATAAATAAATCTTTAAAAAAAAAAAAAGAAAATGAGACTTCAAGAAAGGGAGAAAAAAAATAATTTACTGCATTTGCTTCCTTCATGACTCAATTTTGCTGTTCTTCGGAGTTTAAAGAAATCTGTAAAGACATATGAACACTGGGAAAGACTCAGATGTCCTCCATACATTAAGGCCATGAGGCAGCTTTATGTTCTTAGCATTGGCTCTTTGTGACTTCTGCATCCCTCCTTGTGACATTGTAGGCTCACAGAGATGGTTTCTTCCTAATTATTCCTAATTGCTTCATTGCATTTGCTCTAGTGATTTGCACAACTTTGTACTGATATATAATTCGTGGAAAGTCATTTAAAAGTTCTCAGTCCCTATGTCAACAGTTTTGTGGATCTAGAATTGAGTTTAAAAGCATTCCTGTCAGCAAACAACATGGGGCAGGGACATGCAGGCTTAGAACCAGACAGGCCCTGGAGTGAGTGTGGAGCTCTGCAGATGGAGTATTACAGCAGAGTGGTCTTGGAATTGGCATTTATCTCACAGGAATTGTGATCATGTTCTCACATAAGGCTCCTTCCATAGTTGTAAAATTTTCCTGCTTTCTCCAGAGTTTTAGATCCCAAATGCTTCAGGGAACAACTTCTAACAATTGGTAGTGGAACTTGACAGAGGGCAGGAGGCACCAAGGAGGAGTCTTAGGCACAGTATAAAAAAGACAAATACAGAAATGGATGCTCACAGCCATCCATTGGATGGAGCACAAGGTCCCCAATGAAGGAGCTAGAGAAAGTATCCAAGAAGCTGAAGGGGTTCGCAGCCCCATAGGAGGAACAACAATATGAACTAACCAGTAACTCTACAGCTCCCTGGGATTAAACCACCAATCAGAGAAAGCATATAGTGGGACTTTAGCTGCATATATAGCAGAGAATGGCCTAATCAGTCATTAATGGGAGGAGAGGCCTTTTGTCCTGTGGAGGTTCTATGCCCCAGTATAGGGGATTGCAAGAGCCAGGAAGCAGGAGTGAGTGGGTTGAAGAATAGGGGGAGGAGGATAAGGGATTTTCAGAGGGGAAACTAGGGAAAGGGCTAACATTTGAAATGTAAATAAAGAAAATATCTAATAATAAAGAAAAGAAAAAGGAAAAAAAGGAAGGAGATATGACAGAAATATGCAGCTTGATCTGACTTTACAAAATTTTATTTCATGTGTTTGTAACAGAGTGTACCACAGGTGTGAAGGAGACATTGTCTATCAAAAGGGGATAACAGATCCCCTGGATTTGAATTCACAACAGTTGTGAGATGCCACATAATGTTCTAGAAACAGAACCTTGAACACCTGAAAAAGTAACAGATGCTATTAAGCACTGAGCCATCTGTCCAGCACTTGAATCCGAGTTTTCCTGTGTTCTTTAGATCCCAAACCAGATGATCATATTTCTACTTCAAGCACCTTTATGCTCTGAAATATCTTTCCATCCCATATCTGGTTCTTCAAATTCAAGAATGTAGCTCATGTGAGAAGACAGTGAGCTCGACCTTGGAAGAAATAAAGACTAGAATCCCATAGTCTCCCAAAGGGTTTTCCTTACCTATGCTACTGGGTAAGAATTGGTTTTCTCCTTTCACCTTTTGTATCCCTGGATTGGAACTCAGATCCTTACATTGAGGGGCAAGCAATGTTATAATTAGATCCATTTCCCTGACTTCCTTTAGATTTTTTAATCGAACTGGAGTACTAGCAAGTAAATATGAGGTGATAATGGCTGGTGATGAAAGGGGATTTTTCATTTGTGCAAGGCAATGTTATCCACAGAGAGAGAATGAAAGGGAAAATACTTTCCAGTAATTGATTCCACAATAAAGCAGTTAACTTGTAGAATTGGGTAAATAGGTTAGAGGAAAATAATTCACTGCAGAGGAAGGTAATGCATTTGGATTATTTAAATGATTTACTGTCACTTCACTACTACTGAACAACAAAGAAGATGCCCCTGTAGGCTTAAATAGTGACAGTTTAGTATTCTTATATATTCTATGTATGTGTGTGTGTGTGTGTGTATGTTGTTGTTACTGTGTTGGTTTTTTGGATTTACTCATTAAACCATCCTTGACAATAAATTCTTGAATGTCCATATCATCTTCAATACTGGTTTGGGCATGGCTTAGCCTTAAAGCTTTGTGGCATCTACATTTTTTTTTCATATTTAAAGAGGATTCATGAGAAAAATTAGTTTAGCATTTTTCAAAGAAGGTGTTTAAAAATCAACTTAAAATTCAGACATTAAAAGTTAACAAAAATCCCAGCACTTGGGAGGCAGAGACAGGCAGATTTCTGAGTTCGAGGTCATCCTGGTCCACAAAGTGAGTTCCAGGACAGCCAGGGCTATACAGAGCAAATCCTGTCTTGAAAAGCCAAAAAAAAAAAAAAAAAAAGAGTTAACAAAAAAACAGATCAAAGAGAGCAATCTGCTGATACTGGAAGTGTTACCTCCTTCCAGCCTAGCAAGGCTGGCTGTGACCAAGCAGAGCCACCTGCTGTGCTGCTCCTTTGATGTGCCACTACCTGCCCAAGGCCCAACCTGCCTCAGGCCTCTCTTCCAAGACTTTCAGGAGTCAGCACCAGAATGCTAGTTCCCACTAAAAGGCTGACCTATCTACTTCAAAGGAACTTTGCTTGGCCAGGGACAGGCCTCCCTTTTCTTTATAAAGTGTGTTTGCTGACATTAAAATTGAACCTTGAGCAGAGCCTTGTCTTGGTTCCATCTTTATCTCGCTGCCTAGCCCCTCTTCTTTTCCAGGTTTCCAAAATGCCTTTCCAGGCTAGAACCCAGACCTGTGATCTGCTGGCCGGACACAACATGGAAGTATTGTGACAGCTATAATTAGTTTCAAATCTTTTGTAATTATATTATATTGAGGAAGGCAATCCCTAATATAGAATGATGCCTTATGAACCTACTTATATTGGAATTCATTCCTGTGTGCACTAGGATTCATTTAAAGCAAAAATGCCAGCAGACTCCTTCATGATAGTTCACAGTAAAGGATGTACACGATTCTTTACCCAATGTGTATAAATTGTTTTATGCACAGACAATGGAATTCTCTACAACATAAAAGTCAACAAAGAGGAACTATACAACATGGATGAAACATTTCAAAATCTTAATCTGAAGAAGGTTATGCACACTGATCTATGATGTTTTCCTTCTCCCATACCCCTTAATACCTGGGCATTTTTGAAGGAAAATATAAATATGACCACACCAAGCATCATTGACAAGAAGGTTTTTATTGTAGATATTGAAGGTGAGCACATCCAGAGGTATCTGGAGCAGTCTATGGCACCAAGAAAAAGTGGTACTTTGACATGGCCAGTATACTGAACTGGGACACCAAAGGTGAGAAGAAGCAGGGTGAAAGAAGAAGAAAAGACATAGAAAAGGGGGACAAGAAATCAACAAACAAACAAACAAAAAACAAACCAAAAACAAAGCAAAGTGGCATGTGAAAAAAACAAGAGGAGGACCCTGAGAAGAAACAAGAGCACAATAGCACATGGACAAATTGATGGATTTTATAGCAGAGAAAACCTGGGGGAAGGAAAGTGAAACTCGGGGTCTAGAGAGGTTTAGGTGCCTGGTATGAGAAGTGATGAAAGGAGCTAAGACTCTATAAGAGATACTTGAAATGTGAGAACTATTAGCCAGCATCTGCTCTAATATGTTAATATGCACCTCAGTCATTTAACCTGAGTGTCTTTGGGACCACTCTTTTTTTTTTCTTTTAATTAGATATTTTCTTATTTACATTTCAAATGTTATCCCTTTCGCTAGTTTCCCCTCTGAAAATCCCCTATCCATTCCCCCCTCCCCCTGCTCCCCAACCCACCCACTCCTGCTTCCTGGCCATGGCATTCCCCTATACTGGGGCATAGTACCTTCACAAGACCAGGGCGTTGCCAGGCGGTGGTGGCACATGCCTTTAATCCCAGCACTTTGGAGGCAGAGGCAGGCAAATTTCTGAGTTTGAGGCAAGCCTGGTCTACAAAGTGAGTTCCAGGACAGCCAGAGCTATACAGAGAAACCTTGTCTCAGAAAAGAAAAGAAAAAAAGAAAAGAAGAGAAGAGAAGAGAAGAGAAAAGAAAAGAAAAGAAAAGAAAAGAAAAGAAAAGAAAAGAAAAGAAAAGAAAAGAAAAGAAAAGAAAAGAAAAGAAAAGACAAGACAAGACAAGACCAGGGCGTCTCCTCCCATTGATGACCGACTAGGCCATCCTCAGCTCCATATGCAGCTAGAGCCATGAGTCCCTCTGAGTGTTTTCTTTGATTAGTGGTTTAGTCCCAGGGAGCTCTGGAGTTACTTTCCTCCTAAGGGGCTGCAAACCCCTTCAGCTCCTTGTGTACTTTCTCGAGCTCCTTCATTGGGGACCCTCTGCTCCATCTAAAGGATGACTTTGAGCATCCACTTCTGTATTAGTCAGGCACTAGCTGAGTCTCTCAGGAGACAGCTATATCAGGCTCCTGTCAGCAAGCTCTTGTTGGAATCTGCAATAGTGTCTAGGTTTGGTAGTTGTTTATGGGATGGATCCCCATGTGGGGCTGTCTCTGGATGGTCCTTCCTTCAGTCTCTGCTCCAAACTTTGTCTCTGTAACTCCTTCCATGGGTATTTTGTTCCCTCTTCTAAGAAGGATCGAAGTATCTACACTTTGGGCACCAAACACTCTTGTGATGTTAAAATTGTGTAAGAGGTTGGGTAAAAGGGAAAGGCCCTGCTTATGTTTATGAATAATGAAAAACTATTTCTTCTGCATGTCATTCTGCAGTGCACTTTGTATTCCAAGGACTTACAGGAGAGTTCCAATCCTGATTCCTAATTACTTCTTTGAGTTGCTCTTGTAATTTTCACATCTATATTTTGTTTTGTTTTGTGACAGGAACTCAGTACTAATGAGTTTAAAAGTAACTGCAGACCCTTGTGGAAATGCTATCATCACATTCAAGTGCTGGGAATAAAATGGCCAATCTTCTGGGAAAGAATACCAGGAGATCATGAACCTTTAAATGAGGAAGTGAGTCCCACCACAGTTTCAACAGAGACTCACTTCTCAAGATGACAGCCACCACAATAGTGCCATCCAGACCTGAGGTGAGTGACCAGTGCACAGGAGTAGTGAGAACTAAGAATATTAGAACTCAGGTTTTGAAGAAGTCATGCTTATCCTCCTGAAAGCATCTTACTTTCTTCTCAAGTGCCGGTCTTAGTTGTAGTTGAACTAAAAATCTGTATTAAGAATTTTGTTCAATGGCTCTGCTCAAAGGGAGGATGGAGGGAAGAAGGGAAGGGGAGAGGGAGAGAAGGACAGAGGGAGCAAGAAAAGGAGAAATTTAAAATTTTCTCTTTTAATTTCATAATTATAATTTTATCTTATGATTTTCCTATTAGAAAAATTGAATTTTATGGAAGGGTCAAGATTATTACTTAAATGTAATGAATTAAAAGAAAAGAGTAAATGCATGTAAGGGGTAAGATTTTTTCTTGGTACTCCAGCTATTCTATAATATGAACAATATTTCCTGATTATTATTGTTTCACTACATATACCCTAAAATTGTTTTCATATGGTTTTAGTTCACCTATTTTCTGTAAGAATATACATATAAAGTGCTCTTTTCATAAGTATCCTGTCCATTTAGTTCTGTCCACTTCTGGAATACAGACATAGGTGTGTTTGGCTTTCTCTATTCCTATTGTCATGGCCCATGTCTAGACATTCAGAAGATATGATGTATTTGCCTGATGTAAGTAATTGCTGTTAATAGGTGACTCCAAAACCAAAACAACAAAAACAAAATTCTACTATATTAAACACTTATTAAATATGCCTCCATTTTTCCTTATAAAAAAAACAAATTCATTATTATGACCCTAAACTCAATATCACCTAACTATAAGCCCCTGACAAGTTTGCTTTAGTTGACTGTAACCTTATTTTTTTTTTTACTGCCACCAGTATAGCTCTGAACAATATAACAAGAATATCTCATATATTAATCATAATCCCCTTATAGTTATTCTCCCCTTGCATTTTTCACCTCCATTTTCCTGACACTATTTCAGACCCCTGTATATATCTTATAATACTTTTCACTTTGATGACACATTTGTGCTGTTCCCCTTCCTTTGATTCGAGTCCTATTTTTTAGTTATTAATGTATTTATTCACTTTCCATCCTAATATAAGCCCCCTCTCCACCCAGTACCCTCTCACATAGACACAGGTCCTCCTTTCATTCTGTCCTTCCCTTTCTCCTTTTAAAAACAGGATTCCCTGCTCCCAACCCCAGTATCACCCTCCCACCTCCTCCACCTCTAGCACATCAAGTCATTGCAAGTCTAGGCTCACCCTTTCACTCACAGGCAAGGCAAGGCACCCCAGTTAGGGAAACAAGATCCACAGACATGCAACAGATTCAGGGACAGACCGTACTCCAGTTTAGGAGATTCACAACATGAAGATCAAGCTGTACTTCTGCTACATATGTGCAGGAAGCCTAGGTTCAACCCATGCTTGATCTTTGGTTGGTAATTCATTCTCTGGGATCCCACAAGGGTATAGGTTAATTGACTCTATTGGTCTTCTTGTGGATTCCATGACCTCTTCAGGTCCCTCAGTCCATGTCCAGACTTCCACAAGACTCCCTAAGCTCCAACTAATGTTTGAATGTGAGTCTCTGCATCTGTTTTCATTGGGTGCTGGGTAGAACCTCCAAAGGACTGTAATGCTAGGTTCTTGTCATCATTAATAGTGTTAGGGATTGGTTCTGGCCCATTGGATGGATCTCAGTTTGGGCAAGTCATTGGTTGGACAGTCCCTCAATCTCTGCTCTATTTATGTCTCTGCACATCTTATAAGGACACATTTTGCATTGAAGGTTTGTGGGTGGGTTGCTGACCCTATCCCTACACTGGGATTCCTTTCTGGCTACAGGAAGTTACCATTTCATGATCCATATCCTTCACTGCCAGGAGTCTCAGGTTGAGACATCTTCATAGACACCCTGGGTACTCCTACTGTCCCAGGTCTTTGGTACATACTAGAGATTCTCTACCCTGCCCCCTGCCGTTTTGCATTCTCTCTCTCCTGCTCTACCTACACCTTATCACCCATAACCCTGCTCTCCCTACTCTTCTCCTCTCCTACCAAGTTCCCCCATTCCATTCATCTCTGATAGATATTTTATTTCCCCTCCCGAGAAAGATTTAACCATCCTCCCTTGGGTCCTTGTTATTTGGCTTCTCTGTGTCTGTGCGTTGTAATATGGTTATCCTATATTGTATGGCTAACATCCACTTATAAGTGAATACATATCATGCATGCCATTTGGAGTCTGGGTTACCTCACTTAGGATATTCTCCAATTCCATCCATTTGCCTGTAAATATCCGGATGTCCTTTCTTTTAATAGCTGAGTAGTATTCTATTGTATAAATGAAGCACAGTTTTTGTATTGATTCTTCAGTTGAGGGACATCAAGGTAATTTCCAGTTTCTGGCTATTACTAATAAAGCTGCTCTGAACACAGTTCAGCAATTACACTTGTGGGATGATGGAGCATGTTTAGGTATATGCCCATGAATGGTATAGCTGGCCTTGAGGTAGAACTATTCTCAATTTTTTTGAGAAGTGGACAAACTGGTTTCCAGAATGGTTGTACAAGAAATGCTCAATGTCCTTAGTCATTGGGGAAATACAAATCAAAATGACCATATGATTCTACCTTAAACCCATCAGAATGGCTAAGATTAAAAACAAAACAAAACAAAACAAAACAACACAAAACAACAACAACAACAACAACAACAACAACCCTCAAGGAATAGTACATTCTGGCCAGGATGTGGAACAAAAGAAACACATGTACATTGTTGATAGGAGTGCAAACTTGTACAAACTTGTACAAGAGCTCTATTTTTCCCTGTTTGATCTCCTTTTTAGTTTGATGGCCTATAAGCACTTTCTCTCTATACTTACCTACACATGGATATTGTGATTTATGTCCATGTTTGAGAAAGAAGATTTGATTTTTACCGTTTATGGTATCTTGCTAAAATAATTGCAATTGCATATAGGTTCTAAAATTTTCATATTACTTTCCTCTACGTAGTAACAAAATTGTGCTGTGCACAGATAGTATACTTCTATTATCTGTTGATAACATAATTTTTGCTGTTCGGAAAAATGCAGCAGTTAATATGGATGTGTAGTATCTCTGTTGTAGGACATACAGTCCTTTGGGAATATGCCAAGAAATTTAATAGCTGTGTTATATTGTAATCCTATTTTTAGTTTTTTGAGATATCTTTGTATTTATTTCTATAATTACTTAACTCTTTTACATTATAATATGAAGATTCTTTTTTGTCCACACCATTGTCAGCATTTGTTGTGGTTTATTCTCTTGATGTTAATTATTCTAAGGGGTTCAATGAAGTCTCAAAACATTTGTAATTTGTGTTTAATTGATAGATACAAATATTGAGTACTTAAACTATTTACTGTCCATTTGTTCATTGCCTTTAAAGAAATCCATGCCCATTTCATTAGCATGATTGTTGACTGGAAAGATTGTGAAAGCATTGTTTGATCTTTATACTCCTTTATATATTCAAGATCGTAATCTATTGATTGAAATACAGAAATTGATGATTTCTTCCTATTTGGTAGATTAAATCTATACTTGGTAAGTAGGGTTTTTTGTTTGTTTGTTTGTTTGTTTTAATGTGCAGAAAGCTTTTAATGTTGTGTTGTTTCTCTCATTAGTTCTTGGTGCCTCCCCTATGCTATTAGTATTGATGTCTCTACCTATATCTTATATTTCTAATATTTTCTTCTGATAGTTCTAGCATGTTGGCTGTAGATTAATTAATATTTTTGCGTGCGCAAGGTGAGGGAATATAGATACAATCATATTATGCAGGTGAATATCCATTGTATACAAAGTTATTAAGGATCAGAAGGTCTGATCATTGAGTTATACCAACCATTCAATAAAGAGATTGTGTCTTCCTGATATTCATCCTTAGACCTGCTGTGACTCAGCAGGGCGTTGGAATGGAATGTCTGAAACTTTATCCTTATTCAAGATTGGTCATTCCTTCTGTGGCTTTGTATCCTCTATCTTGCTAAGATCCTTGTTCAGCTTTTGTTATTATGATGAACAAGAGTTGATGACTTAACAAGTGAGGATCCAGTAACTCTATAATTGGAACTGGATAATATACTTTTTAATATTTTTGAAGAAAAGTAACACTAATTTTTTAAGCTTCTACAACATTTTACTTTCCTATAGAGTCTACACTAGGGTTCTTTTCCTCCATATATTAAGCCATTTTATTTTCTGTTATATAAATAAAATATTGGAATGAATGTTTTATTTAAGCTAACTTTATGTAATAATGCACACTCAAAATGCATGTCCAGGGTCTGTAGATCATAATAAAATTATTTACTTTTTAAATAGGAATGAAAATGATTTCTGAAAACGTTACAATGGGAATTTTTCTCTTCTGCCAGATTATAGTGGGAGTGCTTGGCAATTTCTCAATACTATTTTATTATGTCATTTTGATATTCATTGGAAAGCATTTACTGCCCAAAGACTTGATTATAGAGCACTTGACTTTTTCCAACTGCTTGACTATCATCTTAAGGGGCATTCCAAGGACAATGTCATATTTTGGATTTAATGTCTTCCTGGATGACATTGGATGTAAATTGATCATGTATATTTCCCGAATAACAAGAGGTATGTCCATGCATGCCACATGCATATTGAGTTGTTTTCAAGCCATCACAATCAGATCCAGCAACTTCAAGTGGATGAAGCTTAAATACAAAGCCACCAAGTACATTGGTCCCTTCTGCTTAGTCTCTTGGCTTTTCCACCTGCTTCTAAACATTTTGATTCCAGCAAGAGTGTCAGGCCCCAGTTACAAGGAAAATGTGACTAATAGGTTGAGCTATGAATACTGCTCATTATTTACTTCTGACCATGTGGGAGCTGCACTCTATATGTTCTTATTGTGCTTCTCGGATGTTTTATGTCTAAGTCTCATGGCCTGTTCAAGTGTCTCCATGGTGAGTACCCTTTACAAACATAAGAGACAAGTTAGGAATATTCACAGTGCTCAACACTTTCAGAAAGTCTCACCTGAAGACAGAGCATCAAAAAATATCCTCATCCTTCTGTGTATATTTGTAATCTCTTATTCATTGTCTTCCCTTGTTGCTGTCATTAGGACCTGTTCCAAATATCCAGTGCCATGGGCACTGAATATATTTACGTTGATAGAAATATGCTTTCCAGTAGTTTCTCCCTTTGTTCTCATCACCAATATGAAGTTAAATTTTAGCCTGTTTTTACCGTGCTTTGGTAAGAGATAACTACCACCAAGAATCATATGAGCCCTGGTTATCTTTTCTTATATATTGTCATATGCTTTTATCTGTTGTTCAGTGCTAAAAGTGCAATTTGAAACCATTAAGTTTCTTGTACGAGACTCCATTATGTGGAGTGATCAGTAATTGTTTTGTGGAAAACATTTTACAGACGCGTTGTCTATACTTCTTGTTCCTCTGACAAAATACCTGACAAAGATAAGAAAGAAATGTTTCCTTCCCCTCACAGTCTGAAGTATGTGTGCATCATGTAAGGTAGAAGCAGTAGGGGAGATGGATTTGTGGAGAGAGGAGTATAAAGTATGTGGTAACATTGTGTTTATAGGCAGAAAGTTGAGATGTGAATTTCTGTGCTCATTTCTGTTTTCTTTAGACTCTTTTTATATCTCTACATATATCTCTATATATCTCAGCCTAATTATATCACCCAGATTCAAAGTGGGTTCTCTGCATTGGATTGATCCTCTCTGAAACAGGCATATAGTCATGTGGACAATGATATGCCAGGATCGTAAGTCCATAATATCAACTTGACACACGTACATAATATGATAACCATAAAAATATTGGTGGATAGTTTTTTTGTCCCGGATATTCAGATGTGGTTTGACATGCCCCAAATATGTTTGCAGGTGTTGGCATTGTCATGTTTATTGGACTATATTCTATATCAATGTTGTGCAATGACTGTGTTTTCCATCACCTCTAATTAGTTAATAAGGTAATGGCAAATCAATAGTTGAGCATTAGAAAAGATAAGGGCAGGACTTACAATCTCAGTTTTAGAATCCTAAGATCAAAGAGACAGGGGTAGAAGAAAAGAAGTAGAAAGATCATGTGGGTGGACAAGGAGGATTTGCAATAAAGTTGTAATGGAAGAGCATCAATGAGGACACACAATGACTAGAGTGATCCAGGACAAAACCACATGGCAAATAAGCAGGCACTTGGCTGACTATCAGCAGCCTAGTCAAGTTAGAATATGCCCAGCTTAGAGCCAGTGGCTTGTTAATAAAAATAGCATGTCTATACCTGAATTTGGTAGCTAAGTGGGCTAGAAAAAGTATAGAAATGGAATACAGTTATTTGGGAGCAAAATGGGGCATACGAAAACTCCCTAAGTAATTTTATTTGTATTCAATGCAATAAATGTGGGACACAGAATCCAAGATTAGAGCATTAGCAAATTCCCAGATTGAAGGCAATTTCCTAGTGACAGGCAAGGAGGAATGTTAGATCAAGTAATGTTGACGGTTTCCTTCTTTCTTTCACATGTATTTATTTACTTTATATACTAATTGAAGCCCCGCACCGTCCTCTCCTCCAACCCCACCCACCCTAACAAATCTCACCTTCAATTATTCCCTCCCCTTCTTTTCAAAGAAGAAGAATTATCCATTTCATAATACCACATCCTGGGATTTCTAGTCCTGGAAAGACTTAGTATGTCTTTTCCCACATAGGCCCAATCAAGCAGTCCAGTTATGGGAAAAGGAACCAACGGCAGGCAACAGAGTCAGAGACAACTCCTGCTCCAAATGTTAGTGGACCCACATGAAGATCAAGGTGCACATCTGTTCCAAATTTATAGAAGGCCTAGGTGCAACAGTCTCATGGTCTCTTTTTTATTGGTTTAGAGTGAATTGGAGAGGGTTAAGTAGATGGAGTATGCACACAATCAGGTCTTTGTGGGTTGTCTATGCATATGTTTTGTTGGCCAATGGCCCTTATAAAGTTCAGCTACACTCCCAATGCTGAGCACATGAAGTGGGATGCTGAGCTCCTGCCCATAGCTGTAACATACAGAACCCATATCTGAGATACACCAAGATACTCGAATTTCACTGAGAAGCCTATGCACAGCACACATGGGGGAAAAATGCCAGCAGCTGAGGAGAATCTCATAATCAGGTGGGGTCAGGAATCCAGTTAAGCACAACTCCTGGTTACACTCCACAAAAGTGAACCTTGGGAGAGGCCAGCTACAAACACATGGAAAGCAGAAACACATGATTTCTGTGCATAAGAAGACAGGGATGGCTGAAACACAGCAGGATGTCTGAGACACAGAACACACAGAAGAAATCTGAACATAACCAAACTTTTAGTCAGGTAATAAATTAATAAAATTATAAGGAATAAGTCAAATAAGATTAAAAACTCAATAACATATGACTTTTGGACTCTGCATAATGCAGTATTACATGCTTTAAAGATAAAGTAAAGAAAAAGAGAGAAAGGACTAAAGTGTAAATGACACATTACTAATTATGATTTTCATTATTTGATACTTCTCACCCTGATGATTATACTGGTTTTTCATAAATATACACATTCACAAATAAAAGGGCTTTAGAGATACAAGAAAAGGAGAAATGTGAAAAAAATGAAGACAGGTCTTAGAAGAAAAAATAGAAAGAAAGTATTTTTAAAAAATATGACGAATATATGGCTGGATAGATCACTCAGTTAAGGGGACTGTATAATCCTCCAAATACCTAGGTTCAATTCCCTGCACCCATATAGCAGCTCACAACTGTCTGTAATTCTAGTTCCATGGGATCTGACAGTTTCAAACTCATGAAGGTAATTTTTACTTGGTAAGTCTTCATAGTTGATTTTTGGTATATAATTTATTAATATGAGAGAACATTTTATTGGACTAAAAGTGGAAAATGATGGGGGAGGGTTTTGTTAATTTTGTATTCAGTTGCTAATTCCTATGCCCAGAAATCAGGTTACAATCCAGACATTTGTCCTGTCCAGCAGGACCTAGTTATTCTATGGGTAGAGGAGGACCGAGGCCTGCAAGAGAAGCGGGAGGAGAAAGGGGAGCGAGACCAAGCAAAGAGTTGTCAAGGTCTGTTTAATGAAGGCTAAGCGCCAGGTTATAAGCACACAATTAGAAAAAATTGGGGAGGGGGCATAATAAAATACAGAGAAAGAGATGGACATCTGGGTGGATGCTGATTGCAGGCTTCTTGCAGCTTATCTTGGAATCTCGGCCCTAAAACAGTCCCGTGTGGCCTTCAAATATTCTGCAGTTTATCTTGGAGTGCCATAAAAAGTCCCAGGCACCAAATGGAGACATGGAGGAGGAGGTGAAGCTGCCTTAATCTAAGCAGTACTAGGCGCCAAGTGAAGGAGGGAGTGAAGCTGGCAGTCTCAGGTGCCAGGTGGAGGCAATGAAGTAGGGTCAGCGGATCTTCAGGGTGAGAGTTACTGAGGGCCTAGTTTCCCACAGTTTGGTCTCTCACAGACATTGACATTGTCATGATTATTGGAAAATCTCCTGTATCAATGATGTGTAAAGATGGCTTTCCATCACCTCTGGATAAATAATAAATTTATCCAGATTTATCCGCTAATAAATTACTGACCAATCACCAAATGAGCAGGAGAGGAGAGTAAGGCAAGACATCTGATCCTAATCTAGAGAACCCAAGAAAAAAAGAAACAGAGGCAGAAGAAAAGATATGGAGAGATCATGTGGATGTACTAGGAGGATTTGCTATGAGGTCATGATGAGAAAGCAGACATGAGGATACACATGGACTAAAATCAATCAGGACAAGACCAGGTGGCAAATAGTGGGGCACTTTGTTGGGACTTAGAAGCCTAGTCAAATTAGAATGTATCCAAACCTGCCAAACTCAGTGCCAACAACTTATTAATAAAAATACAAGTTTCTGTGTCTTTATTTGGGAACTAAAATGTGCTAGAATGGGTATAGAAATGCTCTGTTGTTATTTGTGCAAAAAGGGGGCAAAGAAATCCCCCAAAAGCTTTTACATAAAAATTGATCTTTGAATAAAAGCCTATATTTCAGGATGAAAAGGTTACAGGTTTCCCATTTTAAAATGCACAATTGACTATGAAGAGATAAATTAATATCTATCAATATTGATATAAAATTCCCCAAATAGAATCAACAAGGATACATATATATACACATACATACATACATACATACTTACATACATATATGTATTTGTCAACCCACAAACATTTATGACCATGGTATATTTTAATCTTTTCAGAAAACTGCTTGACATTATATAATCATAGGAAATATAAGAGGGTGGAAAGGAGGAAATAACAAACACTAAGGATGGTTGAAAATCCACAAGAAAGCCCTCTATATGGTTGTTTGTGTGAGTGTTCCTTTTGGCTTATCCTTAACAGATCTCAGAAATGATAGATTATTGACTAGAAAGTCTTATATGAGATGCATTCACTTGAGTATTTGGTCTGAGTATCTGAAGTCACCCAAATAATGCAGACTACTGGCATTGCTCCTTGTCACAAAGCAGAACTTTATAGTAAAATCCTCTTGCTGAAGACACCATGTATTTGGAGATAGTACATGAGTATTCAAGATCATATTGACCAAAATGACTCATCATTTCTGGGTACACTCTACAGTAGTTGAGATGCATTCAGGGTGATAAGGAAGAAGTCATTAATAACCTTAACCATCTGTGACCAATGTGAAATACAACAGTGAGCATCCTAGTAATATATGCCCATTACTACATTGGTAGTACTGTTATAAGGCTAACCAGCCACTTTCTAGTTTAATTTGGGTATTGTTCTCTAGTAATGATTATGAAGTTGTGGTTCGTGACCACTAGAATACACACATTTCTGATGATCTCACATATAGACATACCACTCAGCAACAAAACCACCACTGTATCAACAAAGATGAACTATGCTTGTAGATTTCTAGGAACAGAGGAAATATGTGCTCTCCAAGGGTCATTACCCACCGATTGAGAATATTGCTTTACAAGTAGTATGCTGGTGCTTTAAATCAGGCCAGAAATCCAATGTAGAAGACCTCACAGATCCCACGGATACAATGAATGCTATAAATTTGCTAAACAGACCTCTTGTAAAATTACCCTCTAAAGTTTTATATATCTAGCCATAGATTTCTGCAACATTAGTCTCATCAGAGAAATTTCTCTGTGCTGTGAATGGGGTTTCCACACTGACCAAAGTGCAGAGAATGAGTGACTCTGTAATACCCAGTCACAAATGAGGTATTTATAGCATTCCCCTCACCAAAGTTTCAGGTAATATGGTAAATAGGATGTAAAACTTCAATGATCTATATCTGAGATAGAATTAGAGAAAAATGTATCTATTAGATTTGACTGAAGCACTGTACTCATCAACTCACAACAAATGTACTCACTTGCATATGATATCCACAATATTAAGACAGTAAACAGTCTAGCATGAGGTAGGAGTTCAGGACACTCCAGACCTGAGGAGCTAGTGACAGATCATGGTTTCTGGGCATGGAAAAGCACTTTTCCATAAGAATATGGCCCCTAATTGGTAAGCCAAGCATCTCTGTGGGTGCATGGACATTAGAAACTGACTTGATAGGTTATAAAAAATAGATATATAAATTTGGGTGAGTTTGGAATATTTCAAAAGTTCTAGAGGACTTAGGAGGACAAAGGGTAAATATGACTAAAGTGCATTGTGTCCATATATGATACTCTCAAAGAATTAAGGAAAAAGATTATGCTTTAAAAATAATCTAATAGCTCTTCCAGCATGTGCTCCGCCAGTTTTACCAGTGTCCAGAGCCTTGCAAGGGCACAAAACCCTCTCTAGAGCCCTAAACTTTACCCCCTCATGTAAGATCCATATGCCCACCCACAAGTTTGGCAGTAGTCTTCTACTTTACTGGAATACAAGCAATAGTAGGACCCACATGGGCCACACAGGTACTTGGAATCTCAGAGGCAAAATTGTCACCTAAATTTCAGAGATCATTCAGGCTGCAAATCCTCCAACAAAGACATTCTACTGGACCTGAAGGCTCATTAGTCAACAAAACTACAAACTGTTCAGGCCAGAACATCAGAGAGAAAAAAGAAATCAAAGGCGAAAATATCCAAAGAGCATCCACCCATCAAAGAAATACTCATAAATCAACACCTACACTCATAATAGTCCAAACTCAGGTGACTAGAGGCCAGCTTAAGCATACAATCAACAACCGCCAGGGCAATATGGCACCACCAGAGCCCAGCTGCCCTATTACACCAAGCCCTTGATGTTCTAATACAGTTGGAACACTGGAAAAATCCTGTAAATCCAATCATAAGAAGATGACAGTGGCCCATAAAGAGGAAATTAATAAATCCCTTAAAGAAATCCAGGAATACATAGACAATCATGTGAAGGAGATGGATTAAATAGTCCCAGTCCCTAAAATGAAAATGGAAGCAATAAGTAAAACAAAAACGAAGAGAATCTTGGTGATGGAATATCTAGGAATGAGAACAGGAATGACAGATACAATGATTACTGAGAGAATAAAAGAGGTGGAATGGAGAGTCTCAAGTTTAGAAGATAAGATAGAAGCAAATGATATACCATTCAAAGAAAACTTAAACTTTTATTTCTAATTTTTTTTTTACTTATTCATGTTACATTCTGCTCACTGCCCCCCGCCCAGTCACATCCTCGAACAACCCTTCTCCCATCCTCCCTCTCCTTCTTTAAGTGAGTGGGCCTCACCCTGGGTATGCCCCTACCTTAGCACTTCATGTCTCTTGGAGGCTATGTGCTTCCTCTCCCATTGAGGCCAGACAAGGCAGCCCAGCTAACAGAACCCATCCCACAGACAGGTCACAGCTTTTGTGAGAGCTTCTGTCTCTCACAAAAGTCCCAAGTGAGTTTGGGACTCACTTGAAAACCAAGCTGCACATCTGCTACATATGTGCAGGGAAGCCTAGATCCAGTCCATGTATGTTCTTTGGTTGATGGTTTAGACTCTGAGATCCCCACGGGTCCAGGTTAGTTTCTCTATTGGTCTTCCTACTGAGTTCCTATCTTCTTTGGGGCCTACAATTCTTCATCCTATTCTATCATAAGAGTACACAAGCTGCATCTACTGTTTGGCTGTGGGTGTCTGTATCTGTCTGATTCAGATGCTAGGTAGAGCTTCCAAGAGGAAAACTTTCTCCTGAATGCAAGCATAGCAGCGTATCATTAGCAGTAGTAGGGACTGGTAACTGCTCATGAGTTGAGTCTCAAGTTGAGCCAGTTATTGGATGGCTATTCCTTCAGTCTCTGCTCCATCTCCTGTGCCTTCATTACTTGTAGACAGGATACACTTTGGAATAAAAGTTTTGTGTGTGGGTTGGTGTCTCTGTCACTCCATTAGGGTTCCTGCCTAGCAACAGGAGGTAACCTCTTCAAGATTCATATCCCTAATGTAGTAAGTCACAGCTAATATCACTCCCGTTGATTCTCAATTGCCTTCCTTATCCTAGATCTCTGCCTCCTCCTGGAGATGCCCCTCCACCTCCTTGCTCCTGTTAGTTTTAGATTTCTATTCATTTTCATGGATTTCTAGCCATCTCTCCTGTCCTTCCCCACACTTGATCCTGAACCCCCATTTCTCTTGCCATCCTTCCTCCATCTACCTCTTTTGACTATATTATTCCCTCTCCTAAATGAGAGTCAAGTTTCCATGATGGTTCTTATTCCTTGTTTAGGTGTTTGGGTTTATTGAGTGTAACATGGTACCTTCATTTTATGGCTAATATTCACTTACAAGTGAGTGCATACCATGCATGTCATTTTGGGAACAGGTTTCCCCACTCAGGATATAATTCTCAGGTTATATCCATTTTTTTTTTCGTAGCCGAACAGTATTGCATTGTGGAGATATACCACTTTTTCTTTATCCACTTTCAGTTGGGAGACATCTAGTTTGTTTCAAGGTTCTGGCTATTATGAATAAAGCTGCTATTAACATAGTTGAGCAAGTGTCTTTGTGGGATGTTGGAGCATCTTTTGGCTATATGCCCAGTAGTGGTATAGCTAACTCCTGATATTCAGGAAAGCAATATTTTCATAGTAATGCTTCTTCTAACCAACATTGCAATAATTTATTAACATCCAACACATCACCAACAGGAATAAATATCAGTTCATACAAATGTTGCATCTTTACACTTAAGACTTAACCACTGACATACATTGTGGCTAATTTATTACCTAATTTTAGAATCTTATATTTTTCAAGGAGAAATGCAGCTTGAAGCTTAAATAACCATCTTTATTTAACCAATAGATATATATTAAGAGCAAGGTCAAATTGTTTGTATAGATTTCCTGGGAGCAACCAGGAATTGGGGGCCAAAATTTAGCATTACAATACATAACAAAATACATAGAAGACATGCTTTTGGTCTGGGATATGACTAAGTAATACAAAATTTTCAGTGTCATGGTTTTAGAGGAATTTAGACTTCAGAATTTTTCATCCCTGATCTTCCACCATTCTTTGGGAAGATGGCAAACAGGGTTGTGTCTTTTGGGTTTTGAGGTGAAATAGTTCTTTGAAATGAGGCCACAGCCTCTGTATTAAGAACACACCTTGTGAATTTCAGGGAACATAATTCAAAGTAAAAATGATAGTTCTTTAAAAGTCTATCATGGTGGTACACTCCCTTAATCTAGGAAATGAAGATACAGAGGCATGTGAATCTCTGTGAGGTTAGGAGTAGTCAGGACTACATTGGGAGTTCCAGGAAAGTGAGGGCTTTATTACATGACACTGTATCAAAATAAAACAAAACAAAACAGACAAATGCAGGATAAATGCTTGAAGTAGTAGGAAAGGTCTAGAACCCTAAGACTGGGTAGGTGGAACATGTAGAATTAGAGTCAAGGTCATCCTCAAATTCTTGTTAAGTTTATGACCAAGCTATTCTACAAGACACCCTTTTGAAGAAATGAAGCACAGCCAAAAATAAAAAAGGAGAGAAAAAGAAGAGAGGCTAAAAAAAATATTACTGAATTTTGGCGACACCATATGAATTCCTCATAAGATCTGATCCTCACATCTTGTATATCAAACATATCTCAAAATGAAACATAAGCCATGCTCTGTGCCTACAGAGATTAGCCTGCTGTAGCTTCTATCGTTTCTTTGTTTCTCTTCAACCACTTCTTGGGCACTTCTTGCCCTCTGTCTCATTCAACTGCCAAAGGTTTGGGCATGGGGGATTCAAATGCAGCCTTTGGGACTCAAAACACTCTGGAAATCAGGAAATGTTAACAAGTTTAAAATGAGGCGTATGTGAGAACACAGAATCAGAAATCATGAGAGACACATGGCAATACTGATGTCCCCTCTAGTGTGGTACTGTCCCCTTTCACCACTGTGACCTATTATGCCTGCCTAACATGCATTCCCTTCCAGGGAAGCATCAACATTGCATTAGACAGGCAGAGCTTAGGTTGAGTTAGAATTCTATTTGTGATTCAGTTATTGAGAAAGTTCTCTTTTCACTGTTTTGTTTCCTTGCTTGTTTTTGCTGCTGTATGTAATCAACTGATAGGCCAAGATGAAACAACTGTGACAAAATTCTTAGTTGATTTTCACTTTAATCATGTGTCTCTTCTCTTTTTGATTTATAGTTTTTACATACATATTAATTTTGGGGACAGATTCTCAATTACAAGACAGAAATTGAAATACCATAGTTTACTCTGAAGATTCTCACCAGGACTGCTTTATAGTTCATGGAATCCTTTAACCCTGAGTCACAAGCAAAAGGCCATAAGTGGAAACAGAGTTTGTTCTAATAAAGGATTCTGCTGTACATTAGAGCAAGACATCTCTAACTCAATTTTCTCCCAAATGACAATGGCTCCTGGGCAAAGCAGGAGCTACAAAGACTCTGGGAGATATTTACCTGGTGTTTGAGGCCTGAAAACCAGACCCAGGAGCAGATGGAATTTTAATAGCTTTTGGAGCAGTTTTTTTTTTTTTATCATTTTACTCTGCAAAGACATGTTGGCCTTGTCAGAGAAATGGGAATCAAATGTGAGAAACATGTGGATATTTGTCTGAGTGATAAGTGCCTGATGCCTCCAGCCATGCTGAATATGTCGGGTAAGATATGTTAAATTGGAAAGAAAGCCATTTGCATTTGGGAAGAAGTACTAAGGAGGTGTTGTATTTTTTGTTATAAATGAGATTTTATAACACTCATGAAAATTGTTCAATGGGAAAATACCCACTGCTCTAAAATAGCAGGAATAAATCAAAATAAACTCATTGGTTGTTTCATGAACATGCTTACATGAAATTCATTTAAATGATGACAGATAGACTGAGGAGTTGACATTTGGACCAGAATTTATGGGTTTAGAGATATTGTGGAAAATATTTAATCTCAATGGGGATTTCTAATCTAATCTTAGATCATTCACTTCCTGGATAAAAGGCACACAACTTCTCTTATTATAGTAAGCCTTAAAAAGCACTAGGGCAGGGGAGATATCTACCTTCAATATTATGTCTATTTCCTTGCTAATTTTCCCATAATATGGTTTGTGATATTCTGTCTGGTCTGCTATTAAGTATAATTGGCTGGCCATCATGGCCATGATTTAAGAGTCTTTCTCCATTGGTGTCTTCTCTTTTCTTTCTACCTTCTCTCTCAGGTTTCTTTTCTAACCCTAAACCCGGCCTCTGTCTCTTCTGCCCAGCTATTGACTCTCACCATCTTTATTTAACCAATAGATATATATTAAGGAGCAAGGTCAAATTGTTTGTACAGATTTCCTGAGAGCAACCAGGAATTGGGGGCCAAAATTTAGCATTACAATACATAACAAAATACATAGAAGACATGCTTTTGGTCTGGGATATGGCTAAGTAGTGCAGGAACTGACGTTGTAATAAGGAAGGCCAAATATGAATCTCAGTGCACACTTAAATATATGGATCAGAACTCTGCCATGTGATCCCAGAACATGGAAGATAGAAACTAGGATTGGAAGTGGCTGCATGGCTTTCCAAATTGCCTATGACATATGAATAAGACACTTTGTCTAGATAGCTGAGCTGGCACAATGGTAGGTAAGGTGTCTGTTGTTGAAACATGGCTCTCACACACATATACAACAGGGACTCACCCATACAAAGTAAGTTGATGAATACTAGTGCTTCAGTGCAAAAGTTCAAATCTAGAATGATTTAAAATAGATGTGACTACATTGTTTCCTACTTCAAGGTCTGGATTTTCAGAGTTCTCAACCATCATCATGAAAAAGTTGCTGAAAATTTTCAAACAGCACATACATGAATGTCTAGACACCACTGCAAAGTCACTTTTTAGAATTTTAAATTTTTTATTTAAATATTTGTTTAGTAGTTGGAATTATTTAGTTACTTACTTATTTACTTATTTTGTGTGCGGTCAATGTTTTGTCAGCTGAGACATTATTTCAATGTGTAGCCCTGGATAGCATGAAAATTAGGAAAATCATAATCCCTTTGTTTCTATAGTGCTAGCATTAAGGGTGCCAACCACCACCACACCCTGTTGTTTATTTAAAATTTGTTCTCTATTAAATAGGTCCATTTCTAGAGCCTGCCAGGCTGTAATGGACTGAACCAAGACAATGTTGTACATAGATGACTTATAATCCCTGACCTTTAACCTCTTTAACTATGCTGAATACAGAAGCTCCTTGCTTCTAAAAATATTTAATAACTTTCTTACATATTCTGAGGTTAAAAACCACTGGCTTGGGCACCTGGTATAAAACAGGGGAAAGTTAAGGAAAGTAGTCTTAGTTCTCTTCTCCACAGAACTTCAAGTCTTGGACTGAGAGTTTATACAACCCCCAGTCTGCTAGTGAATGTCTCAGGAAGAAAAAGAGACACTTTTAAAAGTGATTTTAATCTTTATTTCTCAGTGGTTGTTCTCTAAAAATTCTCTCCAAAAAAATTCTCTCTGCTCCCTTTGTCCTCAGCACTTATACATCTCTTAGAATGATCACATGGTAAAAATTTCACCATGAGTTCACACTTAAATTCAACTCAAAAATCAGTTAAGGAGTTTATAACAGAGATGCTTACATATGTATCCATTATGACTAGTTTTCCAGATAGACATTCATTATCTGTCATTAAGAGTTAAAAATCATAATTTTGTGACTAAGTTACCATTGAAGGTTTATATTGATAAACACAGTCAAAATTTTATCTTCTGTTCCTGCACCTACAATAAATCATTAGTTTCTTTTTATGACTTTAGTTAATTGTTTTATAACAACTTGGAATTTGTTCTAAGTTGTAAATGCCTGCTTTCTATCTCAGAAGCAATTAACTCCTGACACATGGACATTGGCAGATTTCAAATTGCAGTTTTTACATCAGAAGGATTATAATAGCAGTCTTATTGTAAAGAGTTTATTAATTACAAGTAAAATTTTAGGAATTATTGTAGGATCATCAATAAGAATTTAGCAATCCGCAGTTGAGAATATTTTGTGTAACTCTGTACCCCATTTATTAATAGGGTTATTTGATTTTCTGGAGTCTAACTTCTTGAGTTCTTTGTATATATTGGATATTAGCCCTCTATCAGATGTAGGATTGGTAAAGATCTTGTCCCATCCTGTTGGTTGATGTTTTGTCCTATTGACATGTTATTTGCCTTACAGAAGCTTTGCAATGTTATGAGGTCCATTTTTCTCAATTCTTGATGGTAGAGCATAAGCCATTGGTGTTCTGTTCAGGAACTTTTCCCCTGTGCTCATGTATTGGAGGCTCTTCCCCATTGTCTCTTCCATTATTTTCAGTGTATGTGGCTTTATTTGGGAGGTGCTTGATCCACTTGGATTTGAGCTTTGTACAAGGAGATAAGGATGGCTCGATTTGCATTTTTCTACATGCTGACCACCTATGGAACAAACACCATTTGTTTTTAAAATGCTGTCTTTTTTTCAACTGGATGGTTTTAGCTGCTTTTTCAAATATAAAGTGATCATATGTGTATGGGTTCATTTTTGGTTCTTAACCATTGATCTGTTGATCTTCCTGCCTGTCTCTCTTTATATCACTATTCTTCTGTAGTACAGTTTGAGATCAGGGATGGTGATTCCTCCAAAAGTTCTTTTATTGTTGAGAATAGTTTTCTCTGTCCTGGGTGTTTTTTTTTTTTTATTCCAAATGAATTTGCAAATTGCTCTTTCTAACTCTGAAGAATTGATTTGGAATTTTGATGGGGATTGCATTGAATCTGTAAATTGCTTTCAGCAAGATGGCCATTTTTACTATATTAATCCTGGCAATCCATGAGCATGGGAGATTTTTCCATCTTCTGAGGTCCTCTTCAATTTCTTTCTTCAGAGACTTGAAGTTCTTGACTTCTATCTTTCACTTGCTTGATTAGAGTAACACCAAGGTATTTTATATTATTTGTCACTATTTCAAAGGGAGTCATTTCTCTAACTTCTTTCTCAGTCTGTTTATCATTTGAGTAGAGGAAGGCTATTGATTTGTTTGAGTTAATTTAATATCCAGCTAGTTTGCTGAAGTTGTTTTATCAGGTTTAGGAGCTCTCTGGTGGAATTTTTAGGTTCACTTATATATACTATCAAATCATCTGCAAATAGTAATATTTTGACTTCTTCCTTTACAAGTTGTATTTCCTTGATCTCCTTTTGTTGTTTAATTGCTCTGACTAGGATGTCAAATACTATGTTGAACAGGTAGGGAGAAAGTGGGCAGCCTTGTCTAGTCTCTTGATTTTAGTGGGATTGCTTCCAGCTTCTCACCATTTTTAGATGTTAGCTACTGGTTTGCTGTATATTACTTTTATTATGTTTACGTATGGGCCTTGAATTCCTGATCTCTCCAAGACTTTCATCATGAATAGGTGTTGGATTTTGTCAAATGCTTTCTCAGCATCTAACAAGATGATCATGTGGTTTTTGTCTTTGAGTTTGTTTATATAGTGGATTACTTTGATGGATTTCCATATATTAACCATCCCTGCATCCCTGGAATGAAGCCTACTTAGTCATGATGGATGATCGTTTTGATGTGTTCTTGGATTCGGTTTGCGAGGATTTTATTGAGTATTTTTGCATCGATATTCATAAGGGCAATTGGTCTGAAGCTCTCTTTCTTGGTTGGGTTTTTGTGTGATTTAGGTAACAGAGCAATTGTGGATTCATAGAATTAATTGGGCAGAGTACCTTCTGTTTCTATTTTGTGAAATAGTTTGAGGAGAATTGGAATTAGGTCTTCTTTGAAGGTCTGTTAGAACTCTGCACTAAACCCATCTGGTCCTGGGCTTTTTTTTTTTTTTTTTTTTTTTTTTGGTTGGGGAACTATTATGACTGCTTCTATTTCTTTAGGGGATATGGGGCTGTTTAGATTGTTATCCATCCCATACCTCTTGCCTGGCCCCCTGACTCCATGACGATGTGCCTACCACCCACCCCCACTCCACCAGACCTCTAAACTCCCTGGGGCCTCCAATCTCTTGAGAGTTAGGTGCATATTCTCTGACTGAACCCAGACCTGACATTCCTCTGCTTTATTTGTGTTATGGGCCTCATATCAGCTGGTATATGCTGCTTGGTTGGTGGTTCCGTATGTGGGAGATCTTAGGGATCCAGGTTAATTGAGACTGCTTGTCCTCCTACATGGCCACCCTCCTCTTCAGTTTTTTCTATCTTTTCCCTAATTCAACCACAGGGGTCAGCAAGTTCTGTCCACTGGTTGGGTGCAAATATCTGCATCTGAATCTTTCAGCTATTTATTGGGTCTTTCAGAGGGCAGCCATGATAGGTTCCTTTTTGTGAGCTATCCACAGCCTCGGTAATAGTGCCAGGCCTTGGGACCTCCTCTAGAGCTGTATCCCATTTTGGGGCCCATTGATGGATCTTCTTTTCCTTAGGCTTCTCTCCATTTCCATATCTGAAGTTCTTTCAGATGGGAACAATTATGGGTCAGAGTTTTGAGTGTGGGATGGCAACCCCATCCCTCACTTGATGCCCGGATTTTCTGCTGGAGGTGGGACTCAATAAGTTCTCTCTCCCCATGTAGGGCATTTCATCTAAAGTCCCTCCCTTTGAGTCCTGAGAGTCTCTGGTGCATTCTGGAGGATCCCTCCAACGTCCTATCTCCTGAGGTTGCCTGTTTTCATTCTTTGGACTGGCCTCAGGGCTTCAGTCCTTTTCCCCCACCCAATAGAAGATCATGCTCCCTCTCCCTCCCTCCCCCTTTGTGATTGCTTTCTTCTTCTTCCCAAGGGAGACTGAGGTGTCCTCACTTGGGCCCTTCAGCTTTTTGACCTTTTTGAGTTCTGTGGACTGCATCTTGGGACCTCTGTACTTTTATTTTTTTGGCTAATATCCACTTACTAGTGAGTACATATCATGTATGTCATTTTAGGACTGAGTTACCTCACTCAGGATGATATTTTCTGGTTCCATTTATTTGCCTGCAAAACTCAGGATGTCCTCATTCTTTATAGCTGAGTAGTATTCCATTGTGTAAATGAACCATATTTTCTGTATCCATTCTTCTGTCGTGGGACATCTTGGTTGTTTCCAGCTTCTGGCTATAACAAACAAGGCCACTATGAACATAGTGGAAAACATGCTCTTGTGACATTGTGGGGCAACTTTTGGATATATTCCCAAGAGTGGTATTGCTAGGTCTTCAGGTAGATCTATTTGCAATTTTCTGAGACACTTCCAGATTGATTGTCAGAATGGCTGTACCACTTTGCAATCCCACTGGAAAGGGAGGAGTGTTCCTCTTTCACTACATCCTCACCAACATGCATTGTCACCTAAGGTTTTTATTTTAACCATTCTAATTGGTGTAAGGTGGAATCTCTGAGTCATTTTGATTTGCATTTCTCTGATCACTAAGGACTTTGAACATTTCTTTAGACACTTCTCAACCATTCAAGATTCCCCTGTTATGAATTCTCAGTTTAGTTCTATACCCCATTTTTTTCATTGGTTTGTTTGGAATTTTTGGTTAGCTTCTTGAGTTCTTAATATATTTTGGATATTAGCCCTATATCAGATTTAGGGTTAATGAATATTTTTTCCCAATCTTTAGGTTGCTGATTTGTCTGATTGACTATGTCCTTTGCCTAATAGAAGCTTTTATAAGGTTCCATTATCAATTCTTGATCTTAGAGTGTGAGTCATTAGAGTTCTGTTTCAGAAATTTATTCCTGTGCCCATGAGTGCAAGGCTCTTTCATACTTTCTCTTCTATTAGACTGAATGTATCTGGTTTTATGTTGAGGTCCTTAATTCACTCGGACTTGAGCTTTGTGGAAGGTGACAAATATGGATCTATTTTCCTTTTTCTACATACAGACAGCCAATTAGACCAGCACCATTTATTGAAGATGCTTTCTATTTTTCCATAAATATGTTTGGCTTCTTTGTCAAAGATCAAGTTGAGTTAACTTTTGTAAGCCAGCCACTTTGCTGGAGTTGAGGATCATCCATAGTAGTTCTCTGGTAGAATTATATATAATACTATATCATCTGCAAACAGTGATATACTGACTTCTTCCTTTCCAATTTGTATTCCTTTGATCTCCTTTTGTTGTCTAATTGCTTCTGGCTAGGACTTTGAGGACTATCTTGAATAAATAGGGAGAGGGTGGAACACATTCTCTTTTCCCTGGTTTTAGTGGGATCACTTCACATTTTTCTCCATTTAATTTGATGTTGGCTATTGGTCTGATGTATATTGTTTATTATTATGTTTAGTTATGTGTCTTGAGATCTTTCCAAAACTTTTAACATTAAAATGTGTTGTATTTTACCAAAGGATTTTTCAACATCTAATGAGATGATTTGTGGGTTTTTTTTCCTTTGAGTTTATTTATATAGTGGATTACATTGATGGACTTCTATATATTGAACCATCTTTACATTCCTGGGATGAAGCCTACGAGATTATGTTGAGTGACAATTTTAATGTGTTATTGGATTAGGTTTGATAGAACTTTATTTAGTATTTTTGCATTGATTTTCATAAGTGAAATTGTTCTGATAAATAGATAAACCCTTAGCCCGACTAACTAGAGGGCATAGGGACAGTATCCTAATTAACAAAATAAAAATGAAAAATGAGACATAACAACAGATCATGAGGAAATCCAAAACATCATCAGATCCTACTACAAAAGAATATACTCAACAAAACTGGAAAACCTGGATGAAATGGAAAACTTCCTAGACAGATACCAGGTACCAAAATTAAATCAGGATCAGATTAATGATATTAACAGTCCCATTTCCCCTAAAGAAATAGAAGCAGTCATTAATAGCCTCTCAACCAAAAGAAGCCCAGGCCCAGATGGGTTTAGTGCAGAGTTCTATCAGACCTTCATAGAATGAATTGGGTAGAGTACCTTCTGTTTCTCTTTTGTGGAATAGTTTGAGAAGAACTGGAATTAGATCTACTTTGAAGGTCTGATAGAACCCTACACTAAACCCATCTGGTCAGAAGACCTAATTCCAACTCCCCTCAAACTATTCCACAAAAGAGAAACAGAAGGTACTCTACCCAATTCATTCTATGAAGCCACAATTACTCTGATAACTAAACCACACAAAGATCCAACAAAGAAAGAGAACTTCAGAACAATTGCCCTTATGAATATCGATGCAAAAATACTCAATAAAATTCTCTCAAACCGAATCCAAGAACACATCAAAATGATCATCCATCATGACCATATAGGCTTCATCCCAGGGATGCAGGGATGGTTTAATATATGGAAATCCATCAAAGTAATCCACTATATAAACAAACTCAAAGACAAAAACCACATGATCATCTTGTTAGATGCTGAGAAAGCATCTGACAAAATCCAACACCCATTCATGATAAAAGTCATGGAAAGATCAGGATTCAAGGCCCATACCTAAACATAATAAAAGCAATATACAGCAAACCAGTAGCCAACATCAAAGAAAATGGAGAGAAGCTGGAAGCAATCCCATGAAAATCAGGGACTAGACAAGGCTGCCCACTTTCTCCCTACCTATTCAATATAATACTTGTAGTCCTAGACAGAGCAATTTGACAAGACAAAGGAGATCAAGGGGATACAACTTGGAAAGGAAGAAGTCAAACTATCACTGTTTGCACATGATATGATAGTATATATAAGTGAACCTAAAATTTCCACCAGAGAACTCCTAAACCTAATAAACAGCTTCAGGGAAGTAGCTGGATATAAAATTAACTCAAACATATCAATGGCCTTTCTCTACACAAAGGATAAACAGGCTAAGAAAGAAATTAGGGAAATAACACCCTACATACTAGTCACAAATAATATAAAATACCATGGTGTGACTGTAACTAAGGAAGTAAAAATTCTGTATGAAAAGAACTTCAAGTCTCTGAAGAAAGAAATTGAAGAAGATCTCAGAAGATGGAAAGATCGCCCATGCTCATGGATTGGCAGCATCAATATAGTAAAAATGGCTATCCTGTTGAAAGCAATCTACAGATTCAATGCAATCCCCATCAAAATTCCAACTCAATTCTTTACTGAGTTAGAAGGGGAAATTTGCAAATTCATTTGGAATAACAAAAATCCTAGGATAGAAAAAACTATTCTTAACAATAAAAGAACCTCTGGGGGAATCACCATGCCTGACCTCAAGCTGTACTACAGAGCAACTGTGATAAAAAACAACAACAACAACAAAAAAAAAAAAACTGCATAGTTCTGGTATAGTGACAGACAAGTAGACCAATGGAATAGAATTGAAGACCCAGAGATGAACCCACACACCTATGGTCACTTGATCTTTGACAAGGGAGCTAAAACCATCCAGTGGGAAAAAGACAGCTGCCTCCTGTTAGACTTTGCCAGTGCCTGGCAAATACAGAAGTGGATGCTCACAGTCATCTATATGATGGAACACAGGGCCCCCAATGTAGGAGCAAGAGAAAGTACCCAAGAGCTGAAGGGGTCTGCAACCCTATAGGTGGAACAACAATATGAACTAATCAGTACCCCCAGAATTCATGTCTCTAGCTGTGTATGTAGCAGAAGATGTCCTGTTTGGCCATCAGTGGGAACAGAGGCCCCTTGGTCTAGCAAACTTTATATGCCCCAGTACAGGGGAAATCCAGGACTAAGAATTGGGAGTGAGTGAGTAGGGGAGCAGGGTTGGGGGAGGGAAAAGGGGACTTTCGAGATAGCATTTGAAATGTAAATGAAGAAAATATCTAATAAAAATATTTTTAAATGTTAAAAAATAAATAAATAAATAAATATAGAACAGAGTTTATCAGGGCATGGGGAGGAGAGCTGAGAGTGTAATAGAGACAGAAAAAGAAAGAAAGAAAGAAAGAAAGAAAGAAAGAAAGAAAGAAAGAAAGAAAGAAAGAAAGAAAGAAAGATATAGAGGGAGAGAGAGAGAGAGAGAGAGGAGTAGAGGCTGACCATAAGTATAGAGGGTGGGAGGGGGATGGGGAGAGGACTGAGTGAGAGCAAGATGACAAGATAGCCTTTAGATTCTTTTTTTTTTTCGGTTTTATTTTGTTTTGTTTTCATTGTCTTTGTTTGAGTTGCTAACACATACAGTATTTTATACAAATTAAGAAGAAAAGTTTTTTGGTTTTTTTTTTTTTTTTTTTTTTTTTTAGTTTTATCCAAAACAAAACAAAACAAAATCCAATCCATTTGTGTAAGGTGGGCATTGTCCTTGCTTGTACATTCCTTGTGGTTTCACACTTTCTACTACAAACCATATTCTTTTACCTTTGAACTCTCCTCACTCCACTTTGACCTTCATGACTCCTATGAAAAGTCCACATCGAAATTCCACTGTTCCCATAGTTTGATTTAGATAATTTTAGTTAGTTGTGGGTGTTTTAATTAGTTGTGATAAACACATTTGTAATCATTTTCAAGCATGTTTGTATGACTTTTGTCATCCAATTGTAATCAAGCTTTAGAACAAAGCTTAACTTTCATGAATATTGTTATATTCTTCTATAAAAAGTCTTGAAAGTTTGAAGCGGTGATTACATTAGATTAAAAGGTATGGTACAAGTAAGTTCTGCTGTTCTTCTATCATCAGAAACCATCTTCAAAAAAATAATTTATTGTTGTTATTGAAAAGGCTTTGAGCCTTTCCACTCTGTGCTGGTTTTTTTTTTTATTGTTAAACTTTTATATTTTTGAGATTTTAGTTTAATCACAATATTTCTTTCTTCAATTTTCCTTCCAAAATTTCTCATATGTTCCTTCTACTCTTCTTCAAATGTATGGGCTCTTTTTAAAAATCAGTTGTTATTTCATGCATACATGTATTTGTATATACATATATATTCCTAAATATAAACTAAGTTAAGAAAGAAAGAAAGAAAGAAAGAAAGAAAGAAAGAAAGAAAGAAAGAAAGAAAGACGAAAGAAAGAAAGAAAGAAAGAAAGAAAGGGAGGGAGGAAGGAAGGAAGGAAGGAAGGAAGGAAGGAAGGAAGGAAGAAAGAAAGAAAGAAAGAAAGAAAGAAAGAAAGAAAGAAAGAAAGAAAGAAAGAAAGAAAGAAAGAAAGAAAGAAAGAAAGAAAGGCTGTTTTCCTGAAGCAGACACAGGTGAATAGATATTTGGATATAGCAGACATGTGAAAAGACTCTTGATGAAGGGATTTAAATATGACCCTACAGACAGTGGACGATGAGCACTGAATCTTGGTTTGGTTTTCTCTGCCTTGCTATTCTTAGCTAACGACACACATGCATTGGTGGCCTTCCGTAGCGTTGTTGTACTCGACTTGTGATGATGCTGCCATTGAGAGAACCATGCCAAGAACTACTCATGAGGTTCCTGAAGCAGATTGCCACTTCTGTGGCCTTGCCTCATGCCAGTTGGAGAGCCTGACAATTTCATCAGGATTGAACTACTGCTGCCTGGTGTCTGCTTGCTGAAGGACTGGACTGTAGCTGCTGGTGTGTGCCTGGTGTCTGCCTGCCTAGAGGACTGGTCTGAAGCTGATGACTCGTGTTTTGAGTTTGCTGTGGAGCTGAACTGCTGTCAAAGAAGATCAAGCTGGCCCCTAAAGAGCTATTGGTAAACAGGTCCACTTCCCCCATATCTTAATAACTTTTCTCTTCTAATAAGTCTGATGGGTGGTGGGCTAGAGGAGAGATGGAGCCCTTATTTTTAAAAAGTAGGTTGCAAAACATTTATGCCTACATGTCCCTCAGATAGAATTCAGATCTTCACATCAGGAAGCAATGGGTTTTATGCTCCAAACCATTTCCCTGGCCTGTTTCAGACTTTAGCAATGTACTCCAAGTACTAGCAAGTAAATAGGAGGTGGTAATGGCTGATAATAGAAGCTTTGCAATGAAATGTTTCTACAAAGAGAAACAGAAGAGGCAAATGCTTTCCAATAATTTTTTCCACAATGACAGTAAGAGAAGGAAGCTAACTTGTATTCAGGTAAATAAGTTAGAGAAAAAGAATACTGTGCTGATGAAGGTAATGGGTTTAGGCTGATCAATGAATTCACTGTAAGTTCACTTGTAGTAAGTTATTAAATAGGCATGGAGGAGGTGGCCATGTAGGCATTTTGGAGAAGGTACCATGAGGTGCTGAGGATAAGGTATATCCTTTTGTTTCAGGATAAAATGTTGTGTCGATATCTGTTAAATTCATTTGTTTCATAACTTCTGTTAGTTTCACTGTGTCTCTGTTTAGTTTCTGTTTCCACGATCTGTCCATTGATGAAAGTGGGGCATTGAAGTCTCCCACTATTATTGTGTGAGGTGCAATGTGTTCTGTGAGCTTTACTAAAGTTTCTTTAATGAATGTGGCTGTGCTTGCATTTGGAGCGCAGGTATTCAGAATTGAGAATTCCTCTTGGAAGATTTTACCTTTGATAGTATGAAGTGCCCCTCCTTTTGTCTTTTTTGATAACTGGGTTGGAAGTCGATTTTATTCAATATTAGAATGGCTACTCCAGTTTGTTTCTTCAGACCATTTGCTTGGAAAAATTGTTTTCCTGCCTTTCACTCTGAGGTAGTATCTGTCTTTTTCCCTGAGATGGGTTTCCTGTAAGCAGCAAAATGTTGGGTCTTGTTTGTGTATCCATTCTGTTAGTCTGTCTTTTTATTGGGGAATTGAGTCCATTGATATTATGAGATATTAAGGAAAAGTAATTTGTAGGCTCCCCCAGCCTGGTATAGACCATGCTGCCACTGAGGCTGGGCCACCTGCAGTGTAGCTTTCTGACTTGTCAGGCTTCTTTTTGAAGTGACAACCGCCCTGTTCTTCTGCTACCTCCTGAGAGGCTGAACCTGTTTTCCTGAGAGATTCCTGAATAATCAACCAGCCTGGTTACTGAGTGCTGACGAAACGGCTCCAGGCATCAAGTGTGGAACTGGTGGACTAGTGCTAACAACTTGGCAACAATATGTCAAGAAGCCTGGCATGGCAGTGAGGGGGGACGGGCCTTTCCCCTTATAAGCATGGTTTCTTAATAAACGGGTGAGCCTTGATCAAGTTCTTTGTCATGGCTCCATTAATTTCTTTCAGCGGTCTAGTTTCTCTCTTTTTTAGCCCTAGCCTGCCTCCCAGGTGTACCCTGGTTCTTGTAAGCCACAGGCCGGCATACAACAGATTTGCGCCCGGACCAGGAAACTGAGGAACGGCGGGAGAATCTGAAGGCTGCTTGGTGTAGAGCTCCACAGGAAGGAATGTATCAGAGGATAGTATAGACACGGTGAGCAACAGGTATTTATGCTAGTGCTGGCTTTAAAATTCATTTTTTAAAAGTGTTTCTGGAGGTGTGGAAGGACATGGGCTAAGGCTGGAACAGTGCTAACCCGTCACTGGTTTCCACTTAGGTTTAGCAGCGAATTATCGGAACTAGAAACTTGGTATCAGGTTGTTGTCTGCAGTCAGGAGCTGTATCAGGCGAGAGGAATAGTGTTTAAAAGAATGAATCAGGTGGTTGTGCGCAAACAAGAAACTACATCAGGCAGGAGGAATAGGGTTTTAAATAATAAAATAAAATAAAATAAAATAAAATAAAATAAAATAGGAAAATGGATTTTGAATCTCCCCCAGACTCAGAGAGAAATCGGGAAATGCCCTGCTCTATTCTCTCTGGCTCTACAGCAGAAGTTCTCTGCCCTCTTTGTGTTGTCTAATGTCTGGTGCACCAAATCCGTTCACGTGTCAATCCATGTGTGTTTGTGTTTAGTTGTCTGAATCACTGAATGTTCTGTGTTTCCTGTTGGAAAATCAAAGATGGCTAAAACTTTATCTGCTGGTTCACAAAGCCACACTTTGGCCAGGGATCAGACACAGCAGGGGAGCCACTGCTGGGAAAAGTTGCTTTCAAAGAAAGAGAGTCTGCAGCTTCTTAGTTTGGGGACAAAAAAGCTGATAGTGGGTTCCTTCCTAGAAAATTCTCTGCAGTCGTAATTAATGTGTTTAGCAAGTGACAAAGTGCTTTTTTATCTTATAATTATAGCTAGAAAAAGTAAAATTCTTTAATTGGTCTAAATTAATAAGATTTGTATAGTCACTTAATTTGGGGTTTTACTGGTGTAATATGCGTTATGTGTCTTCATCATAGAGTATTAGCTTTTAAGTTATTGGGTTTTGCTTTCCCAAGGTTGTAGATATTATTCTAACGTTGCAAAAGAAACTTAAAAATCATGGTTAAAATTGCCAGTGTTCCATTGACTGCAGCTTGCAGTTTGATCACAAGCTTAAGATTTCAAAATCACCCATATATTGTTAATTAAGATTATTACAAGAGTAATCATCTTATGAGAGCGCTACAAAACTAAGACAGAGTTATCTAGATATGTTTGTTTTTGTACTTAAATTAGACCCTCAGACAGAAGATTTTGGCTATGGTTGCAGCCAGGCAGGAAACTACAGTACAGGCATTTTTTTTTTTTTTTAACAGCACCAGAATTATAAAGAAAGTTTTAATCATAAATCATCTTAAGACAGACCATCCAAAAGAGGCATAGACAGTTGAATTGTTCCCTGAGAATCTGTCCTCATTGCAGGAGGGCCGGGATGCTCAGATTAAAAAAAAATTATATATATATATATATATATATATATATATATATATGTTTGAGGTAATACAAAGCTCAGAGCAGCCTCAGCTAGGAGGCTTGTGTGACTTTCTTTTGTCTTACAAACGGTGCCTAAGGAAGCTCTTGAAACTCACTCCTCCCTGCCTTCAGGGAAAATTCCTTTTAGCTAAAAGAGCATTGTTGCAGATCTACCCAGATGTTGTTCTAAATAAAGTTTAAATTCAAAGTTTATAAAAGGTCAATCAGGCTGTAGAATTTATCAAGACTTTACAATCTGGCTTACCTACTTCATGTAAAGTTATTATAGGTTTAAAAGTTTTTTTTTCCTTTGAATTCTGATATTGTAAAGAGTTTTGCTTCTAGTAAACTGGTAATCACTGGAAAATTTTGCCTCTAGGTATGGCTAATATAGCTTTACATTATGTAAGAAAAAATTTTATTGTCTCTGTTTCAATACAAGAAGCTAAGAATTTGAATCTTTCAGTGTATATTGTTTCCTAAGTGGAAAGTATTTTATTAGCTAACGCCTCTAAAGGGAAGTTTACTTCAAATGTTTGCTTTCACACAATGAGCTTTTAAGTTCTGGGGAGTAGCTGTTGCTTCAGAAAGATTCGGAGGCAATATCTTTATAATATTTAGGGCTTTAGTTATACTAGAAAAATGTGGTACAGAAAATCTAAGAAAGAAAAATTGATTTGCTTCAAAATTTTTATTTTCAAAAGCTTTCAGGAGATGTTAATTGGCTAAGACCTCACCTTAAACTCACCACAGGAGAACTTAAGCCCTTGTTAGGTGCTATTAAGTGAGATTCATATTAACTAGTGAGAAACAAAAAGGCTTTACAGAAAACAGAGGAAACTTCTGTGATCAATTGTTATCAATTATGATCAATGGTAGTTAAATATTAGCTGCCTATTTTAGTTATGGTTATTAAATGTGCCCACAGCAATTCTTTGACAGAGATCTTCACTACAGCCAGGTATAGCAGGCTACATTGCATATTAGAAGCAAGTTGGTGAATTCTTCTGACAAATGGAGATTCTCCACAGATACTTAAAAGTTACACTCATACTGGAATTTATCAAGGCCTAGGAAATAGGGGGGTTGTGGTATTGCATTATTCATGAGAAAGTCTGCTAGAGAAGAACCCCCTGGTGTTAGCTTTCACAAGGCTCAAAGGAATAGCACAAATTGTGACTAGTGTGTGAAATCCTTAGCTGTCATTAAGATGACCCTAAGCAGAGCTGCTTTATCTTTACTCTAAACATTTACCTGGTTCCTGTAAGTCCTTTTGAAGTCATTCCTTTGTTTTGTGTCAGGTAACTTCAATACACTTTGCCTGCTGTGACATCCTACCCACTTTATTTTCTGTATTCTTTGACAAGAGAAAGAATTGTTATAAAATCATCCTTCTTCACCTCAAAGCAAAGTTTTGATATCCTATTAAGGCTGCTGTAGTGCTAATAAAGAATTGTAAGATAAATTTGTATATTTTAGAAAACCTATAACCAAAATTGCGTCTTAAAAACCTGACAAAATTTCTGTTCCTTGTTCCAAACAGCACTTAATTTGGTTATTGCAGAATATTGATATATGGCCTATTGCATACCATCTTTTTAAACAAAATTGATAATTACTCTCCTAAAGATAAGTTGAAAATTGTTTTTATGCATGTTTTTGTACCTTCTATAAATTCATGCATGCATTCCATTTACTGTGTTTAAAAACAGCCCTTCTATGGGAGAAAGGTACATGTGAATTAGATCACATGTTTATTCTTTTGAGTTTCCTCCCTTTTTCAGCACAGATAATTAAATTGTGTGCTGTAGATGTTGTTTTAGTTGAATAATCAAACTTTAATTTGTATATTAATAGTCAATATATATCTCATAGCTTACAATTGCTAAAGATGCTATTAATTCTCAAATTTGCAATTGCTTATGCATATACAACTCGTAAGAATAAATGCTGTTCTTTTAAGAAGACTGTTTTTGGACATTTAATAAATTGCTCTGGATTGCCTGGACAAGACCTCTTGAGGCAATGCCATGCTGGATTTATATCTCAGACAGACTACAGGTCTTACATAAGAAGGATTGACTATATAATCTCGTTCTTTATATATTCAAAACAGTAATGGTTTAAGATAATATTTTGGTATTTTTGGAGAATGTCTATGTCAAATTGTAAAAAAAAAATTGCTCTTGGTGTCCTCAGTTCCTAACTGTTTCCACATAATAGTGTTAATTCTTGAGGACTTATACTTAATCAATTGCTGCAAATGAATGCTCTTATTTCTGATTAATAAATAAATAAATTATGCACATGTGACTATAAATAACTTTTCAAGCTTTCTAGTTACAACCACTCTTCAAGTGAAACAATTGGAAGTGTAATTAGTCACTGCCTATGTTATATTAAAACAGACTATAACAGTCAAGTATTTGAGATGTTTTGTCAACAATTGTATAATTCTCAAAGACAGGTATTAAACTATATCTTCTTTTAAAAAAAAAAGAAGGGGGAAATTATATCCCTGTGCACATTATTTAAATCATACTTTTATTTTAAGAATTTTGAGATTTGAATGTCAAAGAACTTAATAAATGCCTCATAGTATCTTAAAACCAGACATAATCATGTCTAGGTGAGATGAAAAGGATCTACTTATTGGCATATGGCTTGATCCTGAACAGCTACCTTATTGAGGAAGGAGAAAGCTTAGGTTCTCTACACAGAATGCTGCAGAAGCATGACATCTGTCAGAAGAATTTGTGTGACAGGCTGACCTGTGAGTTCACTGAGTGCCCTGACTGTGGTGACAAGAAAGCTGAATTGGGTATATGTTTTCGACCCACCCTTGTTTGCCTTTGTCCCAGATTGGACGAGCTAAGCTGCCTTGCTTCAAGCCTTTTTAATCTTATTGGACATAGAACGTTTGCCTGCAAATTTCATGAAGTAATTATTTTTAATAGCTCAGTAGTATTCCATTGTATAAATGTACCACATTTTCTGTATCCATTCCTCAGTTGAGGGGCATCTATCTGGGCTCTTTCCAGCTTCTGGCTATTATAAATATGGCTGCTATGAACATAGTGGAGCATGTTTCCTTATTACATGTTGGAGCATCTTCTGGTTATATACCCAGGAGTGGTATAGCTGGGTCCTTAGGTAGTACTATGTGCAATTTTCTGAGGAGCCACCACACTGACATCCAGAAGAGTTGCACCACCTTGCAATATGACAAACAATGGAGGACTATTCCTCTTTCTCCACATCCTCACCAGTATCTGCTGTCACCTGAGTTTGTTTTTATTTTTGTTTGTGTTTTTTTCCTTAGCCATTCTGACTGGTATGAGGTAGATTCTCACTGTTATTTTGATTTACATTTCCCTGATGACTAAGGATGTTGAACATTTCTTTAGATGCTTCTCAGCCATTTGAGTTTCCTCAGTTGAGAATTTTCTGTTTAGCTGTTTCCCATTTTTTATAGGGTTATTTGATTGTCTGGAGTCTAACTTCTTCAGTTCTTTGTATATGCTGGATATTAGCCCTCTATCAGATGTGAAATTAATAGAGATCTTTTCACAATCTGTTGGTTGCTGTTTTGTTTTTTTTGTTTGTTTGTTTTTGGGTTTTTTTCCCCCTATTGACAGTTTCCATTGCCTTGAAGCAGCTTTGCGATTTTATCAGGTCCCATTTGTTGATTCTTCATCTTAGAGCATAAGCCATTGGTGTTCTGTTCAGGAATTTTTCCCCTGTGCCCATGTGTTCCATGCTTTTCCCCACTCTCTCTTCTATTAGATTCAGTATATCCAGGTTTATGTGGAGGTCTTTGATCCATTTGGACTTTAGATTTGTACAGGGAGATAAGAATGGATCTATTTGCATTCTTCTACATTTTGACTGCCAGTTGAACCTGCACCATTTGTTGAAAATACTTTTTTACAACTGAATGGTTTTAGCTATTTTGTCAAAGATCAAGTGCCCATATATGTGTGAGTTCATTTTTGGATCTTCAATTCTATTCTATTGATCTACTGCCTGTTATTGCACTAATACCATGAAGTTTTCATCACTATTGTTCTAATGAAATTTAAAAGCTTCTGTAATGCAAAGGACACTGTCAGTAGGACAAAGAGGCAACCTACAGATTGGGAACAGATCTTTACCAACACTACATTAGAGAACTAATATCCAAAACACACAAAGAACACAAGAAAAACAAATAACCCGATTTAAAAATGGGGTTCAAAACTAAGCAAAGAATTCTGAACTAAGGAATCTCGAAGGGCCAAAAAAAAAAAACACCTAAAGAAATGTTCACTATCCTTAGTCATGAGGGAAATGCAAATCAAAGTGACCCTGAAATGACACCTTACACCAGTCAGAATGGCTAAGATAAAAAACTCAAGTGATAGTACATGCTTGAGAGGATGTGAAGAAATAGAAACACTCTTCATTGCTGGAGGGATGGCAGGCTGGTATAACCAATTTGGAAATCAATCTGGCAGTTCTTCAGAAAATTGGAAATAGTTCTACATGAAGACCCAACTATATCACTACTGGGCATTTATTCAAAAGAAGCTCCAACATATAACAAGGACACATGCTCAGTGTGTTCATAGCAGACTTATTTATAATAGCCAGAAACTGGAAACAACCCAGATATCCTTCAATGGAAGAACGGATAAAGAAAATGTGGTACATTTATACAATGGAATACTACTGAGCTATTACAATGACTTCATGAAATTTGCAGGCAAAATGGATGGAACTTGAAAATATCATCCTGATTGAATTAAGCCAGACCCAAAAGGACATACATGGTATGTAATATCCACTGATTGGTGAATATTAGCCCCAAAGCTCAGAATACCCACAATAATACTCTCAAACAATATGAAGCTTAACAAGAAGGAATGCCAAAGTACAGATACTTCAATCCTACTTAGAAGGAGAAAACAAATAATCTTGGGAGGCAGTGGGAGGGAAGGATCTGGGTGGGAGAGGGGAATGAGGGAGTTGCAGGATCACATATGGGAAGAAACAGGAGAGAAGTCCAGAGGGCCAGGAGAATGAATAGAAACATATAGCAGTGAATGGGAGGTGGGGGCTGGGGGGACCACTAAGAAGACCCAGTTGCTAGGTATGCGAGAGGCTCCCAGGACCCAGTGGGGATGACATTAGCTGAAATATTCAACAGCCTGGAGATAAAAACCTTAAGAGACCACCTCCAGTAGATAGACATGGCTCCCAGTTGAGGGATAGGGCCAGTCACCTATCTCAAAACCTTTAACCCAGAATTATTTCTGTCTAAAGAAAACACAGGGACAAAAATTGGAGCAAAGACTGAAGAAAAGGCCATCTAGAGATTGCAACTACCTTGAGACCCATCCCATCTGCAGTCACCAAACCCTGACACTATTGCTGATGCCAAGAAGTACTTGCAGACAGGAGCCTGGTATAGCTGTCCTCTGAGAAGCTCTGCCAACACTTGACTAAGACAGATGCAGATGCTCACAGCTAAATATTGGTCTGAGCTAGGGAACCCCAATGAAAGAGTTAGGGGAATGACTGAAGGAGCTGAAGGGGATTGCTACCCCATAGGAAGAACAATAATATCAACTAACCAGACCCCTCAGAACCCTTAGGAACTAAACCACCAACGAAAAAGTATGCCTAATTTGCTCCATCACTCTGCTAGACAGGTAAAAGATGACTGTCTTATCTGGCATCAGTGAGAGGGGAGACATGTGGTCCCATGGAGGCTTGATGGCCTATAGAATGGAGGATGCTAAAAGGGTGAGGCAGGAGTGCGTGGGTAGGTGGGGGAGCACCCTCTTAGAGGTGAAGGGAAGGGGAATGTGGTGGAAGGTTCATGGAGGGAAAACTGGGAAGGGGGACAACATTTGAAATGTAAACTAATAATAATAATAATAATAATAATAATAATAATAATAAGAAGAAGAAGAAGAAGAAGAAGAAGAAGAAAGAAAGAAAGAAAAGCCCATTTCATTAGCATGACGGTTGACTGGGAAGATTATGAAGAGAGCGTTTAATCATTATTTTCCTTTCTATATTTTATATTTTAAGGTCTTAATTGAAATGCAGAACTCAATGATTTTCTCTTATTTGACAGGTTAAGTCTTCACTTGGCAGGTAGTTTCATTTAATGCACAGAATTAATTTAATGTCATGCAGTTTTACTTCTTAGTTCTTGGTGCCTTTTCTTTGCTATTTATTATCTTTGCCTCTACCTACAGCTTACATTTCTAACATTTTCCTCTGAAACTTTTTCAGCTATAGAGTAATTTAAAATTTTTTATGTGTGCACAGTGAGGGACTATAGATATAATCCCATTGTGCAAATCAATATCCATTGTACACAAAGTCATTCAAGATCATAAGTTCTGATCATTGAGTTACACCAACCATTCAAGCAAGAAGTGATTGTGTCTTTCTGAATTTTATCCTGAGAACTGCTGAGACTCAGCAGAGCATTAGGATGGAATGTTTGATTCTTCCTTCATCTTTCTTACTCAAAATTAATCAGTTCCTATGTGGCTTTGTATCTTCTCATATCACCAGATCCCTGTGAATCATTTGATATTATGATTAACAAGAGTTAATGTCACAACATGTGGGAATTTAAGTAATACTTCCATTAGATCTTGACAATTATTTTAAAATTTTGTTGAAGAATACAAATACTAACTTATATTGTATCTACAACTTTTACTTTTCTGTAGAGTCAACACTAGGTTTCTTTATCTCCATAAATTAATCCATTTTAATTCCTGCTATATAAATATAGTATGGTGTTAAATGCTTTATTTAAGATAACTGCATGTAATAATACATACACATAACACATAGTACATTTTGATGGTCTCCAGAACATGATAAATTTATTTCCTTTTTTAATAGGAATAAAAATGACTTGCAAAAACTTTGCAATATGAATTTTTTCTTCTGCCAGTTTACAGTGGAAATGCTTGGCAATTCCTCAATATTATTTTATTATGTCATTTTGATATCCACTGGAAAGCATTTAATGCCCAAAGATATGATTATAGAACACTTGAATTTTTCCAACTGCATGACTAACCTCTTAAAAGGCATTCCACATACAATGTCATATTTTTATTTGTGATTTTCCTGGATGACATTGGATGCAAACAAATAATGTATATTTCTCAAATAACAAGGGATATGTCACTATGGGCCATGTGCCTATTGAGCTGTTTTGAAGCAATCACAATCATACCCAGCAACTCTAGGTGGATGGCACTTAAATATAGAGCAACCAAGTGCTCAATTAGCTGGCTTGTGCACCTGCTTCTAAACCTCAGGATTCCAGCAAGAGTGTCAGGCCACAGTTACAAGAATGATGTGACTAACAGATTGAGTTATGCATACTATTCATTGTTTACGTCTAGCCATGTGAGAGCTGCACTGTGTTGGTTCTTACTGTGCTTCTCTGATGTCTTGTGTCTGGGTCTCATAGCCTGCTCAAGCGTCTCCATGGTGAGTATCTGCTATAGACATAAGAGATAAGTCAAGCATGTCAACAGTGTTCAGTATTTTCTAAAAGTCTCACCTGAAGACAGAGCCACACAGGCTATCCTCATCCTGGTGTGCACATTTGTCATCTCTTACTCATTCTATTCCTTTGTGGCAGTCATTAGGACCTGATCCAAATATCTAGTGCATTGGGTAGAAAATAGTAGAACTGTGCTTTCTGATATTTTGTCCCTTTGTTCTTATCACCAATATGAAATCCAGTTTTATCCTGTTTTGCCCTGCTTTGGCTAGCAGTAATTTACTCCAATTAGAATATGAGCCCTGGTCATCTCTCTTTACTTATATATTAGTGGATATTTTTATATGTTGGACAATGCTAAAACTGCAATTTGAAAATATTAAGCTTCTCACAACAGACTACCTCATGATGTGCAGTGATCAGTAGTCAATTTGTGGTAAACAATTTCATATTCGTGTTATTAACTTTTCTTGTTTTTCTGACAAGATACATAACAAAGGTAACTCAAAGAAGGTTTCTTTTGCCCTACAGTCTGAAGTTTTTGTCCATAATGGTAAGGTAAAAGCAATGGGAAAGATGGATTTATGGAGGGAGGAGCATAATATATACAATATCATTGAATTTACAGTGATAAAGTACAGGTGCACATCCCTGTGCTCAGTTCTTTTTCTTCACTCCATTTTTATTAAGACTGTGCCTTAGCCTAGTGGATTATATCACCCAGATTCACATGGGATTTCTGTCTTCAATTGAACTTCTTTGAAACAGGCTCACAGTCATATCAACAATGAAATGTGAAGACCACAAGTCTATATTGTCAACTTGACAAACATTCATATGATTTTTAAATATAAAAATATTGGAGGATTCTTTTCTATGCCTGTTTGTTCATATGCTTTGTTGTGCCCAATGATATGGTTACAATCCAGGTCTTGGCATTGTCATGATCACTGGAGTATCTCCTTCATGAATGATGTGTAAAAATTGTTTCCATCACCTCTAATTGGTTAATAAAATACACCAAAATAAAATGAGAAAAGTTCAGGAGTTATATTCCAGTCTTGGAATCCCAAGAAAAATTAAACAGAAAGAGAAGAAAAAAGGTGGAGAGATCATGTGGATGGACTAGGAGGATTTGTCATAAAGTTGTGATCAAAGAGTAGCCATGACGACATTCAAGAACTAGAGTGAGCCAGGACAAGAGACCAGATGGCAAGTAAGGAGGCATTTGTTGCACATTAGCAGTCTAAATGGGTTAGAATAGATGAGAACCTTTCCAACATAATGCCAGCAACTTCTTAATGAAAATAGCATCTCTGTGTCTTTATTAGGAGCTTAAATATCCTCAAGCAGTAGTAGAAATGTGCTCCAGTTATTTGATGGGAAAGGAGGCATAAGAAAACCTCCCAAGTAATTATATTTATATTTGATGTACCAAATGTAGGGCACAGAATCCCAGCTTAAAACCTGAAGAGAAGTCCTAGATGGAATGCTGTTTCCTAGTGAAAGGTAAGGAAGAATGGGAGACCAAGGGATGTCTAGTGCTTCTGTTTTTTTTTCAAGGATTTATTTATTTATTTACTTTATATCCTGATCACAGCCCCCTCCCTCCTCCCCTCCCAGTCCCCCCCTTATAAATACCATCCTCAATTATCCCTTTCTGTTCTCCTCAGAGGAGACACACCCCTTGAGTATCATCCCACCCTAGGAAATTACTCCCAGCAAGACTAAGCATATTTTCTTCCACTGCTGCTCAATCAGGCAGTTCAGTTATGAGAAGTGTATCCAATGGCAGGCAACATAGACATCTGTGCTCCAATTGTTAGGGGACCCACATGTAGACCAACCAACACCTATGTGGCAGCTCACAACTATCTGTAACTCCATTTCCAAGGGATCTGACACCCTCACACAGAGGACACAAGGAGGCAGAGCACTAATATACATTAAATAAAAATAAATACATTATAAAATAAAACAAAAGTGTTTCAAATGAGGAATATACTATGGCAATAGATATATGAGAAAAATATGGAGAAATGTCTTAGAAAAAGTTACAAAATATTAATAATGAGGAAGATACTGCAAAAAAAAGACATGTAAAAAAATTATGAAAAATGTTGTTCCGTCCAGCAGGGCTTAGTTATTCCGTGGGTCGAGAAGGACCAGGGCCTGAAAGAGAAATGAGCGGAGAAAGGGGAGCGAGACCAAGCAAAGAGTTGTCAAGGTCTGTTTAATGAAGGCTAGGAGCCTGATTATAAGCACACAGTGAGAGAAAATAGGGAGGGGTCGAGGGGGCATAATAAAATACAGAGAAAGGGATGGACATCTGGGGCGAATGCTGATTACAGGCTTCTTGCAGCTTATCTTGGAATGTCAGCCCTAAAACTGTCTGCAGTTTATCTTGGAGTGCCTTAAACAGTCTCAGGCACCAAAAGGAGACATGGAGGCAGTGAAGCTGCCTTAATCTAAGCAGTTCTAGGCGCCAAGTGAAGGAGGGAGTGAAGCTGGCAGTCTCCGGTGCCAGGTGGAGGCAATGAAGGAGGGGGAGACATAATTCCCTTTAAAGGGTCAGCCGGATCTTTAGGGTGAGAGTAACTGTGGGACCTAGTTACCCATGGTTTGATCTCTCACAAAATGTAGTCACACCTGAGAAGAAAAAAAATTTTTAATTATAAATAAAATTGAGGAAGCTAGTAAGATAGAGATCAAGAAAGTGAACCCAAAATTCATAGCATCACCATATAATGAAAATCAAGAGAGTTATCCAAAGGTTGTTAGAAAACTCATCTTATAATAAACATCAAATGCCAACAGACAGTGGCCACCGCCAAGAAGAATTTAATTGGCATGCCATAGAAATGATAGAGTTTTAAAATATTATGAATACAACTTTAATAGAAAATCTAATCTCTAATGGCTTTAGGAAAATCCAAACTGTCAAATGTTTTAATTATGGCAAGTAAGGGCATTCAAAAAGGGATTGAAACAATCCCTAGAAACAATGTTATTTATAGAAATAATAAAAAATCAGGATCCACAAAATGAAAAGCTATATCTGGCACCCAATGTGGGACATACACAACTGGCATCTACCACAGCTGGTGATCCACACAAACCCATACTGGAACTTCAGATTAAACAAAGACCATAAGTAACACCTGGCACTAGTTCCAAAGAGCCTTCCCACTCTGAAGACAAACACGCTGTCTTCTTCCCACTTTTGTTTTTGTGTTGGGCTACTGCACTGACCCCTGTCCAAATCCAGACAGTCCAACTGACCACTAACAAAAACCCTGATCTGCATTCCCCAGTCCCTGCAGCCCCGCCAATATAGTGCCACCAAGTCCCTATGCTCCTTCTCTGTCTGCTTTACTTTTAAGGTGTACAAAAAGCAGCACAACTCCCCACCTAAGAAAAAACAAGTGAAGATAATGATGAAAACTTATCAAGTAAAAATTACACTCACAATATCCAGTCTATTTATACTTGGCAGCCTTGGAAAAAGTACTCTAACAGTGAGATATGTCAGCTCCTGGCTGAATCCCAATTCAACTGCAAAGATAAGCATTGGCAAACCTTCACATGTAGATTATATAAAATATAGCAAGCTTGCCACTGGTCAAAAAACTGCTTTTGCTTCAACTACAGACAGAATATCACCCAAGCTATGGACAAACAGCAGTATATAGAAAAGTTGAGTGCTGAGATTTACGAAGACCATGTAAACAGTCTTTTATAACTCCTCCTTCACAGAAAAGTCTGTCAGATATACAAGATGAGAAGGCTAAAGATGATGCTCCTATGACACAAAAAACCCTGGGTAACTGTCCAGGACATCTTCAAACTCTTCCATTTCTATACTTTTGGGACATGCTTGATCTACACTTCCTGCATTCTCAGGTGAAGGTCTAAGAAGATATTCTGGGTTTATAAATGCAAGTTTTAATACAAAAGGATTTAAACGCAGAACTCATCAAGTTAGGATAGCTGTTAGAGTAATTTTTCCAAGGTTGCCTGTAGGAAGCCGTGATAATACGTGCCGTCACTAGATGGCGCTAAGCTCCATTGTGCGCATGTGCTGGAGCAAATGCCTGCCAAGTCACTAGTCCGTCCCCTGGGACATTTGAGACTGTGGGTGGAACCGCCAGTAGTATTAACACGTCACACCTGTGGGTATATATAGCAACACGTTTCTATCCTTCTTTGTTCTACCTCACGATTATGAATAAAGTGTAACCACGAAAGGTCTTGACTTGTGTTCTGCGTGCGTTCCTGCGGGACGGGAATAGCGCAGGACAGTTGCCAAATACAAATAGACTGGATATTGTGAATGTAATTTTTACTTGATAAGTTTTCATCATTATTAGTATAAGAAAATACATGTTTTACTAGATGCAAAGTGTGAAATAATGGGGGGGGGGGTTGAACACTGGACACATGCTAGTTGCTGTGCCCAGTGATTTGACTGCAATGCAGATGTTGGCATTGTCATGACTATTGGAATACCTCCTGTATCAATGATGTGTTAAATTGTTTTCATCACCTCTGATAGGTTAATCAAGTGCTTACAAGTGGGGTAGAAGAAAAGAATAGAATATGATTCTGATCCTAGTCTGGCACCTACTTTCATCCCTCCCACCACTCACTCTAAATCTACAGTTAAGCCCTCCACTTCTTTCTGGGAAGCCGATCTTCTCCCTCTTGGACACTGGGGCCACTTTCTCGGCCTAACAGAGTTTTGGGGGCTCACCTCTCCTTCTTGTTTCCCAGGGGAAAAACCATACCAATCTCACCAGACTCCACCACATAGTTGCATTTTTAGGGGTGTTCCTCTCACCCATTCCTTTTTGATAGTGCCAATGTGTCCTGTCCTCTTATTGGGAAAGAATCTTCTACCAAAGTTGGGAGTCTCTATGTCTTTGTCTCCTCCCATTTACCTGAGCCATAATTAGCCAGTAGTCCCTCTTCTCTTCCTTCTAGCCACCCAACCTAACTCTGACATGTTGTTTCCTTTCTTTGCTGTCAGGGAAAGGCAAATGAAAATGGCTATCAGATCCCACTGTAACCCTGTCAGAATAGATGAGATCAGTAACAAGTTACAGTTCATGACGAGGAGGATGGGGAGAACACTCCTCCAATACTGTTGGGAATGCAAACTTGTATATCCATAATAGAAATCAATATAGCAGTTTCACAGAAAATTGGGACTCAAACTACATAAAGATTCAATTATAAAACTCCTGGGTATATACTCAAAGGATGCTTTATGATACCACAAAAGCTCTTGTTCAACAAACTATGTTAATAGCTTTGTTGATAATAGGCAAAAACTGGAATCTATCTATATGTCCTTCAACTGAAATGTATGTAAAGAAAATGTGTTACATTTACACAGATGGGTTTTACTCATGTGGTAAAAACATTGACATCATGAAATTTTCAAATGAATGGATGGAACTAGACAGGATCAACCTGAGTGAGGTAACCCAGTCACAGAAAGAAAAACATAATAATTATTCACTTATAAGTGGATATTAGCCACAAAGTAAAGGATAACTAACCTAAAATCCACACACTAAGAGAAGCTATGTAAATATGTAAAGAGTAGAACTCAAGCTTGGGACACATTAATCTCACTATGAATGGGAATTATAATAAACATCTCCTGGGAATGGGGAGATAGTTCTAGGTACATGGATGGACATGAGAAGAGGAAGGATCATGTAGTGAGATATTGGAGGGAAAGAGTACTAATCGAGATAATTGGATTCAGGGGGCATAACCATATAAGCTAGAAACCTAGTGTGATGGAAACTCCCAGAGATCTATGATGATGACACTAGCTAAGACTCCTAGCAGTTGGGGATATGTAGCCTGAATGGGCTATCTCCTGTAACCAGAAAAGACTTCTTGTGGAGGGACTGGGACACCAACTCAGCCACAAAATCTTTGAACTAAAATTTGTCTGCCTATAAGATGTGCTGTAGTACTGATAATGCAGAAATTGTGGGACAAGCTTAAGATGTATACCATGAGATGGAGGAGCCCATGCCTGAGACTGCCTAGGGAACCAGGACCCAGAGTGAGAATAACACAGTGACCTATGACAGACCCAAACAAAAATAGGGGGGAAAGTCAACAAAATGATTCCTAATGATATTCTTATACACTCATAGACTGGTAGCTACCCAAATTGACATCAGCGAAGCTTCACTGAGCAACTAATCCAACCAGATGAAGAGACATAGAGCCAAATATTAGTCAGAGCTTTAGGGAGCCAGTAAAAGAAGTCAAAGAAGTGTATAGGAGCCAAGGGGTCTAGGACACCACAAGAAAAGCCACAGAATCAAGTAACCTGGGTTCATAGGACCTCAAAGTCTGAACAATTAACCAAGGAGTATGCATGAAATGGATCTAGTCCCACTGCAGATATGCTACTGTTCTACAAATTGATCTTCTTGTGGTCCTTCTGAAAGTGGGAGCAGGGCAGACTATATTAGACTAAGTTGCCAGCTACTGGGACACTTTTCTCCTACTGAGTTGACTCCTCTAACCTTAATATGACAGGAGATGACTATACATGTGGTAACTTGATATGCCATGGCTGGTTGATATCCCAGGGAAGCCTGCTCTTTTCAGAACAGAAAAGGAGGAAGCATAGATGGGAGGTAGGAAGGGAGATAAAGAGGAGAAACTGAAAGGAGACAAAAAAGAGAAAGTGTAATTGGAATGTAAATAAATAATTAAATACTCTAATAAGTGCAATTGGTTCTAAAAAGTCTATACTTATCTATATAAGTTAGTTTATAAACATGGAGCATACTACAGTGTAGTTCACAAAGAATGAATGACAACTGCATAGTAAAAATTAATCCATGTTTTACAAAATGACTTGAAGAAAAGGAGACAAAGACCATTCACTGAATCTTCTTCCTTCATGACTCTCAGCTGTTCTTTAGAGTTTACAGAAATCCTTAAGGATGTCTGTGCATTAGAGAAAGCTCTCAGTTGCCCCAAATTTATCATTGCAATGAACCAACTTCATGTTCTTAGCATTGGCTCTTTTTGCCTTTGGCATCCCTCCCTGTGAGACTGTGGTCTCACATAGATGGTCTCTTTTTCTAATTATGCCTAACTGTGTCTTTGTATTTGCTCCTGTGATGTGGACACTTTTGCAATGACATGTAATTGGTGGAAAGTCAGTTACAATTTTCTCAGTCATGTAATTGGTGGAAAGTCAGTTACAAGTTTTCTCAGTCCCTTATATAGATGATGTTATGGCTCTAGATTTGAGTTGAAAAGCACTCCTAACAGCAATTAACATGGGATAGGAACATGCAAGCACAAATCCAGACAGAGCCTGGGAATAAGGATCACTGTACATGGAATATTATAACAGCATGGTATTGGAATTGGCTTTTATTTTTCATGAATTATGATACTGTTTCCTCATATATAGCTGATTTCATAGTTGTCAAAACTACTTTTTTCCACAGTTTTGGATCCTGAACAGTTCAGTGACAGGTGGAATAAGACAGTGGAATAAGAGAGAGGCCACAAGGCATCCAGTAGGAGTTGGAAGAACATTATAGAAAAGATAGAGGGTGATTCAGGATAATCTCTCTCGACAAAGAGAGGGACATGTGGTTCTTTTGGGGAAACGTGTGATAGATATTATATAAGGACTGTGGTCAGGGGAGGAAATATAATGGAGTAGACAGAAATCAGGAGTTTTGGGTTCCAGGGCAGCCTCACTTCTTTTTTTTTTTTTATTTTATTTTATTTTATTTTATTTTTTTTATTTTTATTACATATTTTCCTCAATTACATTTCCAATACTATCCCAAAAGTCCCCCATAGTGCCCCCCACTTCCCTACCCACCCATTCCCATTCTTTTGGCCCTGGCATTCCCCTATATTGGGGCATATAATGTTTGCAAGTCCAATGGGCCTCTCTTTCCATTGATGGCCGACTAGGCCATCTTTCGATACATATGCAGCTAGAGACAAGAGCTCCAGGGTTCTGGTTAGTACATCATGTTGTTCCAACAATAGGGTTGCAGATCCCTTTAGCTCCTTGGGTACTTTCTCTAGCTTCTCCATTGGGAGCCCTGTGATACATCCAATAGCTGACTGTGAGCATCCACTTCTGTGTTTGCTAGGCTCCGGCATAGTCTCACAAGAGACAGCTATATTTGGGTCCTTTCAGCAAATCTTGCTAGTGTATGCAATGGTGTCAGCGTTTGGAAGCTGATTATGGGATGGATCCCTGGATATGGCAGTCTCTAGATGGTCCATCCTTTCATCACAGCTCGAAACTTTGTCTCTGTAACTCCTTCCATGGGTGTTTTGTTCCCAATTCTAAGAAGGGGCATTTTGTCCACACTTTGGTCTTCATTCTTCTTGAGTTTCATGCGTTTAGCAAATTGTATCTTATATCTTGGGTATCCTAAGTTTTGGGCTAATATCCACTTATCAGTGAATACATATTGTGCGAGTTCCTTTGTGATTGTGTTACCTCACTCAAGATGATGCCCTCCAGGTCCATCCATTTGGCTAGGAATTTCATAAATTCATTCTTTGGGTATGCTGTGGCTTCATTTTCATTAAACTCTAAAACGTCTTTAATTTCTTCCTTGACCAAGGTATCAGTATCATTGAGTAGAGTGTTGTTCAGCTTCCTCATGTATGTGGGCTTTCTATTATTTATGTTGTTATTGAAGATCAGTCTTAGTCCATGGTGATCTGATAGGATACATGTGACAATTTCAATATTTTTCTATCTGTTGAGGCTTGTTTTGTGACCAATTATATGGTCAATTTTGGAGAAGGTACCAAGAGGTGCTGAGAAGAAGATATACCGTTTTGTTTTACAATAAAATTTTCTGTAGATATCTGCTAAATCCATTTGTTTCATAACTTCTGTTAGTTTCAATGTGTCTTTGTTTAGTTTCTGTTTCCAGGATCTGTCCATTGATGAAAGTGGGGTGTTGAAGTCTCCCACTATTATTGTGTGAGGTGCAATGTGTGCTTTGAGCTTTACTAAAGTTTCTTTAATGAATGTGGCTGCTGTTGCATTTGGAGCATAGATATTCAGAATTGAGAGTTCATCTTGGGAGATTTTACTTTTGATGAGTATGAAGTGTCCCTCATTGTCTTTCTTGATAACTTTAGGTCGAAAGTCAAATTTATTCAATATTAGAATGGCAACTCCAACTTGTTTCTTGGAAACATTTGCTTGGAATATTTTTTCCAGCCTTTTACTCTGAGGTAGTGTCTGTCTTTTCCCCTGAGGTGGATTTCCTGTAAGCAGCAAAATGTTGCGTCCTGTTTAGTTAGCCAGTCTGTTAGTATATGTCTTTTTATTAGGGAATTGAGTCCATTGATATTAAGAGATATTAAGGAAAAGTAATTTTTGCTTCCTGTTATTTTTGTTGTTAGAGTTGGGATTCTGTTCTTGTGTCTGTCTTCTTTTAGTTTTGTTGAAGGATTACTTTCTTGCTTTTTCTAGGGCGTGGTTTCCGTCCTTGTATTTTTTTTTTCTGTTATTATCCTTTGAAGGGCTGAATTCCTGAAAAGATATTGTGTGAATTTGGTTTTGGCGTGGAATACTTTGGTTTTTCCATCCATGGTAATTGAGAGTTTGGCTGGTTATACTATCCTGGGCTGGCATTTGTGTTCTCTCAGTGTCTGTATAACATCTGTCCAGGATCTTGTGGCTTTCATAGTCTCTGGTGAGAAGTCTGGTGTAATTCTAATAGGTCTCCCTTTATATGTAACTTGACTATTTTCCCTTACTGCTTTTAATATTTAATCTTTATTTAGTGCATTTATTGTTCTGATTATTATGTGTTTGGAGGAATTTCTTTTCTGGTCCAGTCTATTTGGAGTTCTGTAGGCTTCTTGTATATTCATGGGCATCTCTTCCTTTAGGTTAAGGAAGTTGTCTTCTATAATTTTGTTAAATGGCCCTTTAAATTGAAAATCTTCATTCTCATCTACTCCTAGTATCTGTTGGTTTGGCCTTCTCATTGTGTCCTGGATTTCCTGAATGTTTTGAGTTAGGATCTTTTTGCATTTTCTTTGATTGTTGTGTTCATGTTTTCTATGGAATCTTCTGCATCTGAGGTTCTCTCTTCCGTCTCTTGTATTCTGCTGGTGATGCTTGATTCAGTGGATCCTGATTTCTTTCCTAGGATTTCTATCTCCAGAGTTGTTCCCCTTTGTGATTTCTTTATTGTTTCTACTTCCATTTTTAGATTCTGGATGATTTTATTCAATTCCTTCACCTGTTTACCTGTGTTCTCCTGTAATTCTTCAAGGTATTTTTGTGTTTCCTCCTTAAGGGCTTCTACCTGTTTAGCTGTGTTCTCCTGTATTTCTTTTTTCTTTTTTCCTTTTTGGTGTTTTCGAGACAGGGTTTCTCTGTATAGCCCTGGCTGTCCTGGAACTCACTTTGTAGACCAGCTTGGCCTCGAACTTAGAAATCAGCCTGCCTCTGCCTCTGGAGTGCTGGGATTAAAGGCATGTGCCACCACGGCCCGGCTTCTCCTGTATTTCTTTAAGAGAGTTATTAATGTCCTTCTTAAAATCCTCTACCAGCACCGTAAGATATGATTTTAAATCTGAATCTTGCTTTTCCAGTGTGTTGGGGTATCTAGGACTCACCATGGAGGGAATACTGGATTCTGATGATGCCACCTAGTCTTGGTTACTGTTGGTAAGATTCTTGCATTTGCCTTTTGCCATCTGGTAATCTCTGGTTTTATATGTTCTTGCTGTCACTGGCTGGAGCTTATTCCTCCTGTTAGTCTGTAAGCCTGTGTCCTCACTCCTGGGAGATCAGCTCTCTACTGGGAAAGCCAGTGCACAGAGGGCTACAGAACATCCCCCATCCTGGCTGCAGATGTAGGCCTGTAGTATCCTGTCCCAGAAGCTCTGTTGCTTCTGCAGAATGTGCTCGCCTGAGTGGACCTGCCTTTGAGAGACACTGGAGAGAATGGTGATCTCACCTGAGTACTGGGGTCAGAGAACTTCCTGGAGGCAGGCTTTCCTCTGGCAGGGAAGGTGCACAGAGGACCGAGGACCAGCTCCACCTCCTGGCTGCAGATGTAGGCCCATAGGACCCTGTCCCAGAAACTCTTGCTTCTGTAGCCTGTGTAATCCTCAGTGGACCCGTCTTAGAGAGACACCTGAAAGAAAAGGGTGATCTTACCTGGGTCTCATGGTCAGAGCACTCCCTGGAGGCAAGCTTTCCTCTGGCCTACTCTCTTCTTAATCACTGCTAATTTCTTAGCTCCAGCTAACCAGCATCAGTAATGCAAAGTTTTCAATTCAGAAGTTCTGGTATGTTGATAATCACATCTGATTCTTCAGCCCCTGCTAATGAAAACCACAGAATGTTCACAATCAAAATAGCAATGGCTCTGATAAGAGTCTTTAATATTCCCTCAGAAATTTCACAAGCCAGGCCTCCATCTTCTGCACTGTTCTCAACATTATTTTCCAAGCTAGTACAGAACATCCCACAGAGCTCTTAACACAAAATGGATCTTCTAGCTCAAAGTTCCAAAGTCTTTCAAGTCCTCCCCAAAACATACTCAGGTTGTCACATGAACACCCCATTCCTAGTACCAATTTGTCTTGGTCATGGTTTCTATCCCTGCACAAACATCATGACCAAGAAGCAAGTTGGGGAGGAAAGGGTTTATTCAGCTTATATTTCTACAATGCTGTTCATCATTAAAGGAAGTCAGGACTGAAACTCAAGCAGGTCAGGAAGTAGGAGCTGATGCAGAGGCCATGGAGGAATGCTTCTTACTGGATTGCTTCCCCTGGCTTGCTCAGCTTGCTTGCTTATAGAACCCAAAACTACTAGCCCAGAGATGGTACCACACACAAGGGTCCCTCCTCCCTTGATCATTAATTGAGAAAATGCCTTACAGCTGGATCTCATGGAGGCATCTCCTCACCTGAAGCTCCTTTTTCTGTGATAACTCTAACTTGTGTCAATTTGACACAAAATCAGCCAGTCCAATGGCCATGTAATTCATTACCAGATTTGTGAAACCTTTCAGAAGCAAGGCCAATTAATGTTTCTCCATGGTAAGTTGTTTTAGGTAGTCTGTTTTGCCTTCGATGTGGAGAAAGAAGAATGAGGAATTGAAGGACAGCTTTGACTATACAGGAGCACCAACCTTGCATCAGCTGCAGATGTCAATGCTTTGAAAGGAAAAAAATACACGAAGTAACAACAGGCTAAAACTCTCCACGAGACTGGAGGATTTCAAAGAGAGGAATATTCATACACTCTTAATGTCAACATAGGCTACAGGAAAATCAGAACTGAGACCACAGGACTGTAATCCCAGCTACTTGGGAATCCGCTAGAGAACTGCAAATTCAATGATAGCTTGGGTGGCAGAATGACTTTGAGGTTAACCAGGGATATGTGACCAGAACTTTTCATTTGAAGACAGGGGAGTAGAGACTATAAATGTATCTCAGTGGGACACTTCTTTCTATCTCCTTATGAATTGAACCCTGATTCAATCTCTATTCTTCAGAAAACAAGAAAAAGGAGGATTGAAAATTACTTCACAAACTTACTAAATTTTGTGAAGGCCTAGCAAGAATCAAATGAGAGTAAATGTCTGGTTTGTGTGGAGATGAACATGAAGGCCTCACCTTTGCTCTCATGTAGGACTCTAAACCACAAGGAAACACCCAGTCCAAGAAGGGAGTAAAGACTATCACCTAAATCCTTCAGTCAAATTAAGCAAGCTTTATTTTCTGTCAGACAGTGCTATCTTCCTAAAGCAGAGTTTGAAAATATAGAATCAAACACAGTCAAGGATAGGGTTATGTAGTCCAAAAAAACTGCAAGGCTAGAGAGTTTTCAAGGATGCGGAATGTCCAGAGAAATTCCAGAATCAGGTTAAAGCACTGTCCATTTGAATGTTGCAACCAGCAGAAGTGAACTTGCTCTGACCTTACACCAAAATAGTTCCCATCCTAAGGATGGAGTGAGGCTAATTCATCAGTACTGCATATTCTACATCCATTATTCTGTTAAGGGACACCTGTTGGAGTCCAGCTTGACCCAGGATTGGAGTTCTCAACTGGAAGCAGGGATATCTGGAAGACGCATAATAAATATACACAGACTACTTTTTGGGCACAAGCTGACAGGCAACTTTTCAAGGCTTAAAGTTTCTCTCTCTTCTCTCTCATTCTCTGCTCTTGTTCTTGCTCATTCACTCTCAGCTTGAAGCTGCACACATTCTTCATTCTCCTGAACACACTGCTTTTCTCCTGTGCACTGTTCTTTACACACCTGTCCACACACATCTCACACACACACTACATGCACTTTTTTTTTACTCACACACACACACACACACTCCATACACACCTCACAGTCTCTCTCCACTCACTCTTCACATTCTCTCTACACTCACTCTTCACATGCTCTTCTCGTGCTCTCTTGCCTTTCCTTGCCCCAGTCTTTTTTTTTAAATATATTTTATTATGTATTTTCCTCAATTACATTTCCAATGCTATCCCAAAAGTCCCCCATACCCTCCCCCCCTCCCCCATTTCCCTACCCACCCATTCCCATTCCCATTTTTTTTTTTTTTTTTTTTTTTTTGGCCCTGGCGTTCCCCTGTACTGGGCCTTGCCCCAGTCTTTTATTGATATTCCAAAAGCAAATTTACAAAAGACATTTATATAATCATTGCTAAATCAAATTCAAAAGAATAAACACGTCCCACAAAAAAAAAAAAATCAAGAATTACAGTTGCTCCCCAAAGTTTCAAGCCTATTTCCAGGCCAATAGCCAAAATAATAATAATAATTGCAAACTTATCATTCTTTAACTTTAAGTCATTATACTTCAGTGCTCAGAGCTCTGAGGCCAGCTTCTTAGATTTTCTTGTGAAGCGCTAATGATAAATGATGTGGGCAAAGCTGCCAGGCAGTGACCAGAAAGAATGAAGTCACCCTTAACACAGTAGTTCTGCTAGCTTTCTGTTTCTGCACATTGCATACAACGACTCTCCTAAGAGTCCCAGTGATTTGACTTAGCTTTACTAATAGAAGGTTTTACATATTCTATACTTGCTTATCGAGGAATCACTTTCAAATGTTTTTGAAAAATTTATTTCATAACTTAAATAGTTTTTGGGTGGTGGGGGCTGATGAAATGGCTCAGAGGTTAAGAGCACCAACTCCTCTTCCAGAGGTCCTGAGTTCAAATCCCAGTAATCACATGGTGGCTCACAACCATCTATAATGAGATCAGATGCCCTCTTCTGGTGTGTCTGAAGACAGTTACAGTGAACTTACATATAATAAATAAATAAATAAATATTTTTTAAAAGTAGGGTTTTTTTTTCTTTCTTGGGGTCCCAATGTTTGCTTGTTTGCTCTATTTCATTCTAATAATTTCTTCAAACTTTATTTGCAATTCAAGCATTAATCTGAAACTACCATCGTGCAGTTATTACATTGTTTCCAAGATGAGAACACACAGCGTGCACCTGGGCCATTAGGACATTAGGACATTAGGACATGCCTCAATTTTAACTGTTTAAGAATCATTACATTAAGGAAAATCTAGCTTCACAGAATGCACCAGAGCAGAAGAAAGAAGTAAGAAAGTCAGATATAATAGAACAAGTATGGACTCCAAGGCCAAATGAAAAGCAGTCATGCACAAATGAAACCTATATGACCCATGTCCGGGCCTAAAGTTAGGAGAAATGGGAACACTTTTTTTTTTTTTTTTTACATACTACTGAAATATCTCCATTCTGGCCTACTACAGGCAGTCCCTATCCTTGTATGCTGTCCCCAGCAGACACCTAGGCTATTTCTAATTTCTGGCTATTATGAATAGAGCAGCAATGTACACTGTTGATCAAGTGACCTTGTGGTGGGGAAAAGCACCCCTTTGATATATGCCCAGGAGTGGTACAGCTAAATCAAGAGAAAGATCCAATCCCATATTCTGACGAACCACTTCACTGAATTCTAGTGGTGGAGGAGTGTCCCCTTGCTCAATAACAGCATAAGACATTAATGGTGTTATTGACCTTCACTATCTTAATGGGTCTAATATGGAATCTCAAAGTAGTTTTGATTAGTATTTTCCTGACAGTTAATGAAGTTGAATATTTCTTTGTTTCTCAGACATTTGATGTTACACTATTGAGAATTCTCTGCTTGGATCTATACCCTATTTTAACTGGATTTTTGGGGTTTTAATGTCTAGTTTCCTGTGTTCATTCTAAAATATTTATATTAGTCTTCTATCAGATGTGCAGTTAGCAAAGATCTTTTCCCATTTTGTAGGCTTCTGCTTTGTCTGAATGACAGTGTCTTTTGTCTTACAATAGATTTCCTGTTTCATGAGGTCCCGCTTATTGATTGTTGATCTTACTGGCTGCACTATCAGGGTTCTCTTCAGAAAGTCTTCCCCTCTACCAATGACTTCAAGTCTGTTGGAGTCCAGGAGTCACCTAGAAACCACACAAACACTGATCTCAGTCAGACAGGGATGGTCTATTGAACATACACCCTAAGACTGATCAATCAGAGCTGTAGCTCAGAATTCAAGGGCTGAGGCTACAACTGTGAACAATTTTCTGTGCCCTCTTATAAAGGCTAAAACCAAACCAACTATAATGAGCTCACATGCAAGTGCTGGAAGCACTGCTTTGTGGTTCAAGCCATGTTAGACATAGTAGTTCATATAGACTTTTAAAATTTAATTTTATTTGTAATTCATTTTTTACACTCCATATTCCATTCCCCACCCCGCCCCATCCATCCTCTGAGGACGTCCAGGTCTGTGTTCATTCATGTAGACATTGAATACAATGGTGCCACATGAAGTCTATACTTGTGGAATTTCTTAAGTTTAACAAACCTCATAACATAAGAAGATAGCAGGGTATGTGGTCAGCATGACCCTGATCTGAGTCTTTTTTTTGTCTTTGAAAATGACTGGCAGTCATTTTATAGCAACAATATGAAGTAGCTGGCAGGCATGGGACAAAATGGCTACAGCTATGCTTAGGGGGCAGGACTGAACAAATGCTATTCCCCATTTTCTCTTATATCTGGCTCAGTGTGTCTTGTAGAGATTATGTTCAGATCTATAATCCACTTGGATTTGAGTTTTGTACAGGGTGATAAATGTGGGTCTATTTTTATTCTTCTACATGTAGGTATCTAGTTTGATCAGCAGTAGATGATGACTTTGTTTTAGTGTGAATTTTTGGCTTCTTTATCAAAAAATAAGGTGTCCATATATGTATGAATTTATTCCTGGGTCTTAAGTTTAATCTAATTGATAAATGTGTCTCTTTTTTCCAATGCCCACTATGCAGTCCAGGCAAGAGGATCTCAGTGTCACTAGGAATAGAAAATGAGAAGAACCTGTCGCACCCTCTTCCATAGCCCAGAGTCAGAGTTGCTGTAAAACCCCACGTGATGGTTCTGGTCTTTGGGATGTCAAGTTGGTGAAGAAAGCCAAGACTATGATGAAGAAAGCTCAGAAGAAGACGAATCACTTGGGGAAGAACGGGGAAGCAGATAGGCATGTGTTTGATATAAAGCCCAAGCACTTGCTGTCCCGGAAGAGGAAAGCTGGTAAACAGGACAGGAGATAATGCCCTCTTTGGTTGTTACAGTTTAACTAGACTCTTGATTATTTTGGGGTGTGGTATGGTATGTTTATCAAATTTGTAATCACTATCTGTTAACCAAAAGAAACAAGAGGAATGACTTTTATTTATTTATTTATTTTATGAATGACTTTTAAATGCTTGTTGCTTTGCTGAAAACTGGTAAAGCTGACTAAGTGTGCAGCACTGTGGTCACTGTGCAGTTCGGATGTTTACATACAGAGTGTTCTGTACTTGATGAGTTTCTTTCAACATTTTACAGAAAAGACTTATTGGTGTAAGGAGGCTGCTTGGGTGGGGGAAAAACTGTAGTGGGATTTTTGTCACCCAAAGTACCTATTTTTGTTAAGAAAGTATCCCTGCTGGGAAGTCTAAGCAGAAGGCTCCTCTCCTTACATTTAGGGTGTGTCAGAGCTTAAACTACTCTCTTAAATTATTTTCTAAACCTGTAGTACAATGTATTATTGTAACTCCAACCATTTTATCCAAAGTAAACATCGAGCAAAAACATAATTTGATTACTTAACATTTTGTTTGATTTAATTGCAAGACACTTGAGGGCCAAAAGGAGGTGGGGCAGGGAATAGGACTTTGTTTTGTTGTTCTTAGAGCAGAAATACTTTTTTTTTTTTTTTAAAGGAAATAAGTGGCTAGGGTATAGGCTCAAAACAACAACAACAACAAAAAAGACTTCTTTCATAAACAATATAGAATTAAGATTGATGTCTTAGAAAGTATAGAAACATCTATGAGAGGGACCCTGGTCTACTTGGAACTATAGCCTGTCCACAGATTAGAAGATACTCTTCAAACTGTCAGTGCTTCCTCTTAGAGTTACAGCTTCTGACCTTTATCAAAACCCAACAACTTACCAATGTATTACATACTCTATCCTAAAATTATATGGACTCCTTTGAGAATTTAAGTTGATGCTGTTGATGGGCTTTTTGTAATCTGCCCTTATTATGTTTAGGTATGTCCCTTTAATCCCTAAGAGCTCCAGAACATTTCTCATGAACAGGAATTGGATTATGTCAAACGCCTTTCCTCCATCTATTGAGAAGAGTATTACACAGCTATTAAAAACAATGAATTATGAAATTCTTAGAAAAATGGATGGATCTGGAGGATATCATCCTAAGTGAGGTAGCCAAATCATAAAAGAACACACATGATATACACACACTGATAAGTGGATATTAGCCCAGAAGTTCAGAATACCCAAGATACAATTTGCAAAGTACATGAAACTCAAGAAGGAAAACTAAACTGTGGATACTTCGATCCTTCTTAGAAGGGGGAACAAAATAGAGAGGGAAGAAGTTACAGAGACAAAGTTTGGAGCAGAGAGTGAAGGAATGACCATCCAGAGACTGCCCCACCTGGGGATCCATCCCATAAACAACCATCAAAGCCAGACACTATTGCATATGCCAACAAGATTTTGCTGACAGGAGCCTGATATAGCTGTCTCCTGAGAGGCTCTGCCAGTGCCTGACAAATACAAAAGTGGATGCTCACAGCCATCATTGGATGAAGAAGCTCAAGGTCCGAAATGAAGGAGCTAGAGAAAGTACCCAAGGAGCTGAATGGGTTTGCAACACCCTTAGGAGGAAAAACAATATGAACTAACCAGTACCCACAGAACTCCCTGGGACTAAACCAGCAATCAAAGAAAACACATGTTGGGACTTGTGACTCTAGCTTCATATGTAGCAGAGAATAGTCTAGTCGGTCATCACTTGGAGGAGAGGCCCTTGGTTCTGTGAAGGTTCTATGCCCCAGTACAGGGGAATGCCTGGGCCAGGAGGCTGGATTGGTGGGTTGGGGAGCAGTGGGAGTGGGGAGGGGATAGGCGATTTTCAGAGGGGAAACTAGGAAAGGGGATAACATTTGTAATGGAAATAAAGAAAATATCTGGTAAAAAAAGCAGAAATGTAAATGCCACACATGTTGAAACAGAAGTATATGCTGTATTTAAGGGATCGTCAAAGATATGAAAAAAAGAAGAAGAGAAGTGAGCAGCATCATTAAGGTGAAATCTTCTGGGAAGTGTTCTCTGAGAGCACAGAGGCTGTGTTACAGAGATAGCCAAAGTTGTAACTTGTGCAGTGGCTGGACTTTGTAAGGTTTAAGAGTCACCCAGGTGGTACTGGTTTTAAAAGCATGAAGTGGTCATGAAGAGCAGCTGAGGCTCAGTACTGTGAGAGTCCATGGAACGCCATTGATGAAGGTACAGCATCAATTGCAATTGATGGCCCAGGACTTGAAGGGGGTATGCAAAGGAGTTAAGGCTTGGAACCAAGAAGAGAGCCTATGAAAGGCTACTGGTGAAGCCTAGTTGCAGTGGAAGACAGCAGTGTTTCGGATATGCCTGTACCATGAGATGACTACCAAGAACAGCAGCAGAGGTGGAGTACAGGCATCTGGAGCATAGAAGACAAGGTATGTACTACAAAGTGAAGGGCTGGAGAAGTGACCCAAGCCCTTGGAGGAGCCTAGAAGAAAGTGAGTGGATCCCAGACATTGGACAGTTGGAGCTTGATTTTGCTTTTGATTGTGACTGTGTTCTAATATTTTTTCCCTCGGGAAGAAATTATTTTAATGGAGCCCACAGCTAAGAGACTTTTAACTGTAAAAAGACTTTGAATTTTTAAAAGAGATTGGTTATTTTAAAGAAATTGAAATTTTAAGAATTTTCAAAGACTGTGGGCCTTTTAAAGTTATTTAGACCTTTGGGATGAATAAGAAAGTAAGGGTTGAGGCTTAATAAATAGTGTTGTGTTTGTGTGTCAAGTTGACAAGAGGTCAATTCTACTGGCTGATTTTCTGTCAATTTGACAGAAGCTGGAGTTATCACAGAGAAAGGAGCTTCAGTTGAGGAAATGCCTCCATGAGATCCAGTTGTAAGGCATTTTCTCAAGGTGTGGGGAGGGACCCTTGTGTGTGGTACCATCTCTGGGCTGGTAGTCTTGGGTCCTAAAAGAAAGCAAGCTGAGCAATCCAGGGGAAGCAATTCAGTAAGAAACATCTCTTCACTGCCTCTGCATCAGCTCATGTTTCCTGTCCTGTTGATTTCCTTTAGTGATAAACAGCCATGTAGAAATGTAAGCCGAGTAAACCCTTTCCTCCACAATTTGCTTCTTTGTGAAAATTGTGTTTGTGCAGGAATAGAAAATATGACTAAGACAGTCATCAAACTTAGTTCTATGGAAAGCCCTAGTTTCTTTAGGATTCAGGCCCAGGAGAGCAGGAACAATGTTCTCTTACTCACCATCGTCCTCATAATCCTGCTCAGTAGGTGTTGTGTAAAAGAATGATTAAACTTTGAGTGATTCTAGTTACCCACACCTTTAATGCTAGCACTGTAGTAAGTTAAGGCAAAGTAATGCGAGTGAGTGTAAGGCCTGGCTGCTCCACACAGTACATTTTAGTATACCTTGGTCTACAGTAAGAGACCTTGAGTCAAAATCAAACAAGAGCAAAGAAAGCAATTATGATTCAATCAATAAAATTAGGACTCTCTTGGGTGGGGCAGAAATGTGAGTGGCTTCTGTTTGTACATCTAAAAGATTTGTGGGCAAGCTGGTGTGGTGGCTCACGCCTTTAATCCCAGCACTGGGGAGGCAGAGGCAGGCGAATTTCTGAGTCCGAGGCCAGCCTGGTCTACAAAGTGAGTTCCAGCAGGACAGCCAGGGCTATACAGAGAAACCCTGTCTCGAAAAAGCCAAAAACAAAAACAAAAACAAAAAAACTAATAATAAAAGAAAAGAAAAGAAAAGAAAAGAAAAGAAAAGAAAAGAAAAGAAAAGGAAAGATTTGTGAGCCTGCCAGGTCAGGGATCCAAAGACTGGGCAGACCTTTGAGATTCTTTCATGGACAATATATGTAAGCCCTGGTGTCAACGAATTTAAATCCAACAATATGATGGCTCTGAGTAGATTCAAACACAATCTATGTCTGTGTGATTTGTCTGGAATATAGACTCGCCACACACGTTAATCACTCTGGCTGGACATCTTGAGTTTTGTTCAGGTTTTCACTTCTTTCTTTGGAGTATCCTGGTTCGGCAGCATGCCAGGCAGGGAGGATGAAACACAGGTGATTTTCACATTGTGTTTCTTTCCTTGGGATATGTGGAAGCTGATGCACACCAGGAGGGAAAGTATGATTAAAAGTTCAGAATCGGTGGCTCAGCATGACTATGTGGCATTACTAAGGTTAAAGATTGGCTGTTGGGCTCCTGAGATCAGATGGAGAAGATGAAGCATTGAAAAGAAAAAAAGACTCCTGTGTTTCGTGCTGAGGTTAGTAAAGCTGTCTGGACATAGTAGACCACAACTTTACTAAGGTGGGAAGTACAACACTTTAGCACATACATTTAATTGCAAACAATGACATTAAATTGAGGGGAAGAGAAAGTGATGAATTAGAGAAAATTTTGACAGAATGAGTCAGAGATAGGATGCATCAAACACTCAGGAGAACAACTACTTGAGAATATAGCAGAGAGAGGCACTTGGGTGAGTTGAGAATTGAGTTGGTTAATTGAGAGTCAGTGCCCTGAGTACAGGTCAGGTCAGTGGAGTTGAGTTTTTCTGTCTGTGAGTACATTCATTGTGTGTCAGCACAGGCACTTGAAGCCAGAGAATAAGAAAGAGGCAGAAGACTAGCACTAAGTGACAGTTAGTTTGGGGACAAGCAGAGAAATTCAATGAGAAGCTGACAGAAGGTAGATTAAATAAGACAGAGTGCAAAGAAGATTGAACCAAAACAGTTGAATTGAACCAGCAAGACAGGGTTCAGAAAGAGCTTTTAAATTTGAGTTATTCAGCAGAAAGACTCCAAGATGACAGTTACATCAAAGCAAATAAAAGATACATTTATATCCTGGTCATTGTCGTAGTGGTCAAACACAGAGAGGGATGATTCAAGCAAGGCATAATAACTTCCTGGTTATCTGGTGAGTTGGTCTTGTGAATAATGTTTGTGTATGATGTGTAGGATTGGTTGGGGTTACATTCATGAAAGAGAGAAGGCCCTTGTGGAGGAGATCCTCTGGTAGCATTCAGGAGATGGTTTTTGTGTGTGTTTGGAGGTAGATGTCTGTCAAAGGCCCAGCTTGATGGGTATAGGGCCTTGAGAAAATACAGGAGAAGTTTGCAAGTTTTCAACATAGGTGTGAATACAGAGATCCATAGGAGTTCAAGAATCATAGAGGACATGGGGAAAGTGCCGCTGAGACATCAGGGTGCAGGTTCAGTTACTACTATGCTTTGTGAACTGTTCATCAGTTCAACATGAGGCATTAGCCTCATATTATATAAGAAGTCTAGAGGAATTGATGTGGAGGCCTGAGTATAGAAGCTAGGGACTGTGGGGTCTTCTCTTATCTATTTTTATTTTATTTCCATGTTCTCCTGTGCATAGAGGTCTCCCAATGGGAATTAATTTCCATGCAATGCTAAATATGAAATTCTCTTAGGCTTCCCTTTGCCACCTGATCCACAAATAATCAAAGGATACTCTGTAACTCCAAGTAACAAATCCTTTATGTCTCCAGTGAACCCAGACTATGAAGCTTCTCAGGCTGCTTCTGGTCTACCAAGCCAACAACTTCTCCTGGCATCCCAAGTGTCTCTGGTTTCACATGTTTCTACCAAAGAGTCAAAGAGGCAGAGGATAGACCTCACTGTATTCATTAAGAAAAAAGGTAGTCCTGGAAGAATATTTTGATATGCTCAAGTATCCATCCAAGGCACAACCAATGGCACTGGCTCAACAGCTTGGATTGATTGACCACAAGATCAAGTTATGGCCTCACTTATCTCTCCCCCCTCTAATGAGGTAGACATTCCCCATCACATAAGCACATACTTCCCTGACTGTCCATGTCCTTGGTCCACTTCCAGGTTTTAGAAGTGTTGTTAAGGTGTATTCCAGGCTGTATTTCCATTGCCTGTAGTCTTGGAATGCAGAAATCTGGTACAGTAGGGAGGCATAGGCACTGGTTCCACAAAGTGTCTGGGAGGCATAGACATTAGGGCTCTCCTCCAAATTTCTGACTCTTAAAAGACACATCCTTACACTTTGGCTTTCATGTCCAGGTCATTCTGCTTCCTTGCTTCTTGGGTCCAGGAACCTTTGTGTTATGCGATGTGTTTTGTAAGGTTAAGTACAGATTCCAAAGACTGAACTACCTGTTTCCTCTGCCAGTGCAGTTTCTGCACACCCGATGCATTTGGACGTCATCAGTCCTCTGATAATCTGTCCACTGATTACCTCTTCAGACTAGGAATAAAACTTCTCCCCATTATCATCAAATCTTGAAAAAGAACTGTTTCAGGAAGAGCCATAATAATGGGCAGCCACACAGGCAGAAAGGTAGGGAACTGTCTGCAATGCAAGACCAACTATGTAGTGGCAGTTCTGGATTTCCCTAATTTTGTGTCCCCCTTACTGTGTCAGCCAGTTCAGCTTTTATTTTTGAGAGACCACTGGGGTATCAGCACTCCTCCTCGACTCAGTTATTCAACTCTTGCCCCAAACTCAGAATCCACCTTCTCCATGTGTCAGAAACCAGCAGTTGTGATCCCTCTTTCTGAACTCAGCACTTACAGTAATTCCTCAGACCAGGAATGCATCTTCTCCAACACTGGTCAAGTCTGTATGGAGCTCTATCCAAAGAATACAAGATGTAGGCTGCAGAGGCAGCAGAAAAATGAATTGGGTCAGTTTGTTTTTTTCACCTACATATCTACTGAAGCATGGTCATATTCTTCAGGAACTGCCCCTTAAATATAACAGGGTGGTGTCCCTCCATCACCCTGGCAAGAAATTGTCAACTGTGGAAAGATACACTTCAGTATCCCACCACATTTAAGAGTTTTTTTTCTGTTGACTTCCTGCCTAGTTTGTTAGTTTTTAGGGATGGATTGGGTTGGCATGTAGTTATTGCTTGTCAGAGAATATTTCCCTGTCATTCTCTCTCAACTGTAAGGATGGAGATACCGATATCACAGCAATAATATCCTTGCTGCTCTTCATAGTCAATGGGAGTTTATATCATTGGCATCCACATGGTTCCTTGAGAAAACAGAGTAGGAACATGGCCCCCAGCAGGAGGAGAATGATGTTCCAACTTGTAATAAGGACACATGCTCCACTATGTTTATAGCAGCCTTATTTATAATAGCCAGAAGCTGGAAAGAATCCAGATGTCCCTCAACACAAGAATGGATACAGAAAATGTGGTACATTTACACAATGGAGTACTACTCAGCTACTAAAAACAATGAATTTAAGAAATTCTTAGGCAAATGGATGAACCTGGAGGATATCATCCCCAGTGAGATATTGCAATCACAAAAGAACACATAGGGTATACACTCATTGATAGGGGGATATTAGACCAGAAATTTGGAATACACAAGATACAACTTGCAAAACACATGAAACTCAAGAAGAAGGAAGACCAAAGTGTGGATACTTAGCTCCTTCTTATAATTTTAAACAAAATACCCATGGATTGAGTTACATTGACAAAGTTCAGAGCAGATCTTGAAGGAATGACCATCCAGAGACTGACCCACTTTGGGATACACCCCATAAACAACCACCAAAATCAGACACTAAGCAGATGCCAACAAGAGCCTGCTGACAGGAGCTTGATATAGCTGTTTCCTGTGAGGCTATGCCAGTGCCTGGCAAATACAGAAGTGGATGCTCACAGTCATCCATTGGACAGAGCACAAGAACCCCAATTAAGGAGCAAAAGAAATACCCAGGGAGCTGAAGGGGACTGAGTCCCCATAGAAGAAACAACAATATGAACTAGTTAGTACTCTCAGAGCTCCTTGGAACTTGTCTTAGTCAGGGTTTCTATTCCTTCACAAACATCATGACCAAGAAACAAGTTGAGGAGGAAAGGATTTATCTGGCTTACACTTCCATACTGCTGTTTATCACCAAAGGAAGTCAGGACTGGAACTCAAACCGGTCAGGAAGTGGGAGCTGATGCAGAGGTCATGGAGGGATGTTCTTTACTGGCTTGCTTCCCCTGACTTCCTCAGCCTGCTCTCTTATAGAACCAAGACTACCAGCCCAGAGATGGTCCCACTCACATGTGGCCTTTCCCCTTTGATCAGTAATTGAGAAAATGCCTTACAGTTGTATTTCTTGGAGGCATTTCCTCAACTGAAGCTCCTTTCTCTGTGATAACTCCAGCTGTGTCAAGTTGACACAAAACTAGCCAGTACAATTGACCCCTTGTCAACTTGACAGAGAAACACGTCACTAGTAAGCCTCAACCCTTACATTCTTATTTATTCCCAAGGTCTAAATAACTTTAAACATCCCACAGTCTTTACATATTGTTAAAATTTCAATCTCTTTAAATATCCATCTCTTTTAAAATCCAAAGTCTTTTTACAATTATAAATCTCTTAACTGTGGGCTCCACTAAAATAGTTTCTTCCTTCAAGAGGGGAAAATATCAGGGCACAGTCACAATCAAAAGCAAAAATCAATCTCCAACCATCCAATGTCTGGGATCCAACTCACGATCTTCTGGGCTCCTCCAAGGGCTTGGGTCACTTCTGAAACCATGCCCTTTGTAGCACACATGTTGTCCTCTAAGCTCCAGATGCCTGTACTGCACTGCTGCTGCTGCTCTTGGTGGTCATCTCATGGTACTGGCATCTCCAAAAGACTGCATGACCCCTTCAGTCCTGGGCCGTCAATTGCAACTGAGGCTGCACCTTCACCAATGGCCTTCCATGGCCTCTCATAGTGCCTAGAGTCAGCTGCTCTGCACGACCCCTTCATGCCTTCAAAACGAGTACCACCTGGGTGACCCGTACATGCTACCAAGTCCCACTGCAGCAGGAGTACAACCTTGTCTATCTCTGGAACACAGCCACTTTGTGCTTTCAGAAAACACTTCCCAGAAGACGTTCCCTCAATGATACTGGTCTCTTCTTCTTTTTTTTATTGGGTATTTATTTCATTTACATTTCAAATGGTATCCCAAAAGTCCCCCACATGCTCCCCCACCCACTCCCCCACCCACCAATTCCTACTTCTTGGCCCTGTCATTCCCATGTACTGAGGCATGTAAAGTTTGCACGACCAATGGGCCTCTCTTTCCACTGATGTCCGATTAGGCCATCTTCTGATTCATATGCAGCTAGACACACGAGCTCCGGTGTGTGTGTGGGGGTACTGGATAATTCATATTGTTGTTCCACCTATAGGATTGCAGATCCCTTTAGCTCCTTGGGTACTTTCTCTAGCTCCTCCATTGGGGGCCCTATGATCCATCCAATAGCTGATCGTGAGTATCCACTTCTGTGTTTGCTAGGACCCGGCATAGTTTCACAAGAGACAGGTCTATCTGGGCCCTTTCAGTGAAATCTTGCTAGTGTATGCAATGGTGTCAGCGTTTGGAAGCAGACAGACAGACAGACAGATAGAAAGACAGAAGCAGAGAAAGTGAAATTGTGTCCATTAAACCAACAATTAATGACCTGACCATGGTGCTTACACAACAGGATGTTTCTTATATTCAGTGTTGAACAGTCTCTAAGTACCCCTATAGGTGGAACAACAATATGAACTAACCACTACCCCCAGAGCTCCTGTGTCTAGCTGCATATGTAGTAGAAGTTGGCCTAGTCAGCCATCATTGGGAAGACAGGCCCTTTGGTCTTGCACACTTTATATGCCCCAATACAGGGTAATGCCAGGACCAAGAAGTGGAAGTGGGTGGGTAGGGGAGCAGGGCAGAGGGAGGGTATAGGCGACTTTCAGGGTAGCATTTCAAATGTAAATAAAGAAAATATCTACTAAAAATTTAAAAAAAAGTTCTCAATAAAATCCTCACAAACTGAATCCAAGAATACATCAAAATGATGGTTCCTCATGATCAAGTAGGCTTCATTCCAGGGATGCAGGGATGGTTTACTATAAGGACATCCATCAATATAATCCACTATATAAACAAACTCAAAGACAAAAACCACATGAACATCTTGTTACATGCTGAGAAAGCAGTTGACATACTCCAACACCCATCCATGATAAAAGTCTTGGAAAGTTCAGGAATTCAAGGCCCATACCTAACAATAATAAAAGCAATACACAGCAAACCAGTACTCGCCATAAAACTAAATGGAAAGAAACTTGAAGCAATCCCACTAAAATCAGGGAATAGACTAGGTTGCTTACTTTTTCCCTACCTATTCAATGTAGTACTGAAAGTCCTAGCCAGAGCAATTAGACAACAGAAGGGCATCAAAGTGATACTAATTGAAAAAGAAGAAGTCAAAATATCACTATTGCAGATGATATGATAGTATATATAAGTGACCCTAAAAATTCGACCAGAGAACACTGTAACCTGATAAACAGCTTCAGTGAAGTTGCTGGATAGAAAATTATCTGAAACAAATCAGTGACCTTTCTCTACACAAAGGATAAACAGGCTGAGAAAGAAATTAGGGAAACAACACCCTTCACAATAGTCACAAAAAATATAAAATACCTTGGTCTGACTCTAAATAAGGAAGTGAAATATCTGTATGATAAGATCTTCAAGTCTCTATAGATAGAAATCGTAGAAGATCTCAGAAGATGGAAAGATCTCCCTTGCTCATGGATTGGAGTGATCAATATAGTAAAAATATCTATCTTGCCAAAAGCAATCTACAGATTCAATACAATCCCCATCAAAATTCCAACTCAATTCTTCACAGAGTTAGAAAGGGCAATTTGCAAATTCATCTCGAATAACAAAAAACCTAGGATAGCAAAAAGTATACTCAACAATAAAAGAACCTCTGGTGGAATCACCATGCCTGACCTCAAGCTGTCCTACAGAGCAACTGTTGTAAAAACTGCATGGTACTGGTACAGCGACAGACAGGTAGATCAATGGAATAAAATTGAAGATGCAGAAATGAACCCACACACCTATGGTCACTTGATCTTTGACAAAGGAACTAAAACCATCCAATGGAAAAGTGACATTATTTTCAATGAATGGTTCTGGCTTAACTGACTTTTATCATATTGCAGAATGTGAATTGACCCATTCTTATCTCCTTGCACAAAGCTCAAGTCTAAGTGGATCAAGGAACTCCACCTAAGACCAGAGACAGGGAAACTTATAGAGGACAAAGTGGGAGGAAAACCTTGAAGCTATTGGTACAGGGGAAAAATTCCTGAACATAAGAACAGCTGTGGCTGGTGTAGTAAGATGGAAAATTGACAAATGAGATCTCATAAAATTGCAAAGCTTCTGTAAGGGTAAAGACACTGCCAAAAAGACAAAAAGGCCACCAACAGCTTGGGAAAGGATTTTTACCAATCCCAAATTTGATAGGACTATCCAATATCCAATATATACAAAGAACTGAAGAAGCTGAACTCCAGAAAAATCAAATAACCCCATTAAAAATGGGGCAGAGAGCTAAACAAAGAATTCTCAACTGAGGAATACCAATTGCCTGAGAAGCACCTGAAAAAATGTTCAAAATCATTAATCATCAGAGAAATGCAAATCAAGACAACCCTGAGATTCTACCTCACACCAGTCAGAATGGCTAAGATCAAAAATTCAGTTGACAGCAGATGCTGGCTAGAATGTGGAGAAAGAGGAACACTCCTCCATTGCTGGTGGGATTGTAAGCTTGTACAACCAATCTTGAAATCAGTCTGGTGGTTCCTCAGAAAATTGGATATAGTAATACCTGAAGATCCAGCAATACCTCTCCTGGGCACGTACCTAGAAGATGTTTCAACTATTAATAAGGACACATGCTCCCCTATGTTCCTAGCAGCATTATTTATAATAGCCAGAAGCTGGAAAGAAACAAGAGATCCCTCAACAGAGGAATAGATACAGAAAATGTGATACATTTATACACTGGAGTACTGCTCAGCCATTAAAAACAATGAATTTAGGAAATTCTTTGGCAAATGGATGGGTCTGGAGGGCATCATCCTGAGTTAGGTAACCCAATCACACAAGAACTCATACAATATGTACTCACTGATTAGTGGATATTAGCCCAGAAATTTAGAATACCCAAGATATCAGATAAAATTTGCTAAACACATGAAACTCAAGAAGAACGAAGACCAAAGTGTGGACACTTTGCTGCTTCTTAAAATTGGGAACAAAACCCCCATAGAAGGAGTTACAGAGAGAAAGTTTGGAGCTGAGATGAAAGGATGGACCATCTAGAGACTGCCATATCCGGGGATCCATCCCATAATCAGCCTCCAAACTCGGACACCATTGCATACACTAGTAAGATTTTGCTGTAAGGACCCTCATATAGCTCTCTCTTGTGAGACTATGCAGGGGCCTATCAAATATAGATGTCGATGCTCACAGTCAGCTATTGGATGGAACACAGGGCCCCCAATGGTGGAGCTAGAGAAAGTAACCAAGGAGCTATAGGGATCTGCAACCCCCTAGGTGGAACAACAATATGAACTCTAGCTGCATATGTAACAGAAGATTGCCTAGTCGGCCATCACTAGGAAGATAGGCCCCTTGGTCTTGCAAACTTTATATGCCTAAGTACAGGGGAATGCCAGGGCCAAGAAGTGGGAGTGGGGGGTAGAGGGGATTATGGAGGGAGGGTTTGGGGACTCCTGGGGTAGTCTTAGAGTTGTAAATGAAGAAAATACCTAATAAAAGGAATTTATTATTTGAATAAACACCACAGTAACTGTCAAAAAAAAAAAACCCACATAAATGCCCCACTTATTAGCCATGAGAGAAGGGCAAGGAAGTGTTCCCAGACAGCTGTGGTCAGTTGTAAAAATACACCAGCTTCTGATAGCACAAGTTCCTTTTCCCAGGTCAGAAAGGTTTCTTTCCAGCTGGATGGTTCTGCCTCAATGTCTGACCAATGTCATCAGATTTGAAGGATGTCATTCCTTTACCCTCTCATATAATGCCAAGGCTTGGGAACCCAGCTTGTGGTTTTTTTCCTTTATATACTGCCTTCACTTAGACCTGGGGGTTCACTCAGGAAGGTTGGTGGCCCAAGCTTGATCTTGAATAAAGACCCTCATGCAATTACAGCAGGTTGTGATTCCTGGTGGTCTCTTCAGGGTTTTTACAATCTGAGCACAAAAATAGCAGAAGGGGTAATGATTAGAATATACAAAACATCTTTTAAAATGGGGACTAAGAACAAGTAGCCATCATAGTATGTGGGGAGGCAGAGGCAAGTAGATCTCTGTGAGTTCCAAGCCATCCTGATCTAATTAAAATGCCTAGAAAAGCCAGGGGTACAAAGACTGACTAAGTTTCAAAGCTAAGCAACCCATGCCTGATTGTGTGTGCCTTTAATCCCAGCATTCAGAAGGCAAGCTCAGGGTGATCTAAAAAGGGAAAGGGCAGTAGAGTTATGGCTCATACAGGAAAGACCCTGTCCCAAAAGAAACAACAAAACAACAAAAACTAAAGTAAAGCCAAGAAAACCAGTAATCAGATTTTTAAAAAATATAGAACTATAGTGAAATTATTAAAAGATGAACAAAATCCCAGAGAAACACTTTAATAAATTTTAAACACGCTGGGATTGTTAAAACATAGAATTTATCCCAGGTCTTAGGAGATATGGACAGGAGGACCATTGTGAAGTTCATTCCAACCTGACTTACCAAAAGAGGTCCAGTACCTCCAGGACTTTTTATAGAGAGGCATTGTATCAAAATAACAAACAAGCAGACTACACCATATTTAGCAATCAGAACAAAGCAAATTATAATTAATTGAGAGGTTATCTTACCTTGTCAGAATAGTAAGATCAATAAAACCAATGAAAATTAATGATGAAGAAGTTGTCAGCAAGGAGGAACATTTGTGCACTGGTGATGGGGAGAAACCTAGTATAGGTACTAAAGAAATAATGGGGTTGATAGGATCTCTCCCGTTTCCTTACAAGGGAACATTGTGCTACTGATTTTTCCCTCAGCACTGCTTCATTGTGCCCCATCAGTTTGGCTGGTCTAGATGTCTCTGTCTGGACCCTGCCTCCTATGTGCCTGGGGTGTAGCAGATCTCCTGGGAACACTGCAAACTATGCCGAATTAAGGGAGAGTGGGAGACAGGCTGATCTCCCCCTAAGCAGAATTTCTTTCTTTTATATATATATATATTTTTATTATGTATTTTCCTCAATTACATTTCCAATGCTATCCCAAAAGTCCCCCATACCCTCCCCCCTACTTTCCTACCCATCCATTCACATTTTTTGGCCCTGGCGTTCCCCTGTATTGGGATATATAAAGTTTGCATGTCCAAAGGGCCTCTCTTTCTAGTGATGGCCGCCTAGGCCATCTTTTGATACATATGCAGCTAGAGTCAAGAGCTCCGGGGTACTGGTTAGTTCATAATGTTGTTGCACCTACAGGGTTGCAGATCTCTTTAGTTACTTGGGTAATTTCTCTAGCTCCTCCATTGGGAGCTCTGTGATCCATCCAATAGCTGACTGTGAGCATTCACTTCTGTGTTTGCTAGGCCCCGGCATTGTCTCGCAAGAGAGAGCTATATCTGAGTCATTTCAGCAAAATCTTGCTAGTGTATGCAATGGTGTCATCATTTGGAAGCTGATTATGGGATGGATCTCTGGATATGGCAGTCTTTAGATGGTCCATCCTTTCGTCACAGCTCCAAACTTTATCTCTGTAACTCTTTCCATGGGTGTTTTATTCCCAATTCTAAGAAGGGGCACAGTGTCCACACTTTGGTCTTCGTTCTTCTTGAGTTTCATGCATTTAACAAATTGTATCTTATATCTTGGGTATCCTAAGTTTTTGGGCTAATATCCACTTATCAGTGAGTACATATTGTGTGAGTTCCTTTGTGATTGTGTTACCTCACTCAGGATGATGCCCTCCAGGTCCATCCATTTGCCTAGGAATTTCATAAATTCATTCCTTTTAATAGCTGAGTAGTATTCCATTGTGTAAATGTACCACATTTTCTGTATCCATTCCTCTGTTGAGGGGCATCTGGGTTCTTTCCAGCTTCTGGCTATTATAAATAAGGCTGCTATGAACATAGTGGAGCATGTGTCCTTCTTACCGGTTGGAACATCTTCTGGATATATGCCCAAGAGAGGTATTGCTGGATCCTCTGGTAGTATTATGTCCAATTTTCTGAGGAACCGCCAAACTGATTTCCAGAGTGGTTGTACAAGCTTGCAATCCCACCAACAATGGAGGAGTGTTCCTCTTTCTCCACATCCTCGCCAGCATCTGCTGTCACCTGAATTTTTGATCTTAGCCATTCTGACTGGTGTGAGGTGGAATCTGAGGGTTGTTTTGATTTGCATTTCCCTGATGATTAAGGATGTGGAACATTTTTTCAGGTACTTCTCTGCCATTTGGTATTCCTCAGGTGAGAATTCTTTGTTCAGTTCTGAGCCCCATTTTTTAATGGGGTTATTTGATTTTCTGGAGTCCACCTTCTTGAGTTCATTATATATATTGGATATTAGTCCCCTATCTGATTTTGGGTAGGTAAAGATCCTTCCCCAATCTGTTGGTGGTCTTTTTGTTTTATTGACGGTGTCTTTTGCCTTTCAGAAGCTTTGCAACTTTATGAGGTCCCATTTATTGATTCTCGATCTTACAGCACAAGCCTTTGCTGTTCTATTCAGGAATTTTTCCCCTGTACCCATAACTTCGAGGCTTTTCCCTACTTTATCCTCTATAAGTTTCAGTGTCTCTGGTTTTATGTGGAGTTCCTTAATCCACTTAGATTTGACCTTAGTACAAGGAGATAGGAATGGATCAATTCCCATTCTTCTACATGATAACCGCCAGTTCTGCCAGCACTATTTGTTGAAAATGCTGTCTTTTTTCCACTGGATTGTTTTAGCTCCCTTGTCGAAGATCAAGTGACCATAGGTGTGTGGGTTCATCTCAGGGTCTTCAATTCTGTTCCATTGGTCTACTTGTCTGTCGTTATACCAGCACCATGCAGTTTTTATCACAATTGCTCTGTAGTACAGCTTTAGGTCAGGCATGGTGATTCCACCAAGGATCTTTTATCCTTGAGAAGAGTTTTTGCTATCCTAGGTTTTTTGTTGTTCCAGATGAATTTGCAGATTGCCCTCTCTAATTCGTTGAAGAATTGAGTTGGAATTTTGATGGGGATTGCATTGAATCTGTAGATTGCTTTTGGTAAGATAGCCATTTTTACAATGTTGATCCTGCCAATCCATGATCATGGGAGGTCGTTCCATCTTCTGAGATCTTCTTTAATTTCTTTCTTCAGAGACTTGAAGTTCTTGTCATACAGATCTTTCACTTCCTTAGTTAGAGTCATCCCAAGGTATTTTATATTGTTTGTGAGTATTGAGAAGGGTGTTGTTTCCATAATTTCCTCAGCCTGTTTATCCTTTGTGTACAGAAAGGCCATTGACTTGCTTGAGTTAATTTTATATCCAGCTACTTCATTGAATCTGTTTATCAGGCTTAGGAGTTTTCTGGTGGAATTTTTAGGGTCACTTATATATACTATCATATCATCTGCAAAAAGTGATATTTTGACTTCTTTTCCAATTTGTATCCCCTTCATCTCCTTTGGTTGTCTAATTGCTCTGGCTAGGACTTGAAGTACAATGTTGAATAGGTAGGGAGAGAGTGGACAGCCTTGTCTAGTCCCTGATTTTAGAGGGATTGCTTCAAGCTTCTCACCATTTACTTTGATGTTGACTGCTGGTTTGTTGTAGATTGCTTTTATCATGGTTAGGTATGGGCCTTGGATTCCTGATTTTTCCAAGACTTTTATCATGAATGGGTGTTGGATCTTGTCGAATGCTTTTTCTGCATCTAACGAGATGATCATGTGGTTTTTGTCTTTGAGTTTGTTTATATAATGGATTACGTTGATGGATTTCCGTACATTAAACCATCCCTGCATCCCTGGAATAAAACCTACTTGGTCAGGATGGATGATTGCTTTAATGTGTTCGGGATTCGGTTAGCAAGAATTTTATTGAGGATTTTTGCATCTATATTCATAAGGGAAATTGGTCTGAAGTTCTCTATCTTTGTTGGATCTTTCTGTGGTTTAGGTATCAGAGTAATTGTGGCTTCATAGAATGAGTTGGGTAGAGTTCCTTCTACTTCAATTTTGTGGAATAGTTTCTGCAGAACTGGAATTAGATCTTCTTTGAAGGTCTGATAGAACTCTGCATTAAACCCATCTGGACCTGGGCTTTTTTTTACTGGGAGACTATTAATGACTGCTTCTATTTCTTTAGGGGATATGGGACTGTTTAGATCATTAACTTGATCCTGATTTAACTTTGGTACCTGGTATCTCTCTAGAAATTTGTCCATTTCATCCAGGTTTTCCAGGTTTGTTGAGTATAGCCTTTTGTAGAAGGATCTGATGGTGTTTTGGATTTCTTCAGGATCTGTTGTTATGTCTCCCTTTTCATTTCTGATTTTGTTAATTAGGATGTTGTCCCTGTGCCCTCTAGTGAGTCTAGCTAAGGGTTTATCTATCTTGTTTATTTTCTCAAAGAACCAACTCAGCGTTTGTTTAATTCTTTGAATAGTTCTTCTTGTTTCCACTTGGTTGATTTCACTCCTGAGTTTGACTATTTCCTGCTGTCTACTCCTCTTGGGTGAATTTTCTTCTTTTTTTTTTCTAGAGCTTTTAGATGTGTTGTCAAGCTGCTAGTGTGTGCTTTCTCCAGTTTTTTTTTGTAGGCAGTCAGAGCTATGAGTTTTCCTCTTAGAAATGCTTTCATTGTGTCCCATAGGTTTGGGTATGTTGTGGCTTCATTTTCATTAAACTGTAAAAAGTCTTTAATTTCTTTCTTTATTCCTTCCTTGACCAAGGTATCATTGAGAAGAGTGTTGTTCAGTTTTCGTGCGAATGTTGGCTTTCCATTATTTATGTTGTTATTGAAGGTCATTCTTAGTCCATGGTAGTCTGATAGGATGCATGGGACAATTTCAATATTTTTGTATCTGTTGAGGTCTGTTTTGTGACCATTTATATGGTCAATTTTGGAGACGGTCCCGTGAGGTGCTGAGAAGAAGGTATATCCTTTTGTTTTAGGATAAAATGTTCTGTAGATATCTGTTAAGTCCATTTGTCTCATAACTTCTGTTAGTTTCACTGTGTCCCTGTTTAGTTTCTGTTTCCACGATCTGTCCATTGATGAAAGTGGTGTGTTGAAGTTGCCCACTATTATTGTGTGAAGTGCAATGTGTGCTTTGAGCTTTACTAAAGTGTCTTTAATGAATATGGCTGCCCTTGCATTTGGAGCATAGATATCCAGAATTGAGAGTTCCTCTTGGAGGATTTTACCTTTAATGAGTATGTCTTTTTTGATAACTTTGGGTTGGAAGTAGATTTTATTCAATATTAGAATGGCTACTCCAGCTTGTTTCTTCAGGCCATTTGCTTGGAAAATTATTTTCCAGCCCTTTACTCTGAGGTAGTTTCTGTCTTTTTCCCTGAGATGGGTTTCCTGTAAGCAGCAGAATGTTGGGTCCTGTTTCTGTAGCCAGTCTGTTAGTCTATGTCTTTTTATTGGGGAATTGAGTCCATTGATATTAAGAGATATTAAGGAAAAGTAATTGTTGCTTCCTTTTATTTTTGTTGTTAGGGTTGGCATTCTGTTCTTGTGGCTGTCTTCTTTTTTGTTTGTTGAGGGATTACTTTCTTGCTTTTTCTAGGGCGTGATTTCCTTCCTTGTATTGTTTTTTTTTTCTGTTATTATCCTTTGAAGGGCTGGATTCGTGGAAAGATAATGTGTGAATTTGGTTTTGTCTTAGAATACTTTGGTTTCTCCATCTATGGTAATTGAGAGTTTGGCCGGGTATAGTAGCCTGGGCTGGTATTTGTGTTCTCTTAGTGTCTGTAGAACTTCTGTCTAGGCTCTTCTGGCTTTCATAGTCTCTGGTGAAAAGTCTGGTGTAATTCTGATAGGCCTTCCTTTATATGTTACTTGACCTTTCTCCCTTGCTGCTTTTGATATTCTATCTTTATTTAGTGCATTTGTTGTTCTGATTATTATGTGTCCGGAGGAATTTCTTTTCTGGTCCAGTCTATTTGGAGTTCTGTAGGCTTCTTGTATGATCATGGGCATCTCTTTCTTTAGGTTTGGGAAGTTTTCTTCTAAAATTTTGTTGAAGATATTCGCTGGCCCTTTAAGTTGAAAGTCTTCCATCTCATCAACTCCTATTATCCGTAGGTTTGGTCTTCTCATTGTGTCCTGGATTTCCTGAATGTTTTGAGTTAGAATCCTTTTGCGTTTTGTATTTTCTTTGATTGTTGTGCCGAAGTTCACTATGGAATCTTCTACACCTGAGATTCTCTCTTCCATCTCTTGTATTCTGTTGCTGATGCTCGCATCTATAGTTCCAGATTTCTTTCCTAGGGTTTCTATCTCAATCGTTGCCTCACTTTGGGTTTTCTTTATTGTGTCTACTTCCCTTTTTAGGTCTAGTATAGTTTTGTTCATTTCCATCACCTGTTTGGATGTGTTTTCCTGTTTTTCTTTAAGGACTTGTAACTCTTTAGCAATGTTCTCCTGTATTTCTTTAAGTGAGTTACTAAAGTCCTTCTTGATGTCCTCTACCATCATCATGAGATATGCTTTTAAATCTGGGTCTAGCTTTTCGGTTGTGTTGGGGTGCCCAGGACTAGGTGGGGTGGGAGTGCTGCATTCTGATGATGGTGAGTGGTCTTGATTTCTGTTAGTAGGATTCTTGCGTTTGCCTTTCGCCATCTGGTAATCTCTGGGGCTGTGCAGAATACACTGGGCGGGGTCCCGGAACCAAGAAGTGTGTTGCTGATGCTCAGGCAAAGCGCTCCCTCTCCGCTCAGACCCCTTTCCTCTCCGGTAGGTGGCCAGATGTCTGGGGCCTGTGCAGAATACATTTGGCGGGGTCCCAGAACTAAGATGTCTTTTGCTGATGCTCAGGCAAAGCGCTCCCTCTCCGCTCAGACCCCTTTCCTCTCCGGTAGGTGGCCAGATGTCTGGGGCATGTGCAGAATACACTTGGCGGGGTCCCGGAACTAAGATGTCTTTTGCTGATGCTCAGGCAAAGTGCTCCCTCTCCGCTCAGACCCCTTTTCACTGGCCGGATGTCAGGGGCCTGTGCAGAATACATTCGGCGGGGTCCGGGAACAAAGATGTCTGCTGACGATGCTCAGGCAAACCGGTCAGATCCCTAACCTCTATGCAGAATACACTCAGCGGGGTCCTGGAACCAGGATGTCTGCTGCCGATGCTCAGGCTAGGAGCTCCCTCTCCGCTCAGACCCCTTTTCACTGGCAGAAGGCGGCTGGATGTCAGGGGCCTGTGCAGAATACACTCGGCGGGGTCCCGGAACCAAGATGTCTGCTGCCGACGCACAGGCAAAGCGTTCCTGGGTCGGTCGGATCCCTAACCACTGGCCAGAAAAGTGGCCAGCTGTCTGGGGCCCGAAAAGGGGGCTGCCTTAGAAGCTCTGTGGCTCCCCCCGTCCCAGAAGCTTTTAGCTTCTGTATTCCGTACTCTCACCTGTGCAGAATACACTTGGCGGGGTCCCGGAACCAGGATGTCTGCTGCTGATGCTCCGGCTAGGCGCTCCCTCTCTGCTCAGACCCCTTTCCTCCAGCCAGAAGGTGGCTGGAAGTCTGGGGCCTGTGCAGAATACACCCAACAGGGTCCCGGAACCAAGATGTCTGCTGCCGATGCTCGGGCAAAGCATTCTCGGGCTGGTCGGATCCCTAACCTCTGTGCAGAATACACTCGGCGGGGACCCGGAACCAAGATGTCTGTTGCCGATCTTTCCAAGACTTTTATCATGAATAGGTGTTGGATTTTATCAAATGCTTTCTCCGCATCGAACGAGATGATCATGTGTTTTTTGTCTTTGAGTTTGTTTATATAGTGGATTACATTGATGGATTTCTGTATATTGAACCATCCTTGCATCCCTGGGATGAAACCTACTTGGTCAGGATGGATGATTGTTTTGATGTGTTCTTGGATTTGGTTAGTGAGAACTTTATTGAGGATTTTTGCATCGATATTTATAAGGGAAATTGGTCTGAAGTTCTCTATCTTTGTTGGGTCTTTTTGTGGTTTAGGTATCAGAGTAATTGTGGCTTCATAGAATGAGTTGGGTAGAGTACCTTCTGTTTCTATTTTGTGGAATAGTTTGCGAAGAACTGGGATTAGATCTTCTTTGAAGGTCTGATAGAACTCTGCACTAAACCCTAGGCTTTTTTTGGTTGGGAGACTATTAATGACTGCTTCTATTTCTTTAGGGGATATGGGAATGTTTAGATCATTAACCTGATCTTGATTTAACTTTGGTAACTGGTATCTGTCTAGAAACTTGTCCATTTCATCCAGGTTTTCCAGTTTTGTTGAGTATAGCCTTTTGTAGAAGGATCTGATGGTGTTTTGGATTTCTTCAGGATCTGTTGTTATGTCTCCCTTTTCATTTCTGATTTTGTTAATTAGAATACTTTCCCTGTGCCCTCTAGTGTGTCTGGCTAAGGGTTTATCTATCTTGTTGATTTTCTCAAAGAACCAGCTCCTCGATTGGTTGATTCTTTGAATAGTTCTTCTTGTTTCCACTTGGTTGATTTTTGCCCCTGAGTTTGATTATTTCCTGCCGTTTACTCCTCTTGGGTGAATTTGCTTCCTTTTGTTCTAGAGCTTTTAGGTGTGTAGTCAAGCTGCTAATGTGTGCTCTCTCTAGTTTATTTTTGGAGGCACTCAGAGCTATGAGTTTTCCTCTTAGAAATGCTTTCATTGTGTCCCATAAGTTTGGGTATGTTGTGGCTTCATTTTCATTAAACTCCAAAAAGTCCTTAATTTCTTTCTTTATTCCTTCCTTGACCAAGGTATCATTGAGAAGAGTGTTGTTTAGTTTCCACGTGTGTGTTGGCTTTCCATTATTTATGTTGTTATTGAAGATCAGCCTTAGTCCATGGTGATCTGATAGGATGCATGGGACAATTTCAATATTTTTGTATATGTTGAGGCTTGTTTTGTGACCAATTATGTGGTCAATTTTGGAGAAGGTCCCGTGAGGTGCTGAGAAGAAGTTATATCCTTTTGTTTTAGGATAAAATGTTCTGTAGATATCTGTCAGATCCATTGGTTTCATAACTTCTGTTAGTTTCACTGTGTCCCTGTTTAGTTTCTGTTTCCACGATCTGTCCATTGGTGAAAGTGGTGTGTTGAAGTCTCCCACTATTATTGTGTGAGATGCAATGTGTGCTTTGAGCTTTACTAAAGTATCTTTAATGAATGTGGCTGCCCTTGTATTTGGAGCATAGATATTCAGAATTGATTGTTCCTCTTGGAGGATTTTACCTTTGATGAGTATGAAGTGCCCTTCCTTGTCTTTTTTGATGATTTTGGCTTGGAAGTCGATTTTATTAGATATTAGGATGGCTACTCCAGCTTGTTTCTTCCTACCATTTGCAATATGAACTACCCAGTAACCCCCAGAGTTTGTGTCTCTAGCTGCATATGTAGTAGAAGATGGCCTAGTTAGCCATTATTGGGAAGAGAGGCCCCTTGGTCTTGCAAACTTTGTATGCCTAAGTACAGGGGAACGCTAGGGGCAAGAATTGGGAAGGGCAGGGAGGGAGTAGGGAGGCAGGGTTTTGGGGGACTTCTGGGGTAGCATTAGAAAAGTAAATGAAGAAAATACCTAATAAAATAAGAATTTATTATTTGAATATACACCACAGTAACTGTCAAAAAAAAAAAAAACCAACCATAAATACCCCACTTATTAGTTATGAGAGAAGGGCAAGGAAGTGTTCCCAGACAATTTGGTCAGTTGTAATAATACACCAGCTTCTGATAGCACAGGTTCCTTTTCCCAGGTCAGAAAGGTTTCTTTCCAGCTGTATGGTTTTGCCTCAATGTGTGACCAACGTTATCAGATTTGAAGGATGTCATTCCTCTACCCTCTCATATAATGCCAAGGCTTGGAAACCCAGCTTGTGGTTTTTTTTTTTTTCCTTTATATAATGTGTTCACTTAGACATGGGGGTTCACTCAGGAAGGTTGGTGGCCCAAGCTTGAGCTTGAATAATGCCTCATGTAATTACAGCAGGTTGTGATTCTTTGTGGACTCTTCAGGGTTTTTACAATTTGAGCATGACAATAGCAGAGGGGTAATGATTAGAATATACAAAACATCTTTTAAAATGGGGACTAAGAAGAAGTAGCCATCATAGTGTGTGTGTAGGCAGAGGCAAGTAGATCTCCGTGAGTTCCAAGCCATCCTGATCTAATTAAAATGCCTAGAAAAGCCAGGGGTTCAAAGACAGACTAAGTTTCAAAACTAAGCAACCCATGACTGATGGTGCGTGCCTTTAATCCTAGGATTCAGAAGGCAAGCTCAGGCTTTTCTAAAAAGGAAAAGGCCAGGAGAGCTATGGCTTATACCGGAAAAACCCTGTCCCAAAACAAACAAACAAAAAAACAACAAAAATAAAGTAAAACCAAGAAAACCAGTAATCAGATTTTTAAAATGTATAGAACTATAGTGAAATTATTAAAAGATAAACAAAAATCCCTGAGAAACTCTTTAATAAACATTAAACATGCCGGGATTGTTAAAACATAGCATTTATCCCAGGTCTTAGGAGATATGGACAGGAGGACCATTGTGAAGTTCATTCTAACCTGACTTACCAAAAGAGGTCCAGTACCTCCAGGACTTTTTATAGAGAGGCATTGTATCAAAATAACAAACAAGCAAACTACACCTTGTTTAGCAATCAGAACAAAGCAAATTTTAACTAATTGAGAGGTTATCTTACCTTGTCAGAATGGTAAAGATCAATAAAACCAATGAAAATTAATGATGGAGAAGTTGTCAGCAAGGAGGAACATTTATGCACTGCTGGTGGGGTGAAACAGCAGAGGTACTAAAGAAATAATGGGGGTGGTAGGATCTCTCCAGTTTCCTTACAAGGGAAATTCGTGCTACAGAGTTTTCCCTTGACACTGCATTCATTGTGCCCCATCAGTTTGGCTGGTCTAGATGTCTCTGTCTGGACCCTGCCTCCTGTGTGCCTGGGGTGTAGCAGATCTCCTGGGAACACTGCAAACTATGCCGCATTAAGAGAGAGTGGGAGACATGCTGATCTCACCCTAAGCAGAATTTCACAGATTGAAATGAAGAGGAGACTGAGGAAAAGAAGGTTCAGCAACAGGCCCAAAGTAGGCTACAGCTCAAGGGGAGGCCCCAAGGCCTGACACTATTAATGAGGCTATGGAGCACTCACACAAAAGGACCTATCATGACTGTCTTCCAAAAGACCCAACAAGCAACTGAAAGAGTCAGATACAGATATTTGCACCCAACCAATGTACAGAAGCTGCTGACCCCTGTGGTTGAAATAGGGGAAAGCTGGAAGAAGCTGAGAAGGGAGAACCTGTAGGAGGACCAGCAATCTCAATTAACCTGGACCTCCAAGATCTCTCAAGCACTCGACCACCAATCAGGCAGTGTACTCCAGCTGATATGAAGCCCCCAACACATATGCAGCAGAGGACTGCTGAGTCTGGGTTCAGTCAGAGAAGATGAACGTAATCTTCAAGAGACTGGAGGTCCCAGGGAGTTTAGAAGTCTGGATGGATCCAGGATGACTGGTGGGGACATCATTGTGGAGACTGATGGGTGGGGAGGAGCTATGGGATGTGAAACAGTCAGAGGGTGGATGGGGGGTGGGAGGGAAATAAAATCGGGAGTGTAAATAAATAAATAAATATATAAATAAAGGAAAAAAGAAGAAAAACTTTTAAAAAGAAATAATGGGGTTATTCCTCAAAATCAGAAAAATCAGGTTGGGGTTCAGATCTGGAAGGCCAACCACTCCAGGCTGAGGAAGCCAGAAGGCAAACTGGGGCAGGCTTGGCAGGTCAGTGAGACCCAGTATCAAAGTAAAAAGCAGCAGTGCAGGAGGGCCCTATAGGTGGCTCCTGTTGTCAAGCATGTTCCTACAATGCCTGAACTTGTGTTCCAGCCTTGAGACTAACAAGGCTGAAAGAGAAAATTAATCCCTGCCAATTTTCCTCTGACCTCTATTCACATATAATAGCTATTAGTGCAGAAAATAAACAGAACTATTTTGTACATAAGAAATGAGATATATTTCTGTGGGTAGGTGGCTCACAGTATTTATCAGATTTATTGCTTTCCTATTATATGATTGCATGTTCTGCATGTTTACGAGGGTTCCTGTTGCATGCCATGATCTTTGAAGCAAGGAGAGGGCATAGGAACTCATATAACTTGAATTAGACTTGATAGTGGGTCCCTATGTTGCATGAATCCACAGATACCCCAAATATATACTAAACAAAATATCATTTTCTACCAATGGACTCTGAATTATGTGCTCTCAGAGTGATTACTCCACATGATTTATATCTTGCAGATGATCAGATTTGACTTCCAAACGAACACTTGTGAGAACGCCACTGTCTATAGTTTCACTCTAGGAGAGCCTACACTCTTTTATGACTCCAACTCCAAAGATACTTACATACATGCATTCTTGCCTTTGCATGCATAAATATTAGAGGAAAATGTCTGACAGAATGGGTTGGATGTGGAACTGTGCGTCAGGGGGACTAAGGGTGTAATGACTGGAAAAATGAATTAAATAATGAATTAAAAGAATTTTAAATTTACTATTTTCTCCTTTTATTTAATGAACATATACTCTAACAATAAAAAATTAATCACTAAACTGACTTTAAAACAATCGCACTACATAAAACACAGTGGTATAATGCTTCTACAGATAAGACTGGTTATTTCTCCAAATACTGAGAATAAAGGTGTGTATAACACCCTTCTTCATGGCTGTAAGGCCTGGACTCGTCAACGACCTGAGAGGAGTAAGCTAGAGTGGAGGGGTTTCTCAGAGTAAGCCAGTCATCTGATGTGTCAAAAATCTTCAAGGATCCTTTGCCAGAGCTCATCTGCAGATGGATCTGGATTGTGAGCATCCTCTGGGGCTTGAGCAGCATATGCCAGCCCGACTGGAGCTTCAGCTACTGCTAAGTCAGTCTGAGATTCAACTGCTGCTGATTGACCAGAATTCCAAGCTGTAACAGGGGCATGGCCATCAAGCAGGTATTCTTGCAGACAACACAGGTTCCCATCACAGGATTGAAAACAATGCATGGAAGATTCCTGGCTGCAGTTGAGGTTGGGAATGGAATCCTCACCAAATATGCCTGACCACATGGACTCCCCATTGTCAGAGGCAACAACAGGTATGGAACCAGGAAATTGGGTTGATTCAGAAACAGCGTTAGAGATTCCATTTGACTCTGGCAGCTCTTGTTTAATATTTTGGAGGTTCATCCGCCTGTACTTAGCTCGGTTGTTCTTGAACCAGATCTGAAAAACAAAGCAAACATCAATAGAATACCCCTTTGCCCCCAACTGGACCACAAGGTGAAACTTTTGAATCAGAGTTTCTATAACAATACTTCACAAGTCAGCAACAGAAAGCATGAGACTCAAGATCCCTAGGAGGTTGTAGTAAGGTAGATTGTGCATGAACTGACATCCCCCTTCTCAAAAAAAAAAAAAAAAAAAAAAAAACTGGGGAGATTCAACTAGTATGCTCTGTGTTTTAGTAGGATATCTGATATCTAGGTCACTGAGACCCTACATGGGAATAATGTTCTTTGATACTGGTTACTGGTTACTTTGATATTTGGTTACTGGAGAATTGAGGCCCAGCAATTGATGAATCAATATCCACCACCTATATTATATTTGTCCACCCTCCCCTAAGCCTTTCAGAAGCACACAATACAAGTGCCTAATGAGAAAAGGGACAATGTTGCTGTTGGATGGAGGAAAAAGAGAGAAGCTAACCTTGATCTCCATCTTTGTAACACCAACCAATACTGCCAGCTCCACAATTTTCTCCTCGTTTGGGTACTGGCACTCATCAAAATGTTCTTGCAGCAGGCGCTGCTGTTCTTTTGTGTACACAGTGCGTTCTTTTCATTGCTTTCTTGAAGCCACAGGGCCAGTTTGTTTGTTAACATATTTATCTGACAGTGGCATACAACCTATGGGAACATGGAAAGAAGAATTCACTGAGGGTCTTTTAGGTATCTATTGACTTGGATGCCCGGAGAGTCTTCTCAGAGTTTGTAAACCTTGGCCCATTACAGCACCTTGTTGCATTTGGATACCTGATTGTTTTGATGGTCCTTCAGACTCTTGCTGAAGTAGGTTCCTTTCAGGGACTGAAAGACTTGATTGCATTGTACTTCCTGGCATCACTAGGGGACTCTGATTCATTTGAAAAGCTAAGTTCCTTGCCGGTTCTTGACATATTTGGGAACTGATATCTATGGGTATATTCGAAGCCACTTGAAGTTTTTGATGCAAGGAGGGACCTTCAGCCATATGTATGTTCTGAACTTATTGGAGTATGTTCCTGTACTGGAGAACCTGGTAAAAGAAAACACAATAGAAAAGCTCCAGAGAACCCCCATTTACCCATCACGTATACACCACATTTGTTATGGACATTTTGGAGCAGGAATCAATCAGGACCCTCATTCTTTCTGAACAACCTCCTCTGTTTCCCAATCTTACAAGTATTTTCAGTATTGCAATAAATATGCATTAAACAGCAGTGTTAATAAGAGACTGTTTGTCAGGATGGGCTGGCAATTGGATGTTCTCCCCCTATGTTTAAATGTCCTGGCTCCTGTCCTTCTGGCAGGCAAATTCTGCTAAGGCAGACCACCACCTAGTCTGCCTCTTCCATGAAAAAACACAGCCTGAAGGCATCCCAAGAGTTCTTGTGTATGCAGGGAACTTCCACCAGCTTCTCTGCTCTACTGAAGACACCACAGCCTAAAAATATCTCAGAAGTTCAACTGCACACAAAACAACTGATAACCAGCTCATCTGTAACCCAGCTCTGAAAAAACACATACTGATGTAATCCCAGGCATTGTGCTCACACACAGCCACGGACACCAATGACTAATCACATCCCAGGAGTTCTTCTACAAACAAGGCAACTGGACAACTGACACCAAAGTCTAAAGAATTCCCAGGGGATCTTCAGTAACCATTCCAACTGTCTGAAAGCCTCCCTAATGTTCTGCTGCACAGAGGGAAAAAGAACTCACAGTCCTTAGACCTCCCTGGACAAAGAACAGCTACAGGCAGGCAACACCTTGACTAATCCTCTGAAGACCCAATAGTCTGAAGGCATCCCAATAGATCTGCTGCAGCCAGGGCAAAATTTCAGAAGCTTCTCTGTCCCTCTGAAAATCCCACAGTTCAAAGGCATCCAAAAAGGCCACTGTAGTCAGGGCAACAAGTCACCAGTGTGCATGTCCCAGTGAAGACTCCATAGTCAGAAGGCATCACAGGACATGTGCTGCAGTTAAGGCCACTGGCCTACCAGGTGACCTGAAGCAGGCCAGGGACAAAAGAGGCAGGCTCCATCCAGACAGAGGCAACCAGGCCAGAAAACACTAGGAATAACCCTATGTCAAGAGCCAATTGCAAGATCATATGAAACAGAATCCAGTGTACATTGGCATCATCAGAAAGAACCCAGTTCTCCCATAAGAGCAAACCCTGTATATGCCAACATATCTGAAAATCAGGACTCTGTCCTAAAATCCTATCTCATGAAGATAATAGATTCCATTAAGGAGGATATAAATTACTTACTGAAAGAAATACAGGAAAGGACAGGTAAACAGTTAGAAGCACTTAAAAAGGAAACAATAAATTGCATGAGATATACAGGAAAACAGAGCCAACAAGTGAAATAATCGATTAAAGCAGTCCAAGACCTTAAAGTAGAAGTACAGACAATAATGAAAACACAAATTGAGGCACCCCTGGAAGTGAAAAACCTAGGAAAGAGGTCAAGAATTACAGATGTAAGCATAAACAACAGAATACAAGAGATAGAAGAGAGAAATTCAGGTGTAAAAGATACCATAGAAGAGATTGACACAACTGTCAATGAAAATTCAAAACATGAAAATCTCCTAACCCAAAACATCCAGGAAATCCAGGACACAATGAAAAGACCAAACCTAGGAATAATAGATAGAGAAGAGACTGGAGAATCCCAACTCAAATGAGCAGCAAATATCCTCAACAAACTTATAGAAGAAAACTTCCCTAAACTAAAGAAAGAGATGCCCATAAACATACAGGAAACAAGGAAAAAAACCAAACAGATGAGACCACAAATGAAATTCCTCTAGAAACAAGAAAAGATCCAAGTAACATATAAAAGCAGACCTATCAGAATTACAACAGAATTCTCAACAGAACCACTAAAAGCCAGAAGAGTCTGGACAGAGGTCATGTACAGTCTAAGAAAACAAAAATGCCAGCCCAGGCTACCATATTCAGCAAAACTCTCAATCAGCATACAAGAAGAGACCAAAATCCTCCACGTCAAAACCAAATTCAGACAATATCTGTCTACCAATCCAGCCCTACAGAGGATTCTAGAAGGAAAATTCCAGCACAAGGAGGGTACATACACCAAATGGAAACAACAAAGATAATAATCATCTTTTTAAAAGGCCCAAAGGGGAGAACCACATGCACATAATGCCATCTACACAATCAAAGAACAGGAACTACCCATCATCTGTCTTTAATATCTCTCAATATTAATGAACTAAACTCACCTATAAAAAACCATAAAGCTAACAGCCTGGACATGTGAACAGGATCCAACTTTATCTTGCATTCAAGAAACCTACCTCAATAATAAATACAGTCACTACCTCAAACGAAAAGGCTGGAAAAAGTTCTCCCAAGCAAATCGTCCCATGAAGCAAGTTGGCATTGCCATTCTAATAGCCAATAAATAGACTTTCAACAATAATTATCAAGAAAGATGAGAAGGAACACTTCTATTCATCAAAGGAAATATCCACGAAGTGAAAGTTTCAATATGAACATCTATACCCCATAGGAAATCGCATCCTCATTGATAGAAAGAAACTTTACAAAAGCTCAAAACACACATTGAACCACACACAATAATAGCGGGACACTTCAACACCCTGCTCTCACCAATGGATAAGTCATTGAAACAGAAACTAAACAGACACAGTGAAACTAAGAGAGGTTATGAACCAAATGAATTTGACAGACTTCTATAGCACATTTCATCCTAAAACTAAAGAATACACATTCTTCTCAGCACCTGATGGTACCTTCTCCAAAACTGGCCACATACTTGTCACAAAACAAGTTTCAACCAATAGAAAACGATTGAAATAATCCTATGCATCCTGTCAGATCATCATGTAAATGACTGTTCTTCAATAACAACAAAAACAGCAGAAATACCACACATACATGAAAACTGAACAAGTTTCTACACAGTGATAATAAGATCAGTGGAGAAAGAAAAAAAGAAAAGAAGAGAGAGGGAGGGAGAGAGAGAGAGAGAGAGAGAGAGAGAGAGAGAGAGAGAGAGAGAGAGAGAGAGAGAGGAAGGAAGGAAGGAAGGAAGGAAGGAAGGAAGGAAGGAAGGAAGGAAGGAAGGAAGGAAAGAGAAGGCAGGCAGGCAGGAAGGAAGACATTAAAGACTTCATAGAATTCAATAAAAATTATGGAGCCAGGGGTGGTGGCCCACGCCATTAATCCCAGCATTTTGGAGGCAGAGGCAGTCAGATTTCTGAGTTCAAGGCTAGCCTGGTCTACAAAGTGAGTTCCAGGACAGCCAGAGCTATACAGAGAAACCATGTCTAAAAAAAGAAAAAAAAAAAAAAAAAAGAAAAAGAAAAAGAAAATGATGACACACTAAACCCAAATAATGGAACACAATGGAAACAGTACTAAGAGGGAAATTCACAACGCTAAGTGCCCTGGTAAGAAACTGGAGAGGTCCTACACCAGCAACCTAACAGCACAGCTGATGAGAGCTCTAGAAAATAGTCACAAACAGGGTGAAAATCAAAATAGATAGAAAGAAAGAGAAAGATTCAAAGAATCTTTTTAAAAAAGCTGGTTGTTTGAGAGAATAGACAAGATAGATAACCCCCTAGCAAGTCTAACAAAGGGCACAGAGACAGTATTCAAATTAACAAATTCAGAAATGAAAAGGTAGATATAACAACAGAAACTGAGAAATTCAAAAAGTCATCAGGTACTACTACAAATGCCCATACTCAACAAAAGTGGAAAATCTAGATGAAATGGATAGTTTTCTAGACAGATACCAAATTTCAAAGTTAAATCAAGAGTAAGTAAACCACTAAACAGACCCACATACCCTAAGGAGAAAGAAGAAGTCATTAAAATCTCCCAACCAATAAAAACCAAGGGTCAGATGGCTTTAGCCCAGAAGTCTATCAGACATTCAAAGAAGAACTAATAACAATATTCCTCAAAGTATTCCATGAAATGAAATAGAATGAACACTACAGAATTCATTCTAGGAAGCTAACTACTCTAATACATAAACTACACAAAGAAACACACACAAAAAGGAACTTCAGACCAATTTTGCTTCTGAATATCTGTGTAAAATTACTCAATAAAATTCTAGTAAACTCAATCCAAGAACACATCAAAACCATCATTCACCATGATCAAGTAGGCTTCAGCCCTGGGATGCAAGGTTGGTGTTATATGTGAAAATCCATTAATGTATACTACTATTTAAACAAATTCAAAAAAAATCACATGATAAGCTCTTTAGATACCCAAAAAGAATTTGACAAAATACAGCACATATTTATTTTAAAATTATTGGACAGATCAGGAATTCAAGGCCCATTCCAAAACATAATAGAAGCAATTTACTGCAAATCAACAACCAAAATCATATTAAATGGAGAGATACTTGAAAGCAATTCCACTAAAATCAGGAACAAGACTCTGAATTTGTATTCAATATAGTACTCAAAGTTCTAGCTAGAATAATAAGACAAACAAAATGGATCAAGAGGATACAAAATTGGCAAAGAGGAATTAAAGGTATCACTCTTTGCAGAAGGTGTGGCAGTATACATGAGTGACCCCAGAAATAATACCAGACAACCTCTACAGATGATAAACTTAATTAAAGTGACTGGATAAGAAATGAACTGAAATACATCATTAGCTTACCCTTATGTCAATGATAAACAGGCTGAGAAAGAAATTAGGGAATCAACACCTTTAACAAGAGCCACAAATAATATAATGTATCTTGGAGTAAGTGACCAAACAAGTGAAAGATCTGTATGACAATAACTTCAAGTCTCTCAAGAAAGAAATCCAAATGATCTCAGAAAATGGAGAAATCGCCTATGCTCCTGGATTGGAAGAATTAACATAGTAAAAATGGCTATCCTACCAAAGGCATTCTGTAGATTCAATTTAATCCCCATAAAAATCCCAACACAATTCTTCAAACACATGGACAGGGAAATTCTCAAATTCATTTGGAAATGAAAAAAAAATAACCTAAGAATAGTGAAATCAGTTCTTAAAAATAAAAGAACTTCTGGGGGAATCATCATCCCTGACCTCAAGCTATACTACAGAGCAATAGTGATAAAAACTGCATGATATTGGTACAGAGCCATACATGTTGATCAATGGAATAGAATTGAAGACCCAGAAATGGAACCACACACTTATGGACACTTGATCTTTAACAAAGAACCTAAAAATGTACAAGGAGAAAAATGAGAGCAACTTCAATAAATGATCCTGGAGTAACTGGCAATCTGTATGTGGAAAAAGGAAAATAGATACATATTTGTCACCATGTACAAACCTCATGTCCAAGTAGATCAAGAACCTCCACATAAAATCAAACACACTGTATCTAATAGAAAAGAAAGTGAGAAAGCCTTGATCTCATTGGCACAGGAGAAAATTTCCTACACAGAACTCCAATGGTTCAGGCTCTAAGATCAAGAATTGATAAATGGGACCACTTGAAACTGGAAAGCTTCTGTAAATCAAAGGACATTGTCAATAGGACAAAACAGCAACCTACAAATTGGGTAAAAAAAACTTCACTAATACCACATCCAATAGATGGCTAATATCCAAAATATAAAAGAACTCAAGAAGTTAACTACCAGAAAAACTGAACAACCCAATCAAAATGAGGTATAGAACTAAACCGAGAATTCACAACAGAGGAATCTGGAATGACTGAGAAACACTTAAAGAAATGTTCAAATTCTTAGTGATCAGGGAATCACAAATCAAAATGTCCCTGAGATTCCACCTTACACAATCAGAGTGGGTAAGGTCATAAACTCAGGTGCTAGCACATGTTGGAGAGGATGTGGAGAGGAACACTCTTCAATTGCTGCTGGGATTGCAAACTGGTACAACCATTCTGTAAATCAATCTGGAGATTCCTCAGAAAATTGCAAATAGATCTACTTGAAGATGCAGCTATACCAATCTTGTACATATACCCAAAAGATGCCACACCACGGCACAGGGACACATGCTCCACTATCTTCATGAAAGACTTATTTGTGATAGTCAGATGCTAGAAACAACCCAGATGCCACACAATAGAAGAAAGGATACAGAAAATGTGGTCCATTTACACAATAAAATACTACTCAGCTATCAAGAACAAGGACATCCTGAGTTTTGCAGGCAAAAACCAAAAGGAAGGAACTAAAAATTATCATCCAGAATGCCATAAGTCAGATCCAATAGGGTACGCATGGTATGTAATTACTAATAAGTGGATATTAGCCAAAAAATGTAGAGAATACCCAGAATTAAATCCACAAAACTCAAAAAGTTTAACAAGCCAAATGGCCAAATTGAGGATCACTCAATTCCACTTGGGAGGGAAAAGAAACAATCACAGGAGAGGGGAAGGGTGGACCTGGGTGGGAGAGCGGACAGAGAGGGGAAGAGGGGAACATGACCAGTTATTGGGTTGGGGGAACAGGACTGAAACCATGAGGACCAGGAAAAGAATGGAAAGAGGCAACCTTGAGAGGTAGGAGGTAGGGGGACACTCCAGAATAGAAAAGACTTGGGAGGTTAAAAACTATTAGGACTTAAATGGAGGGACTTTAGATGAATTACCTACAGTGGGTGAACTTGTAGAGCCAACCTCCAGCAGAAAGATAGGGCATCAAGTGAGGGAACGTGTTGCTTTTCCACAGCTGATAGAGACTTGTTCTTGTCTGAGAAAACTGCAGAAACAAAAATGGAGAAGAGTCTGAGGAAAAGGGGATCCAGTTATAGGGACGGAATTGGGATCCACCTCAAGGGGAGGCACCAAGGACTGACACTATTACTGAGAATATGGTGTGTTAAAAAAGGAGACCTATCATGACTGCCTCCCAAAAAGACCTAGCAAGCAGATGAAAGAGTCAGATGAAGATATTTATACCCAACAAATTAACAAAAGCTGCTGACCCGTGAGGTTGAATTAGGGAAAAGCTAGAAGAAGCTGAGGAGGAAGAGGGCAACTCTATAGGAAGACCAGCAGTCTCAACTAACCTGAACCCCAGAGATCTCTCAAAAAATTGGGCCACCAAGAAGGCAGCATACACCAGATGATATGAGGCCAACAACACATATTTAGCAGGAGACTGCGGGTCTGGACACAGTCAGCAAAGACTGTGAAGAGACAGGAGGACCCAGGGAGTGGGAAGGTCTTGTAGGGTAGGGAGTGGGGATAGGGGACATCCTTTTGGAGAAGGAAAGAAGAGGGATGGGATACAGAACAGTCGGTGGGTGGAACAGAAGTGGGATAAAATATAGCCTGAAATCTAGGTTAAAAAACGATTAAATAAAATTTATTTTTTTTTAAAAGAGGAATATTATCGTAAATGTAAAAAAAAAAAAAAAAAAAGGAAAGAGAATCCTAGATTCTCCTTCCTTCTACTGGACAATCTGTCTCAAAACAACTATTAAAGGGCCATGAAACTGGCAAGATCCAATAGATCCCATTCCACACTCATCCATCCAAGTGCTTTGATGATTTAATTACTCTGGATATCAGAAGTCTCTTACACCTCACCCAGATACCCCCTGTTATTGAATTTCAATAAAGTCAAATAGCCTTAAATGAATCTCCCTATATAGGACCCCCCCACAGGCTCTACCTTTCATCCTCTCACAGCCAGGAGACATTCACACCTAGTGGCCACACCCAGTCTTCTGCCTATACACAGGGGAAATTTTAGACTTCACCAATCAAAAACCCATACAAACTACAAAACGTTACCAAGGCTCCACCATGATATCCCCTTCACACAGCAACCTTAAATATTTCATGCAGTCCACCAACTCACCAGAAATCCAGAGGTTTGCTATAACTTGCTAAATCCTCTGTCTGTTTTAACTCTACTCAGGAGACCCGCCCTTATATATCTCTGCAAACTTGGAATTCAATGCTCCTCCTTCACGTTGGCTCCACCCACTTGCAATATTCAAATCCTTAATTCTCACCCACCATTTGATGCAGTGAAAGTTCCTGACAGAATGTAAAAGGTCACAGAATCCCTGAAATTGTCAAGATAGATGTCACTATTAGCAGAACTAGCTTCACTCTTTTAGAAAAATAGAGGTGCACAATGCTCTGGCCACTCCTTGAACTCGTGTGTCTGCCAATGTTTTGACCATTCCTTGAACCCATGTGTGTGCCCACTGATGAAGCCCATTGCCAGGTGTTTATGATATTGGTTGCTGAGAATGAGTCAGAAAATCTCCCCAGCAACCACAGCCCGGCCAATCCTGAGTTGCTACACCTGCACCAGACTCTTTCCTTGTACCTTCCCATACCCATTTCTTGAGAATAGACATTGTTCAGATCTGGAAATCCCCTACTCCCCCCTTCTCCTTTCTCCCCTGAGGGCCTATAAAAACTGGGACCACTTTCCCCTCGAGGTCGACCTCTCTACCCCAGCTTAGGATATGAGTTGTCCCTTCCACCAGGAAACTGCTTCCATCTGTGTACCAGTTTGGAACACCTGGCCATGGCTGGCCGAGTAGATCACTTCGAATCCCAATTTCCTCCACAAGGATGTCTGCACAGCTGTGAACCGGTGAGGAATCTTCCGTTTCAGGCAGGAAGGTAGTAGAGTTGAGAATAGCAGGAGGAGCAAACACGCCCCATTCAGGCAGCAGCAGACTCTGGTAGTGAGTCATCCGGGCATTTGTCATCCATTGGTCTCGGGGCTGACAGATAATGCCAGTTCTGCTAGCACTCTCTTGGTCCCCTGCCAGCATTCTCTCTCCATGGTTGCAGCAAGGTGCAAGTCATCAACATATTGAAGCAGAGTTATCTGGGAGTTTTCAGCTCAGAAGGAGGCTAAATCTCAATGTAGAGCCTTATCAAAAAGGTTGGGGGAGGTTTTGAACCCCCGGGGTAACCGCGTCCAGGTCAATTGTCCTGTTTGTCCAGTGTCAGGATCTCTCCACTCAAAGGCAATTATGGGCTCGCTGGTGGGATGTAACTTCAGGCAAAGGAAAGCATCTTTTAAATCAAGCACTCTGTACCATTTTTGCTCTGGAGGGAGTGAGCTGAGGAGGTTATAGGGATTAGGAACAGTTGGATGAATATCTTGTACCCTCTTATTGACATTTCTCAGGTCTTTGACTGATCGATAGTCACTCGTGCCAGGTTTTTTTTACCAGCAGTAGAGGAGTATTTCAGGGTGACTGGCAAGGTACCAAAATACCCAGTTGTAATAGTCTCTAAATATGTGGCCTGATTCCATCTCTTGCTTCACGGCTCATTGGGTATTGTCACACTCCTATAGGGGTTGCATCCATTTTCAGTCCCACAACCACAGGGAGAAATCTGACAGCCATTCCCATCCCAGTCTCTGCCCATGCTCTAGGGAAAGCAGTCAACCAATCTTTTAGGTCTGGCACCTCTATTTGCTTTATGCCTTCATGCAATCGGTATTCTTCCTCAAGCTGCAGGGCTAAGACTACAGAGCTGGGAGATTCTCAAATTACTTTCGGCCCTTCTTGGGTAAATCTAATCTGGGCCTTTAGTCAGAATATCTCTTCCTAAAAGCAGTGTGGGACACTCAGGAATGACCAAGAAGGAATGTCTCACTTGGCCTTTCCACAGATCTACAGTGAATGCAGTGGACCAGGGGTATTGTTTCTGACAAGTGGCTCCAATCACTATGGTTCTTTTATTTTTTTTTTTTAATTTTCCCAGTGGATGTTTCAACACAGAATGCTCTGCCCTGTGTCAATTAAAAAGTCCATGGGAGTCCCCTCCACCATCAGGGTTACCCTAGGCTTGGGGAGGGGTTCCGAGCCCCGTCTCCCCCATTCTTCTTTCAGAGTCAGGACCTTATGGGCCCTTCCCCTCTTCTTTGGGCATTCCCGTGCTCAATGTCCTTTTTCCTTGCAATAGGCACATTGGTCCTTCTCTAAAATCTTCTGGACAGATCTTCTTCCTTCAGGTCTGGGTTCCTGGTTGCCCAGGTACCCTGTCTGTCTATTCTCTGGCTTGTTCCTTCCTTCACGTTCCCCCACTACTGCGGCCAAAATCCTGCTTAAATTCCTCTCCTGTCTTCTATCCCTCTTATTCTCCCTCTCTTGTGATACACCTTTTCTGCCTCCCTGACTAAATCTTGTGAAGCCAGGACATGTAATAATTAAAAGCCATAGCAACCTCGGCTTGTTGGTTAAAAGGAGTATAGTATCTATAAGCTTCTATCAATCTTTCTAGAAAAACAGACGGAGGCTCTGTAGGGCCCTGCATCACTTCTCTTACCGGAGCCAAATTGGTGCAGTATCTCATTACTCCCTTTAGACTAGATCCCGGCAGGTAATCTGTCAACCTCTCCCTACCTTGAGCTGAGTTGTAATTCTAATCTGGCCAGTCCAGAGAACAGCATTGTTCAGTTTCCACGTGAATGTTGGCTTTCCATTATTAATGTTGTTATTGAAGATCAGCCTTAGTCTATGGTGATCTGATAGGATGCATGGAACAATTTCAATATTTTTGTATCTGTTGAGGCCTGTTTTGTGACCAATTATATGGTCAATTTTGGAGAAGGTACCATGAGGTGCTGAGAAGAAGGAATATCCTTTTGTTTTAGGAGAAAATGTTCTGTATATATTGGTTAAATCCATTTGTTTCAAAACTTATGTTAATTTCACTGTGTCCATGTTTAGTTTCTGTTTCCAGGATCTGTCCATTGATGAAAGTGGTGTGTTGAAGTCTCCCACTATTATTGTGTGAGGTGCAATGTGTGCTTTGAGCTTTACTAAAGTTTCTTTAATGAATGTGGCTGCCCTTGCATTTGGAACATAGATGTTCAGAATTGAGAGTTCCCCTTGGAGGATTTTATCTTTGATGAGTATGAAGTGTCCCTCCTTGTCCTTTTTGAAAACTCTGGGTTGGAAGTCGATTTTATTCGATATTAGAATGGCTACTCCAGCTTGTTTCTCCAGACCATTTGCTTGGAAAATTGTTTTCCAGCCTTTCACTCTGAGGTAGTTTCTGTCTTTTTCCCTGAGATGGGTTTCCTGTAAGCAGCAAAATGTTGGGTCCCGTTTGTGTAGCCAGTCTGTTAATCTATGTCCTTTTATTGGGGAATTGAGTACATTGATATTAAGAGATACTAAGGAAAAGTAATTGTTGCTTCCTATTATTTTTGTTGTTAGAGTTGGCATTCGGTTCTTGTGGCTGTCTTCTTTTTGTTTGTTGAAGGATTACTTTCTTGCTTTTTCTAGGACATGGTTTCCATCTTTGTAATGGTTTTTTTCTGTTATTAGCCTTTGAAGGGCTGGATTCGTAGAAAGATAATGTGTGAATTTGGTTTTGTCGTGGAATACTTTGGTTTCTCCATCTATGGTAATTGAAAGTTTGGCTGGGTATAGTAACCTGGGATGGCATTTGTGTTCTCTTAGTATCTGTATAACATCTGTCCAGGATCTACTGGCTTTCATAGTCTCTGGTGAAAAGTCTGGTGTAATTCTGAGAGGTCTGCCTTTATATGTTACTTGGCCTTTCTCCCTTACTGCTTTTAATATTCTGTCTTTATTTAGTGCATTTGTTGTTCTGATTATCATGTGTCGGGAGGAATTTCTTTTCTGGTGTAGTCTATTTGGAATTCTGTAGGCTTCTTGTATATTCATGTGCTTGTCTTTCTTTAGGTTTGGGAAGTTTTCTATAATTTTTTTTGAAGATATTTGCTGGCCCTTTAAGTTGAAAATCTTCATTCTCATCTACTCCTATTATCTGTAGGTTTGGTCTTCTCATTGTGTCCTGGATTTCCTGGATGTTTTTAGTTAGGATCTTTTTGCATTTTTTATTTTCTTTGATTGTTGTGCCGATGTTCTCTATGGAATCTTCTGGACCTGAGATTCTCTCTTCCATCTCTTGTATTCTGTTGCTGATACTCGCATCTATGGTTCCAGATTTCTTTCCTAGTGTTTCTATCTCCAGCGTTGCTTCACTTTGGATTTTCTTTATTGTGTCTACTTCCCTTTTTAGGTCTTGGATGGTTTTATTCAATTCCATCACCTGTTTGGTTGTGTGTTCTCGCAATTCTTTAAGGGATTTTTGTGCTTCCTCTTTAAGGTCTTCTACCTGTTTAGCAGTGTTTTCCTGTATTTCTTTAAGTGAGTTATTAAAGTCCTTCTTGATATCCTCTACCCTCATCATGAGATATGCTTCTAAATCCGGGTCTCTCTTTTCAGGTGTGTTGGGGTGTCCAGCACTGGGAGAGGTGGGAGTGCTGCATTCTGATGATGGTGAGTGGTCTTGGTTTCTCTTAGTAAGATTCTTATGTTTGCCTGTCGCCAGCTGGTAATCTCTGGAGTTAGTTGTTATAGTTGTCTCTGGTTAGAGCTTGTTCCTCAGGTGATTATGTTAGCCTCTATCAGCAGACCTGGGAGACCATCTGTTTTCTGAGTTTCAGTAGTCAGAGTACTCTCTGCAGGCAAGCTCTCCTCTTGCAGGGAAGGTGCCCAGATATTGGTGTTCAAACCTGCCTCCTGGCAGAAGTTGTGTTCTACTCTCTAGAGGTCCTAAGATCACGTGTAGAGTCCTCTGGGGACCTTGGGGGTGTCCTCAGACTCTGTGCCCAAGGTGCCCCAGTGCTGGCGCCGACCGGAAGTCTATGAGTTTGATTGAAATGTTCTTTAAAATTGGTAGGTCCATTTGTTTCATAATCTCTGTTAGTTTCATTATTTCTGTTTAGTTTCTGTCTGGATAAACTGTCTGTTCATGGGATTGGGGTGTTGACGTCCTCAACTGTTAATGCTTGAGGTTCGATGTATGATTTGATATTTAGCATCATTTCATTGAGATATGTTTAGTAATGTTTCACTTAGAAATGTGGGTGCACATGAGGCTCAAGAAGTAGGAAGACCAAACTGTAGCTGTTTTAGTCCTTAGTAGAAGGGGAAACTAAATGCACATGGGAGGAAATATGAAGAAAAAGTGTGGAGCAGAGACTGAAGGAAAGGCCATCTAGAGACTCCCACCTGAGGATCCAAACCCAGGCAATAGTGTGGATGTCAAGAAGTGCCTGCTTACAGGAGCCTGTTATAGTTGTCTCCTGAGAGGTTCTACCAGAGCCTGACAAATACAGAGGCCAATACTCACAGCCCACCATTGAACTGAGCATGGGATTCCCAATGGAAGAGTTAGGAATGAAGGAGCTGAAGGGGTTTGTAAGGAACAACAACAATATCAACCAACCAGACCTCCCAGAGCTCCAAGGGAGTAAACCACCAACCAAAGAGTACACATGGAAAAGCCCAAAACTCGAGCCACATATGAGTTAGAGGATGGCCTTGTTTGGCATCAATGGCAGGAGAGACCCTTGGTCCTGTGCACGCTCAGAGCTACAGTATACAGGAATACCAGCGTGGGGAGGTTGGAGTGGGTAGGGGAACCCCCTCATAGAAGCAGGGGGAGGAGGAAGGGATAGAGTGTTTCTAGTGGAGAACTAGGAAAGGGGATAACATTTGAGATGTAAATAAAGAAAATGTTGAATAAAAATATTAAGAAGAAAGGAAGACAGAAAGAAAAAGAGAGAGAGAGGAAGGAAGGAAGAAGGGAAGGAAGGAAGGAAGGAAGGAAGGAAGAAGGGAAGGAAGGAAGGAAGGAAGGAAGGAAGGAAGGAAGGAAGGAAGGAAGGAAGGAAGGAAGGAAGGAAGAGATTCTTTTGGAGAATAGATATTCAGAATTGAAATGCCATCTTGTTGGATTTTTTTCTTTGAGGTGTATAAGGTTTAATTCCCCATCTCTTTTGATTACTTATGGCTGGAAGTCTATTTTACTAGTTATTAGTATGGTGACTCAAGCTTTTGGGGTCCATTTGCTTGCATAACCTTTTCTAATTTTTTTTACTCTGAGATAGTCTATCTTTGTTGGTTAGAATCTAAAGAACATCCCTATTGATATTGAATGTCTACTGCTAGGACTTGGCTGTAATTGAATCTCCACCCAGGAAAATCTCAGCAGCTCCAATTTCATCCCTGAATATCCAGTGGATACTCTCCCTGTCCCACTGTGTGACTCCTCTATGTATGGTCAAGGTGAGGACATCAATCTTTTTTTTGGTTTTTGGTAGGTTTCTATTTATTTGTTTTTTTTTTTCCTGGCTGTTCTTTTTGAGAGGGGATTTCATTGGATAAACTCCTTGGCTGTCCTGTAACTCAATTGATAGAAAGAGCTAATGAGGAACTCAAAGGTCTGCCCACCTCTGATTCCTCAGAACTGAGATTAAAGGTGTGATCCACCACATCTGATTTTGAGGATATCATTATTACTTCAGCAGACATACTCAATTCAGATTTGATTGTGTCTGAGAAAATATCACAGCCGTTGCCCCATCATTGGGGGTTTCCAGTTCAGTAGAGATTAGGCCTTCCCTAATCAATAACCACATCGAGAAATGGGTCTCATCTCATTCTGTCATACAGGGGTTTCTTGCCCACTGGGGTCACCTCTTAATTGTTCCCTCCTTTCTAAACAGTTCATGTAGTCATCAACTCACCAGGAAACAAGTGGTCTGCTGCAGCTTCCCCATTCCTGTCTGACCTCTACTCAAAGGACCTGCACTTAAATATCTCTCCAAGCTTGAAACTCATTTTTTTCTCCCAATATTTCCATCCACCCACTCCACAGAACCTCAGATCCATCATGCTTACCCACACTTTGGTGCCACTCAGGTTTCATCCTTACCTCATTTAGGCTTAGTCCTGTAGATTTAATTACTCCTGCTTATTTTCTTTTGTTTTTGTTTTGAGACAGTCTTTCTGTTTTTATAGCTCGTTCTACAGATGACCTAGGGTCAGCCTCCTGAGTCCTAGTTGTGGGTCAGGACAATGTTCAAGACTTAATCATTGTTCCAGAGCAATTATAGGGTGACAATGGGTTAGTGTAGTAATTGAAAATTAAGGGAAAATTGGCATTTGTCTCATGAGGTTCCAGCTTGGTAGACACTGGGGCTGCATCTCTAGTTACTTTCTCAGGAAATAGATTTCTACATAGTCTACTTCCTTGCTTCCTACCCATTATTCCTCATATAAGCATCTATCCTTAGAGGCCAACATCCTGTTCAGTCTTCAACCACCTTTTTTGCCCCCCTTATTCAAGCACCCTCTCCATCCTGGACAATCTCCAATATCTAAATGGCCATTGGAGATCTCTGTAAACATTGTGGTATGTATGAAGATGCTCCAGTGCTCCTCAACAGAGGGCTTAAGGTTTTGAAATTTTGGTGCATAAGTCTCTGCTCCCAGATTGTCCCCAGGCTAGATATCATTAAGTAGAAAATGCTGGTGTCTTTTTGTGAAGGAATGAAGTGTTTTTAAATCAATGCTTAGGAAATTCAGCTTGTTTCCCAGGAGTCCAGCCACTCACAAGTGGAAGAATACAGAATCTCCAGCTGGTCCTTTACTTATTCTCAAAACTTGTCTTTGGGATCACCTTACATTACTAGGCCAAACCCTGGGAAGCTTTCTTGACAACTACAAAGGATTACAATTAATCACAGAAGCACCTGCAAATTCTCCAAAAAAGGATGCGGTGAGGTCTTTGTCATGGTATTGGCCTACATCTTTGTGAGATTCTAAAAACAAACATCAATATTTTGAGGGAGCAAAAGGAAAAATAGGAAGTTATTTTTTCTTATGCCATGCCTTATTTTGTGTATGACTTTGGTCTTTATCTTACCAGGGTCCACGTGTGGATATTAGAAAAGAACATGTGGAAACTGGTTTTGCCTTTCCACTATGTGGACATTAACCTCGGGTTTGATGGCCCAGTCTTTGGTTGCGTGATCACACCAGCTTCAGATTTTTTTTTTTTTTTATTTTCAGGATGAGCTCAAACTCACTGTATGACTGAAATTCTCATTTAATTCCTGAACAAATAATGCCATTAGAGATCAAGATCTCTTGTTTGAGCCTCTGCCCTATATGAATAGTTCATTTCTCTTTGCTTAGAAAACTTGTGTCCTCAGGGGACAATTTGTCCTGCTTACTTTTATTATCACTGTGTCTTTGTCTCTGTCCTCCCTGTGTGTGTCTTCTTTCTTTCTTTCTTTCTTTCTTTCTTTCTTTCTTTCTTTCTTTCTTTCTTTCTTTCTTTCTTTCCTTCTTTCTTTTCTTCTTCCTTCCTTCCTTCCTTCCTTCCTTCCTTCCTTCCTTCCTTCCTTCCTTCCTTTCTTTCTTTCTTTCTTTCTTTCTTTCTTTCTTTCTTTCTTTCTTTCTTTCTTTCAGAAATTGTTTCTCTGTGTTTGCCTGACTCACCTGAAGAACATGCTGGTCTCAGATTCACAGAGATATAACTGCCTCTTCCTCTCAGGTGCTGGGAATAAAGTACTCAGCCTCTCCTGCCCAGTCTTTATCAAGATTCTTTGGCTTCTACAAAGACACTGATCCTACAACTGACCTTTGTATAAGCCAGAGCATTTATATTGCAGAATACTTGACCAGTGTACTTTCTATTGAAAAAAATTCTTACCGATAATTTTATTTTATGTCATGCCTTTTATATCCTAAATGGGCCTCAAAATTGCTGGATAGTTGATGATGACCCTGTGAAAATGGGATTATAGCATGTCCCACCACACAGTAGACTGGCTAGTAAAGATGGTGCTATTTTACACACAGAGCTCCCACACAATACTTTTTTTTGGTTGATTTGCTGAGGAACCAAGGTGGAGAAATAAGGACATTAACCAACCCATGGAATATTTTACCCAAAGTTTGTCAGGTCTAAAAGAAATTCAGGATAAAGTTGGACCACAGAGCAAAAAACTAGACCAATTTGAGACTCATTCCATGGGCAAGGAATGTTAAATCCCTAACAACATTATGCTTGCACACAGTACCTTAGCATAACTGTCTTCTGAGGGGCTCCATCCATTAGCTGAAATAAAGTCAGAGAACCTGAACCAAACACTGAATAGAGCTCAGGGACTCTACTAGAAGATCTGCGGAAAGATCGAAGGCTCAGAAGGGCATAGGAACTCCAGAAGAAGAGCAACAGTGTCAACAACCTGAATATTTGAGGGCTTCCAGAGACTGAAGCACAAACCCAGAGCTACCTTGGGATAGACCTAAACCCTCCACATATGTAACAGATAGGCAACTTGAATTTCAGGCATGTCCCCAAAAAACTGAAGAGGAGACTGTCTCTCAAAACGTGTTGTATCTGTGGATCTAATTATCCTAGCTGGGATGTCCTACTTGGTCTCAGTGGGAAAGGATAAGCCTAGTCCTGCAGAAATTTGATGTACTGGGGTGTAGTGATCCTCAGTTGGGTCTCCCTCTTCTCAGGAGAGACTAGAAAAAAATGAATGGTGTGAGAAGTTGTGGGATATGTGAAGACTGGGAGGAGAAAGGGGTGATATTTAGGTGAAAAGAGAATAAATAATTAACAATTAAAAAAAGAAAATATCACATTTGAATCAATCTGCAGTTCTACCACACATTGTACCATGCAATGTCATGTGCTTCCTCTCTTTCTCGCTCTCTCCCTCTCTCACTTTCTCTATCTCTCTTTCTTAAATCATTTTATTTATTTACATTCCAAATGTTGCCCCCATCCTGATTCCCCCTCCTAGAGTTCTTCACTTCATCACCCCTCACTTTTGGCTCTGAGATGGTGCTCCTCTATCTTTACTCCCCATATGCTCCCAGCCCTCACTTCTCCATTCTTCCTGACACTACACACCCCTCCCATATTCCCCTTACCTGGGGCATCAACGATCTACAGATCAAGCAGATCCTCTCCCACTGAAGCCAGACAATGCACTCCTCTGCTACTATGTGCTAGGAAATATGGAGCAGCACATGTATGCTTTTGGGTTGATGATTTAGTCTCTGGGTCAGGGTTAGTTGACACTGTTGATCTTCCTATGGGGTTACCATCTCCTTTGATTCCTCATGCCTTCCCATAGCTCTTAAGTAGGGGTCCCTGACTGATCTCAGTCCAGTAGTTGGCTGTCCATATCTACACATGTCTGAGTCGGCGACTGGTATATCCTCTCAGAGGATAACCATGATAGGTTCCTGTCTCAAGCACAACCAGACACCAGTAATAGTATTAGGGTTTGGTGCCTGCCCATGGTATAGATGCCAAGTTGTGCTAGTCACTTGATGGCCTTTCTTTCACTCTCTGTACTAATTTTACCTCTTTATTTTTTAGACAGGAAAAATTCTGGGCCAAAAGTTTTGAAGGTAGGCTGGTGGCTCCATACCTCCACTGAGGGCCGTGGCTGGATGTGGTCTCTTCCAGTCCAATCTAACCACTATTGAGCATTTCTGCAAAGGTCATCCTTATTGAGTCCTGGGAGCCTCTCACATTCCAGGTCTTTGGTACTTTCTAGAGGTTCCACCCAACTCTTGTAGCTGCATATTTCCATTCATTCTTCTCACCCACTGGGCTTCTCTCCTGTCTTCTCCCATACTGGATTCTTCCCCCATTTCTGCCCTTCACCCTCCCACCAGTTCCCTTCCTTCTTTCCACCTCCTGTTATTATTTTGTTCCTCCTTCTAAGAGGGATTATAGTATACTCAATGGGTCCTTCCTTTTTTTATACTTCTTAGGGTCTGTAACCAAGGTATTTTGTAGTTTATGGCTAATATTCACCTATACGTGAGTACATACCATGCATACTCTTTTAGGCCTGGGCTCCCTAAGTCAGGTAGATATTTTTAGTTCCATCCATTTGCTTGCAATATTCATGATGTCCTTGTTTTTTCACAGCTGAATAGCACTCCATTTTGTAAATGAACCACGTTTTCTGTATCCATTCTTAAATTGAGGGACATCTGGGTTGTTTTCAACTTCTGGCAATTACAAATAAGGCTGCTATAAAAATAGTGGAATACCTGTCTTTTCAGTATAGTAGAGCATCTTTTAGGTATATGACCAGGGGTGATATTCTTAGGTCTTCAGGTTCCTCTGTCATCACATCCTAGACAGCATGTGCTGGCACTTGAGTCTTTGATCTTAGACATGCTGGTTGCTGTAATGTGGAATCTTATGGTTATTTTAATTTTCATTTCCCTGATGAGTAAGGATGTTAAACATTTCTTTGAGTGCTCTTTGCCATTTGATATTACTCTGTTGAGAATTCTGTTTACCTTTGTACTCAATTTTTAAAATAATTTTACTTATTCATATTCCAGCTATGGGGAGAAGACAGGAAGCCCAGAAGAATCAATGGAAGTATGCAACCTCTGGGTTTAGAATGTACAGGTACCCTAAGGAAAATACCAGAGAGGAGGTGAGGGACTCTCAGGACCCAATGGGAGTGACCTTATCCAAGATGTCCAACAGTGGGGAGAGGCAACTCCAAGAGTCCACCTCCAGTAGATAGTAAGGACCTCAAGTGGAAGGATAGTGTTACCAACTTCACAGTCAAAATTTCTGACCCCAAATTGTTCCTGTCTAAATGAACTGTAGGGACAAAAATAGGAAAGTAACTGAAGAAAAGGAGGTCCAGTGTTCGGCCCAAATTGGGATCCATCTTAAGTCCTGCTACCAATGCCTGACACTCATATTGATGCTATGATATGCTTACAGGAGCCTAGCATGCCTGTCCTCTGAAAGGCCCTACAAGCAGCTGACTGAGGCAAATGCAAATACTTATCCTAACCATTGGACTGAAGTCTGGAACCCCTAAGGTTGAATTAGGAGAAGGATTGAAAAAGCTGAAGGGGAGGGCAACCACTTAGGAAGGACAGCAGTTTAAAATAACCTGGATGCCTAAGAGTTCCCAGAGACTGAGCCACCAATCATGTAGCAGACATGGGCTGGTTTGAGACCCCCAGCACATAAGTAGTAGAGGACTGCCTGGACTGGCCTCACTCGATAAAAATTAGTCTGATCCTTGAGAGACTTGAGGCCTCAGCGAAGAAGAATGCTGTATTTAGCTTTTGAAAACTAACTTCTAGAATTCTTTATATATTTTGAATATTGGCCCTCTAACAGATGTAGGGTTAGTGAAGATGTCCTATTGGCAATGTTTTTTACCTTACAGAAGCTTTTAAATTTCATGAGATTCCATCTGTCATTTTTGATATTAAAGTCTGAGACATTGGTGTTCTTTTCAGGAAAATTTCCCCTGTGCCACAGAGTTCAAGGCTATTTTCCATTTTCTCTTTTATTGGATTCAGTGTATCTGGTTTTATGTTGAAGTCCCTAATCCATTTGGACTCGTGGTTTGTATAAGATGATAAATAAGATAAGATGTACAAATATGGATCAGTTTGCACTCAGGTACAGGCAGAACTCCAATTAGGCCAGCATCACTTGTTGAAGATGCTTCCTATTTTCCCACTGTATGTCCTCAGGTTCTTTGTCAAAGATCAAGTATGCACAGCAGTGTAGGTGTATTTCAAGACCTTCATTGTATTTGATTCATCAACAGGTCTTTGTCTATACCAATACCATGAAGTTTTTATCACTACTGCTCTGTAGTACAGTCTGAGGTCGGGGATGATGGTTTCCATAGACGTTCTTTTATCATTGAGATAACGTTTGGGTACCTCAGGTTTTTTGATTTGCCATATTGTTGAAAGTTGTTCTCTTCATGTTTGTTAAGAATTATGTTCGAATTTTGATATGGATTACTTTGAATCTGTAGATTGCTGTTGGCTTTGTTCACCATGTTAATCCTCCCTATACCTGAGCACGGTAGATCATTCAATCTTCTGAGATCTTCAGTTTCTTTCTTCAGGGATGTGTAGTTCTTGTCATATAGATCTTTCACTTGCATGGTTAGAGTTACACTTAGATGTTTTATATTACTTGTGGCTATTCTGAAGGGATGTAGATTCCCTAAGTTCTTTCTCAGCACATTTATTATTTGTATCAAGGAAGACTACTGATTTATTTGAGTTAATTTTATTTTTATTTTTTTTTTTGAACAAAAATTAAAATAATTTAATTTAAAAAATTCAAAAACAATTACCAATTAGAGATTTACCAAAAGCAAATTAGATAATATCCACAGATTAGGTTGACATCTGTTTGTAGAGAAATTTATGCATTATTTTTATTAAAATATCATTTCTATTTCTACAAGGAGTTGGAGAAATGATACAAGAAAATAAATTTCTTAAAGTAGCGTTTTTTTCTAATTTTCTACTAGCTCTTTGTTACAAAGTTCTATTTCTTTTGGTTTTTTTGAAATAGGGTTTCTCTGTAGCCCTGGCTGTCCTGGAACTCACTTTGTAGACCAGGTTGGCCTGGAACTCAGAAATCCCCCTGCCTCTGCCTCCCGAGTGCTGGGATTAAAGGCGTGTGCCACCACGCCTGGCCAAAGTTCTATTTCTAAAGCAGGCATAGTGATGATGTCTGTAGCCCCAGGCCTTGGAAGGATGACTGTCCTGCTGCATAGTGAGTCCAAAGCCAGCCTGAGCTCCATAGTGAGACTGTGCCAAAACCATAACAAGTCACATTTCTCTGAACCGTATACATGAACTTGACGTGACCACACTTACTCTCTGCTTACACTTTTAGGTAGGTGCTCTGGTTCATCTTAAAATGGCCAACTTCCAGAAACAGGCTTATCAAAGCGAAAGAGCAAGGGTTAATATTTCAACAGAGGGAATGTATATATACATTTTTATTATATACAAGGAATAAAGTTTTAAAAGATAAACAAAATAGAAGTTATCATCATAATTGGTAGTTTGAAAACAATCTTGTCATTTCTAAGAGACTTAAAGGCCTTAGAGCGGGGCCTCAAGGATGAGTTAGAGCTTTAGACAGGTCTCCTGTAGTAGGAGCTGACACTACAGGGAGGCTGGTGATGTGTCAGACCTCAGGAAGGAATGAGATGTGTGCGAGGAACAAATGAAGAGCTGGGAAGGAAGGGTCCTTCCAGGGTCAGGTGTTCTGACAGTGATTGTAAAGGTAATCAGTGAGATAGAAGAGTTCCAGGTAAAACCCTGGGTTTCTCATACTAAAGAAACCTTTCTGTAGGCTACAAATGGTTAAGGGACAGGAAAAGGGAGACATGAGCCGAAGACAAACTAGAAAAGGCTGGTTGGAGATAGGGAAATAGCCTTAGCCAGACAGCAAAGGAGATGGCATTCACCAATACAAGTCTAAACCTGGAACAACGATTTCCATATATTTGGTATTTAATTATATACAAGAAAAATACTTACTTGTTACAGAAGAGCTTCTTTATATAAAAAGCTAGAAACACACACACATATTCAATGTAAATCCCAAATGGCACCCAGCTTACTACATCCTTGGACTACAGGGATTATAAAAAAAACTTTCAGTTCAACTACAGTTACTGTGGGGCCCTCATACAGCAGTCCCCTTTTCATCTGTACATATCTTCAGACTGTGGAGTTTCAGGTTGTATTTTAAAGATGACATCCTAAGCCTCAGATCAGCTAGAGGTTTATGGAGGTGTGCAGGGGCAGTCTACTCTTGGAGATGGAGAGATCCGAGGCCTCTTCCACTTTATACTTCTCCACCGGGTTAAGGCCTCTGTTTTCTTTGTCTTTTCCATGTGGCTTTTTACGCTGGAAAAAAGGAAGCCCTCTGCTGGAAGAGCAATCCGCACTGGTGTGTTCAGTTGTCTCTGGACTTACAGGTTCCTCAGTGCACTGCTCCAGAGCCTCCCTCTCTTCATCCATGTCCTGACTGGTCTCCTTGCTGGTTTCTGAGCTGTTTAGCATCATTAGTGGCTGTTTCTTTTGCAGCTGATCAAGCAGCTGCTCTCGTGGTTCAGTTCTCACAAGTGTTGTTGGATATAAATATTTTTTCCTCTCTGGTGTCATACCTGTTGGGATATCTAGTTTGAGATCCTGTTTCAGAAAGCAATTCAGCTTTGTTAACCCAGTCTTTATAGTTTTATCAAGCTCCAGGCTTCCTGCTTTACATTTTTCTTCATCAGAAGTCATCTGAGCAACAAAGGAGCTGTGCTGGTTCTCAACAGCTGTGCTCTGTTCTCTTACTTTCTTAGTGATCTCCGAACTTGAAGCTTTACAACATCCATTTACAAACTCCATTAAATTCTCAAGTTCTTCCTTTCTCTTGCTTAGGCAGGATGCCCACTGATCAGAGAAATGAACTGTGCTTGTGTTCAGGGTCCCACACTTCTGGGTGATCTCTTGGGATACAATCTCCAGGTTGCTGTTGAGTGAACTGCAGTGTCCTACAGACTCTTCAACCAACTGTGTGCCTTCTTGATTAAAGTGTCTGAGTTCTTGTAATAATCCATCAGATTCAGCAAGAAGTTTCTTACTGTGAACTGTTGTTTTATTGATTATATCAGTAGACCTCCGCTCTGTATTTTCTTGAATACTGTTCAGTGGTTTCTGGATGTTTTCATACTTCTTCTCCAAAGCACAGAACCTCTCTGCCCAACTACTGCTTAACTGGCAAAGTTCCTGTGAATGGGTTTCCTTTATTGTCTTCAGGTCTTCAGTTAGGTTTCCACAAAGCTTTTGTGATTCAACCAAGGAAGAAACTGTGTTTTCTCGGAGTTCATGTAAATTGTTACATAATATGCTGAGAAAACTGTCTATTTCTCTTTTTTGATCTTCTACCTTTTCAGCCACTGTCGATGAAGCCCTGAAAATATGCTGTAGCTGCCTATTTATGTTCAAGATGGAAACCACACCAGGGGCTACGATGGTCTTCAGGGAAGTGAAAAGGTCGGTCACAAGTTCATCAATCAATCCTTGCAGAACACTTTTACTTTGTGCTGCTAACGATTGCTCTTCCAATATCATATCAGAATTCTGAGAAACACGAGCTGACACATTTTCTGGAATAGACATGAGAGATTCAAGTGCTGTCGTGGTAATGGTGTCTAATGCAGAGACACTAGAAGACATCAGGTTACCAAACAGTGTCTTATGAACGTCTAGCATGGCCTTTTGTTTCTCACTGCCATCCTTAATCAATTCTTCCATATTATTAAACAGACTGTTGAGGTTTTTGCCAAAGCTCTCCTGAGCTTCAGCATTGTGTTCATCAATTGCTCTCTTGCGGTCCAGTTTAGAATGTAGGCCAGATACAGCCCTGGTGGTTTCTTTAACTGTGTTAAGCAACTTGCTGGCAGTGTCATGTAGCGTCTTCTCGGTTCTTTCCAAGGCTGAAGAGACGTATTCCTCTTTAACAAGTTGTAATTTTGTTTCTTGCAAATGTTTCTGAGTGGTTTCAAGTTCCTGTGTCTTGGTTTGCAGGTCAGATTTACACTGGTCAAGTAATAACTCTTCCCAGAGTCAAGAGGGATTGGTTGATATTTCCAGCTTCCCGGGCCCTCTTGTCAACAGCTCCAGAACGCCCAATATTTTCACTTCCTGCGAGATCAACCAAATTCAACTTTCCTATTTTAACAAGCTCTTCTCCATCAATTGTTGTTTCTTTCATGTGTATCGTAACAGAGAAAACTGAGTGTGAACGACTAGAGTAAGCATTCATCAAGGTTGCTGCAGTTGTCCTTTTTGCTGCTCCCTTCTCTAAGATTTGGTAGACTTCATCTTTATTGTGTACTGTGATTTCCTCTAAGCCTTTGATTATCACTCCTCTCTTGTTCCGGGGATCATCAAACATCTGCAGCCTTTCAGAAACATCAGAAGATGGACTAAGAAGATCAAAAAGCTCCTCATTATAGATTTCCAACAGGGACACTTTAACTGAAAACTCAGTGCCATTATCAGAAAGTTTCTCAAAAATTTGATGAAGAGTGCGTGGAATTATACCAGCCAGAGGATCCTCCTCCCAGGTATATACTTCATTAGGTGACCTTTCACCTTCCATTGTAAAAGTTTTTCCAGTGCCAGTCTGACCATATGCAAAGATGGTGCAATTATAGCCCATAATAACTTCATCTAGAATTGGACAAACAACACTTCGGTAAACATCAATTTGTTTTGTAGATGCTCCAAACACCATATCAAACGTGTATGTCTTCTTTGAGGTCTTGTCCGTCAACCCTGCAGTCCGTACACTGACTTCTTTCCGTGCATGGTCACATTCCACTACTGAGTGGGCATTAGCTTTCCGCTCTGCCAGATTAAATGGTCTGCATCTCACCACCACCTGGATGTTCCTGCCCTTTTCCTCTTTCTTCTTCAAAGAACTCGGCTGGGACGCCATGACGGTCGAGCCAAAACCTGCCGGCCTAGCGGAGACTCCGACACAGTGAGAACCGGGAGTCGCCTCTCCTCACCCCGGTGCTGCCAAGGCCACGAGGACCAAGACTCGCAGCTCGGCGTCCCCGAGGTCCACGCAGGCCTCTTGGCCGTGGCCACCGCCCCGCAAAAGCCGGACAGGACGAACCTCCTCTGCTCGGAAATCAGCAACCTTGAGTTAATTTTATAATGAGCCACTTTCCTGAAATAATTTTTCATCTGTAGGTGTTCTTTGGTATAACTTTGGGGGTTGCTTTTGCATCCTATCATATCATATCATCTGAAAATAATGATATTTTGCCTTATTCCTTTCCAATATATATCCCCTTTACCTCTTATTGTTCTCTAACTTCTCTAGCAAGAACTGTGGATGGTATATTGAATAGATAGGCAGAGTTTGGGTAGCCTTGATTGTCCCTGATTTTAGTGGGATTGTTTCATGTGTGTATTTAATTTTATGTTGGCTGTTGGTTTCTTTATGATTGCTTTATGTTTAGTTGTGTGCAATGAATTCCTAATTTCTGTATGACTTATAACAGGAAAAGGTGTTGCATATTTTCAATTGCTTTTAAGGCATCTAAAAATATGACCACATCTAAAAAAAATTGACCACAGTGAATTATGTTTTTAATGCGTTCTTAAATTTGTTCTGAGAGAATTTTATTGAGTAGTTTTGCATTGCTATTCCTAAAAAAAGTCGCTCTGAAGTTTCTTTGTTTGTTGGGTCTTTGTATCATTTAGGTATCACAGTAACTGTGGCTTCATGCAATGAATTAGGTAGTGATCTTTCTTTCTGTTTCTGTTTTGTGGAATAGTTTGAGGAGTATTGGTATTCGTTCTTTTTTGAAGGTCTGGTAGAATTCAGCAATAAAACCATCTGGTCCTGGGATTTCTTTAGCTGACAGGCTTTGAATTTCTACTTCTGTTTCCTCAGGTCTTGTGGAGCTGTTTAGATAGTTTACTTGATGTTGATTAACATTGGTAGGTTGTGCCAGTCTAGAAAATGATCCCATTTCTTCTAGATTTTCCAGTTTTGCTGCATATAGGCCTTAGTAGTGAAAGACTCCAAAACTCCCAAAGGGAGGCACTTACTCAAGCCTCGGGTCAGCCGCGCACCCAAGAAGACACTGAGACCGGTACTTAAGATGTATAGAGAGTAAGATTTAATACAGCAACGACAAGAAAGCACATAAAAGCACATAAACCAGAGCCCTATAAAGCAACAGCAAGCAAATACATGAACTAGAGCTCTGGGGTCGAAACCCACACACCCCGCATGGTGTAGAGGGGATTCGACAATTAGCCCAAACTTTTCACAAGCTTTTATAGGAAGGAGGCAAGGGGGGGAGCAGGGCAGGGAAAATACAGGTTTTACGTCACTAAGAGATTCAGCCAAGGGTTTTTTTCAAAGTGCTTTTGCAACCGCGTCCCACACTTTGGCCATGTACTTGATTCATTGGAACTGAGGTTTTTACTCACACCCTTATCTCAAAAATGTCCCTGGCACAGTCCTTAGTTGGGAGGGGTTGGACTGGGTTCGTTCCAGGAAACCCTTATCTCAGAAATGTCCCCGGAACAGTTTTCATTTGAGAGGGGGTCTGACTCTGGTGTGAGAGTTCAGAATGTACTCTGGGGTGAGAGTTCTGGTGGTCAGTAATTTTCCTCTTTCATTAGCAAGATCTCATGATTCATTGAATTTCCTCAGTTTCTGCAATGTCTCACCTTTATGATTTTCTTAACTTGGATACAGTCTCTGTGCTCTTTAGTCGGTTTTGTCAAAAGGTGTATTTATCTGTGATTTTCTCCCAGAACCATGTCCCAGTTTTGTTGATTCTTTGTATCTTTCCCTTACTTTCTTATTTGTTGATTCCAGCCCTGAGGTTTTCCATTTTCTTCCATTTACTGCTCTTAGGTGTGTTTGCTTTTTTTTTATAAATATAGCTAAATAGAGAATTAAATAAACCATACCCAGAAACATACAAAGACAAACACACACAGTAAGAGAGAGGGGGGAAGAGAGACAGATAGACAGACAGAAAGGCAGTGACAGAGAAACTGAAATTGTGTCCATTAAACCAACAATTAATGAACTGACCATGGTGCTTACATAATAGGATGTTTCTTATATTTAGTGTTGAACAATCTCTAACTAACCCTTTGGGTGGAACAACAATATGAACTAACCAACACCCCCAGAGCTCTTGTCTCTAGCTGCATATGTAGCAGAAGGTGTCTTAGTCGGTCATCATTGGGAAGACAGGCCCCTTGATCTTGCACACTTTACATGCCCCAATACAGGGGAATGCCAGGACCAAGAAGTGGAAGTGTGTGTGTAGGGGAGCAGGGCAGGGGGAGGGTATAGGCCACTTTCAGGATAGCATTTGAAATGTAAATAAAGAAAATATCTAATAAAAATAAAAAAAATAAAAAATTCTCAATAAAATCGTCACAAACTGAATCCAAGAACACATCAAAATGATGATCCCTCATGATCAAGTAGGCTTCATCCCAGGGATGCAGGGATGGTTTACTATAAGGAAATCCATCAATATAATCCACTATATAAACAAACTCAAAACAAAAACCACATGAACATCTTGTTAGATGCTGAGAAAGCATTTGACATAATCCAACACCCATCCATGATAAAACTCTAGGAAAGTTCAGGAATTCAAGACCCATATCTAACAATAATAAAAGCAATATACAGCAAACCAGTAGTCACCATAAAACTAAATGGAAAGAAACTTGAAGCAATCCCACTACAATCAGGGAGTAGACTAGGCGGCCTACTTTCTCCCTACCTATTCAATGTAGTACTGAAAGCCTAGCCAGAGCAATTAGACAACAGAAGGGCACCAAATTGATACTAATTGGAAAAGAAGAAGTCAAAATATCACTATTGCAGATGATATGATAGTATATACAAGTGACCCTAAAAATTCCACCAGAGAACACCTTAACCTGATACACAGCTTCAGTGAAGTTGCTGGATATAAAATTAACTCAAACAAATCAGTGGCCTTTCTCTACACAAAGGATAAACAGGCTGAGAAGGAAATTAGGGAAACAACACCCTTCACATTAGTCACAAAAAATATAAAATACCTTGGTGTGACGCTAAATAAGGATGTGAAATATCTGTATGATAAGAACTTCAAGTCTCTATAGATAGAAATCGTAGAAGATCTCAGAAGATGGAAAGAGCTCCCTTGCTCATGGATTGGAGTGATCAATATAGTAAATATGGCTATCTTGCCAAAAGCAATGTACAGATTCAATGCAATCCCCTTCAAAATTCCAACTCAATTCTTCACAGAGTTAGAAAGGGCAATTTGCAAATTCATCTAGAATAACAAAAACCCTAGGATAACAAAAACTATTCTCAACAATAAAAGAACCTCTGGTGGAATCACCATGCCTGACCTCAAGCTGTCCTACAGAGCAACTGTGGTAAAACTGCATGGTACTTGTATAGTGACAGATAGGTAGATCAATGGAATAGAATTGAAGATGAAGAAATGAACCCACACACCTATGGTCACTTGATCTTTGATAAAGGAGCTAAAACAATCGATTGGAAAAATACATTATTTTCAATGAATTGTGCTGGCTTAACTGACTGTTATCATGTTGCAGAATGTGAAATGACCCATTCTCATCTCCTTGCACAAAGCTCAAGTCTAAGTGGATCAAGAAACTCCACCTAAAACTAGAGACAGGGAAACTTATAGAGGACAAAGTGGGAGGAAAACCATGAAGATATTGGTACAGAATAAAAAATTCCTGAACAGAAGAACAGCTGTGGCTGGTGCAGTATGATCGAAAATTGACAAATGGGATCTGATAAAATTGCAAAGCTTCTGTAATGAAAAGACACTGCCAATAAGACAAAAAGGCCACCAACATCTTGGGAAAGGATTTTTACTAATCCCAAATCCGATAGGATTATCCAATATCCAATATATACAAAGAACTGAAGAAGCTGAACTCCCAAAATATCAAATAACCCCATTTAAAAATGGGGCAGAGAGCTAAACAAAGAATTCTCAACTGAGGAATACCGATTGCCTGAGACGTACCTGAAAAAAATGTTCAACATCCTTAATCATTAGAGATATGCATATCAAGACAACCCTGAGATTCTACCCCACGCCTGTCAGAATGGCTAAGATCAAAATTTAGGTGACAGCAGATGCTGGCGAGAATGTAGAGAAAGAGGAACACTCCTCCATTGCTGGTGGGATTGTAAGCTTGTACAACCAATCTTGAAATCAGTTTGGCGGTTCCTTAGAAAATTGGATATAGTAATACCTGAAGATCCAGAAATACCTCTCCTGGCCATGTACCCAAATGGTGTTCCAACTGGTAATAAGGACACATGCTCCAGTATGTTTCTAGCAGCCTTATTTATAATAGCCAGGAGGTGGAAAGAAGCAAGAGATCCATCAACAGAGGAATGAATACTGAAAATGTGGTACATATACACAATTGAGTACTGCTCAGCTACTAAAAACAATGAATTTAGGAAATTCTTTGGCAAATGGATGGGTCTGGCGCATATCATCCTGAGTGAGGTAACCCAATCACAAAAGAACTCACACAATATGCACTCACTGATAAATGCATATTAGCCTAGGAACTTAGACCACACAAGGGACAATTTGCAAAACACATGAAACTCAAGAAGAAGGAAGAACAAAGTGTGGATACTTCGTTCCTTCTTAGAATGGGGAACAAAATACAAATGGAAGGAGTTACAGAGACAAAGTTCAGAGCTGAGATGGACGGAAGGACCATGCAGAGTCTGCCCTGACCGGGGATCCATCCCATAATCAACCACCAAACCCAGACACTATTGCATATGGCAGCAATATTTTGCTGACAGGACCCTGTCTCTTGTGATGCTATGCCAGTGCCTGACAAATACAGAAGCAGATGCTCACACTCATTTATTGGATAGGATACAGGGCCCCCAATGAAGGAGCTAGAGAAAGTACCCAAGGAGCTAAAGGGTCTGCAACACTATAGTTCGAACAACAATATGAACTCACCAGTAGCCCCCAGAGCTTGTGTCTCTAGTTGGGTATGTCGTAGAGAATGGCCTAATTAGCTACCAATGGGACAAGAGGCCATTGGTATTGAGAAGATTATATGCTCCAGGACAAGGGAGTGGTAGTGGATAGGTTGGGGAGCAGGGTGGTGGAAGGTTAGAGGGGACTTTTGGGAAGGCATTTGAAATGTAAATTAAGAAAATATCTAATAAAAGAGGCTCCTGCCTCTTCAGAGACAAGCAGGTCTCCAAACAATGGATTTGAAGGCTTATTCACCAAAAAGAAAGAAGAGTGGAAGTGTGCTGTTTATTCTGTACAAAATGAGAGCTCTTCCCTAAAATGTGTGGCTTGTGAAGCCTCCAAGCCATCTCTTAAGCCACATTAAGCTCATTCAGCTTTTACAGTGGGCTCAAAGTCACAGTCAAATGAATCTGCAGGAAGTCAAGTGGGAACAGAATTCAAAAGTAACTTTCCTGAGAAGAATTTTAAAGTTGGCATTTCAGAGAAGAAATTTAAATTTGGGCATGTGGATCCAGAAAAACCACCTTCCTTTGCCTTTCAGGGTGGCTCTAATACAGAATTTAAGTCAATCAAGGATTGATATATTGGAGAGATCAGGAAATCAAGGCCCATTCCTAAACATCCTAGAAGCAAATTACTGCAAATGAACATCCAATAGCAAATTAAATGTAGAGATATTTGAAACAATCACTTAAATCAGGGACAAGACAAGGATGCACACTCTTCCCATATATATTCAATATAGTACTCAAATTCTAACTAGAGCATTAAGACAATATAAAGGGATCAAGGGGATGGCAAAGAAGAATTAAAGGTATCACTGATTGTAGACTATATAAGTGTGTCCATGAGTGACCCCAAAAATACTATCAGAGAACTACTACATCTGATAAACAGCAAAGGGACTGAACGTGAAATTAACTCAAATAAATCATTAGCTTTCCTTATACCAATGATAAACAGGCTGAGAAAGTATTTAGGAAACAACACCCTTCACACTAGCCACAAATAATATAAAATCTTAGGGTAACTCTAACCAAACAAATGCAAGATCTATATGAAAATGACATCAAGTCTCTCAAGAAAGAAATCGAAAAAGATCTCAAAAAATGAGAGTTCTCCCATGCTCACACATTGGCAGAATTAATATAGTAAAACTGGTCATCCTACTAAAAGCAATCTACAGATTCAATGCAACCTCCCAAAAAATCCTGACACAATTCTTCCAAAACATCTAAAGAGAAATTCTCAAATTCATCTGGAAAGCCAAAAATCTACAATAGCAAAAATAATTCTTTTTTGTTTGTTTGTTTTTTCAAGACAGGGTGCCTTTTGTAGCCCTGGCTGTCCTGGAACTCACTCTGTAGACCAGGCTGGCCTCAAACTTAGAAATCTGCCTGCCTCTGCCTCCCAAGTGCTGAAATTAATGGTGTGTGCCACCAAGCCAGGCTACAAAAATACTTCTTAGAAATTAAAGAAATCCGGGCATGGTAGCACATGCCTTTAATCCCAGCAATCAGGAGGCAGAGGCAGGCTAATTTCTGAGTTCAAGCTCAGCCTGGTATAAAATGTGAGTTCCAGGATAACCAGGGACATAGAGAGAAACCCAGTCTCGGGAAAAAAAAAAAAGAAATTAAAGAACTTCTGGGGGAATCAACACCCTTGACCTCAAGCTAGACTACACTGAAATAGTGATAAAAACAACTGTATGGTGTTGGGACAGAGATAGCCATGTTGAAAAATGAAATAGAATTGAAGATGCAGAATAAAGCCACATCCTTATGGACACTTGATCTTTGAGAAAGAAACCAAAAATATACAATGGAAAAAAGAAATCACCTTCTATAAATGGTCCTGGTGTAACTAGCAGTCTGTACACTTAATAATGAATATAGAGACATATTAGACACAGTACACAAAGCTCAATTCTAAGTGGATGAAGGACCTAAACATAACACCAGACACAAGAAATCTAATCTAATAGAAAAGAAAGTGAGAAAGAGCCTTGAACTCATTGTCACAGGAGGAAATTTTCTAAACAGAAATCCAAAATGGGATCTCTTCAAACAGGAAAGCTTCTATAAGTCAAAGGACATAGACAATAGGTAAAATCGGACACGTATAGACTGGGAAAAAAATCTTCACTAACCCTACATCCCAGGGAGATAATATCCAAAATATATAAAGAACTCAAGAAGCCAACCACAAAAAAATAAAAAATAAAAAATGGGATATAGAACGAAAATGAGAATTCACAACAGAGGAATCTGAAATGGCTCAGAATCACTTGAAGAAATGTTCAAAGTCATCAGTGATCAGGGAAATGAAAATTATATAGATCTTGAGATTCTACCTTACAATACCCAGAATGGGTAAGATGAAAACCTCAGGTTACCACACATGTTTGACAAGATGAGAAGAGAAAGGAAGACTCATTATTTGCAAGTGGGATTGCAAACTGGTACAACCACTCTGCAAATCAATCTGGAGATTCCTCAAAAAATTAGAAATAGATCTACATGTAGACAAGCTATAGCACTCTTGGGCTTACACCAAGAAGATGCCACACTATGCCACAGAGACACATGTTGCACTATGTTCATGGTTTCCTTATTTATGATAGCCAGATGGTGGAAACAACCTGGATATCCAACAAAAGAAGAATAGATATAGAAAATATGGTTCGTTTACACAATGAAATACTACTCAGATATTAAGAACAAGAATATACTGAGTTTGCAGGCTAAAGGGGAGAAATAAAAAGTATCATCCTGAAAGCCATAATTCAAAACCAAAAGGATATGCATTGTATGTACTCACTAATAAGTGGATATTAACCAAAAATATAGAATGCCCAGGATACAATCTACAGAAAGCAAAATTTAGCAACCCAAAGGTCTAAAGTGAGGATAATTCAATACCACTTGGGAGGTAAAAGAAAGCAATCACAGGAGCTAGGACAAAGGGACCTGGGACAGAGGGACCTGTGTGGGAAAGGGGACAGAAAGAGGTAGATGGGGACATGATCAGGTATTGGGTGGGGGGAATAAGAAAGAAGCCCCGAGGGCCAACAAAATAATGGAAACAGGCAACTCTGGGAAGTAGGAAGTAGGGGGACACCCCAGAAAGTAGCCAAGTCCTTTGGGGAGGGGGGTGAGACTCTCAGGTCTCAAAGGGAGGAACCTGAGATGAAATGCCCTACAGTGAGGTGAGGGAATTTGTAAAGCCCACTTCAAGCAGAAAGATAGGACATCAAGTGAGGGATGGGATTACGATCCCACAGCAAAAATCTCTGACCCAGAATTGTTCCTGTCTGAAAGAACTGCAGGGACAAAAAAATGGAAAAGATCCTAAGGAGAAGGAGGTCCAGTGACAGGACCAAATTGGAATTCAGCTCCAGGGGAGGCACCAGAGTCTGCCACTATTACTAAGGCAATGGTGTACCTACGAAAGGGGGCCTGTCATGACTGCACCTGGAAAGACCCAAAAAGCACTTGAAAGAGTCAGGTGCAGATATTTATGCCCAATAATTGACAAAAGCTGCTGACACTTGTGGTTGAATTGGGAAAAAGCTGAAAGAATCTGAGGAGAAGATTGACTCTATAGGAGGGTAGAATTCTCAACTAACTTGTATCCCCAAGTTCTCTCAAAAACCAGGCCACCAGTCAGGAAACATACACCAGCTGATATGAGGCGTTCAACATATACAGGAGAAGACTGCTGGTTCTACACTCAGTCAGAGAAGATGTGTCTAATTCTCAAGAGACTAGAGGAACAATGGAGTGGGGATGTCTTCTATGATAGGGGTGTGGCGGGTAAGGTGGGGACATCCTTGTGGAGACAAAAGAAGGAAATATGAGATATGGAACAGTCATGGGGTGATTAGGAGGGATATAAAATCTGGACTATAAAAAGGATTACATAAAGTTTACATTAAAAAGGAATATTATCATAAATATAAAGAGAGAGTCCCAGTTTCTCCTCCTTTCTGCTGGACAATCAGCCACAAAACAACTAATAAAGGGCCATTGAACAGCCAAGATCCAATGGACCCCATTCCACCCACTTCTTCTAAACAAGATCATTCATAACATAATTACCCTGGATATCAAAAGGCTCATTCACCTAACACAGATGCCCACTGTTATTGAACTTCTATACCAAGGACTTAGCCTTATTTGAATCTCCCTATACAGGACCCTCCCACAGGCTCCTCCTTGCATCCTCTCATAGCCAGCATACTTTCACACCCTGGGGCCACACCCAGTCTGTAGCCACACCTTAACACCTAATGGAAACCTGGCCAGATGAAAGACAATTTTTGTTTGCTTTTCTTTCTTTTTTTTCTCTTCTCTTCTTTTCTTCTGAGACAGAGTTTCTCTGTATGAACTGTGCTGTGTGTAAGTCAAACTGAAGACAAGGCTGAACTAGAATTCAAAGGGATGCACCTGCCTGCTCCTTCCCACACAGGCCTAGGATTAACAGTATGTAACAAACAACTGACACATCCTTTGAGATTTATTCCCCTTTCTGGCTCCATCCAGAAAAATATTTTCTTTATATATATTGGATATTAGTCCCCTAACTGATTTAGGATAGGTAAAGTTTCTTTCCCAATCTGTTCATGTTTTTTTTTTTTTTTTGACTTATTGACTGTGTCTTTTGCCTTGCAGAAGCTTTGCAATTTTATGAGGTCTCATTTGTCTATTCTCGATCTTAACAGCACAAGCCATTGCTGATCAATTCAGGATTTTTTCCCCCTGTACCCATATCTTCGAGGCTTTTTCATACTTTCTCCTCTATATGTTTCAGTGTCTCTGGTTTTATGTGGAGTTCCTTAATCCACTTAGATTTGACCTTAGTACAAAGACATAGGAATGGATCAATTCCCATTCTTCTATGTGATAACTGCCAGTTGTGCCAGCACCATTTGTTGAAAATGCTGTCTTTTTTTCACTGGATGTTTTTTGCTCCCTTGCCAAAGATCAAGTGACCATAGGTGTGTGGTTTCATTTCTGGGTCTTCAAGTCTATTCCATTGGTCTACTTGTCTGTCGCTATACAAGTACCATGCAGTTTTTATAACAATTGCTCTGTAGTACAACTTTAGGTCACCATGGTGAATCCACTGGAGGTGTTTTTAATCTTTGAGCAGAATTTTTGCTATCCTAGGTTTTTTGGTATTCCAGACGAATTTGCAGATTGCCCTTTCTAATTTGTTGAAGAATTGAGTTGGAATTCCAAACACTAGTTCTCTTTATCTTGTACAGATTTTTCTCTGTTTGAACACTTCTTCAGGGAACAGCCTTATATACCTTGTCTGGGCAGGAACCTCAAAGCTCCGCCCACTCTTTGGCTCCTCCCACTCTGTGGACCTGCAAATTCAGTAGATAAACACACCCTTCAGTGCCACTGGGATTTTGGCCCCACCCTAGAGAGTCCTTGTCTTATTGATTGAATTACATTTTTTGTTTTGGTTTGTTTATTTGTAAGTCAGGGTCTGTCACTACAGGAAGTTGTCTTCACAGTCTATAAGGTGTCTAGTTCTCCCAAGAAAACAAATTCTTGCTTATTTAGGGGAAAACTTCCTACAATACATTCTATCAGCCTTGCTGGCGGTATACCTTAATTCAAACTACTCAGGAGTCAGAGGCAGGTCATCTCTGTGACTTCTAAACCGCCTTTCTCTACACAACACTTTACTGGACAAATAGAGCTACACAGAATTAAACAACCTCAAAATTAAAAATTTGTATCTATAAAGATGAATATTGTTTTAATCACATTCTTTCTCCTCCCCACGCTCTTATTCACATGTATACCCATCATACTTCAAAGCATTCTCTTAGCCATTCTGACTGGTGTGAGTTGGAATCTCAGGGTTGTTTTGATTTGCATTTCCCTGATGATTATGGATTTTGAACATTTTTTCAGGTGCTTCTCAGCCATTGGATATTCTTCAGGTGAGAATTCTTTGTTTATCTCTGAGCCCCATTTTTTAATGGGGTTATTTGATTTTCTGGAGTCCACCTTCTTGATTTCTTTATATATATTGGATATTAGTCCCCTATCTGATTTAGGATAGGTAAAGATCCTTTCCCAATCTGTTGGTGGCCTTTTTTGTCTTATTGACTGTGCCTTTTTCCTTGCAGAATCTTTGCAATTTTATGAGGTCTCATTTGTCTATTCTCGATCTTAACAGCACAAATCATTGCTGTTCTATTCAGAATTTTTTTCCCCTGTACCCATATCTTCAAGGCTTTTCCCTACTTTTTCCTCTATATGTTTCAGTGTCTCTGGTTTTATGTGGAATTCCTTAATCCACTTAGATTTGACCTTAGTACAAGGAGATAAGAATGGATCAATTCGCATTCTTCTACATGATAACTGCCAGTTGTGCCAGCACCATTTGTTGAAAATGCTGTCTTTTTTCCACTGGATGTTTTTAGCTCCCTTGTCAAAGATCAAGTGACCATAGGTGTGTGGTTTCATTTCTGGGTCTTTAATTCTTTTCCATTGGTCTATTTGTCTGTTGCTATACCAGTACCATGCAGTTTTTATCACGATTGCTCAGTAGGACAACTTTAGGTCACCATGGTAAATCCACCGGAGGTTTTTTTTTTTATCCATGAGCAGAACTTTTGCTATCCTCGTTTTTTTGTTATTCCAGACGAGTTTGCAGATTGCCCTTTCTAATTCGTTGAAGAATTGAGTTGGAATTTTGATGGGGATTGCATTGAGTCTGTAGATTGCTTTTGGCAAGATAGCCATTTTTACTATATTGATCCTGCCAATCCATGAGCATGGGAGATCTTTCCATCTTCTGAGATCTTCTTTAATTTCTTTCTTCAGGGACTTGAAGATCTTATCATACAGATCTTTCACTTCCTTAGTTAGAGTCAGGCCAAGGTATTTTATATTATTTGTGACTATTGAGAAGGGTGTTGTTTCCCTAATTTCTTTCTTAGCCTGTTTATCCTTTGTGTAGAGAAAGGCCATTGACTTTTTTGAGTTACCTTTATATCCAGCTACTTCACCAAAGCTGTTTATCAAGTTTAGGAGTTCTCTGGTAGAATTTTTAGGGTCACTTATATATACTATCATATTATCTGGAAAAAGTGATATTTTGACTTCTTCCTTTCCAATTTGTATCCCCTTGATATCCTTTTGTTGTCGAATTGCTCTGGCTAGGACTTCAAGTACAGTGTTGAATAGGTAGGGAGATAGTGGGCAGCCTTGTCTAGTCCATGATTTTAGTGGGATTGCTTCCAGCTTCTCACCATTTACTTTGATGTTGGCTACTGGTTTGCTGTAGATTGCTTTTTATCATGTTTAGGTATTGGGCTTGAATTCCTGATCTTTCCAAGACTTTTATCCTGAATGGGTGTTGGATTTTGTCAAATGCTTTCTCTGCATATATGGCTAAGATAAAAAAATTCAGGTGACAGCAGATGCTGGCGAGGATGTGGAGAAAGAGGAACACTCCTCCATTGTTGGTGGGATTGCATGCTTGTACAAACACTCTGGAAATCTGTTTGGTGGTTCCTCAGAAAATTGGACATAGTACTACGGGAGGATCCTGCAATACCTCTCCTGGGCATATATACAGAAGATGTTCCAACCAGTAAGAAAGACACATGCTCCACTATGTTCATAGCAGCCTTATTTATAATAGCCAGAAGCTGGAATGAACCCAGATGCCCCTCAACAGAGGAACGGATACAGAAAATGTGGTACATTTACAGGATGGAGTACTACACAGCTACTAAAGACAATGAATTTAAGAAAGTCTTAGGCAAATGGATGGATCTGGAGTGCTGAGTGAGATAATGCCATCACAAAAGAACACATATTGTATACACTCATTGATAAGGGGATATTAGCCCAGAAATTTAGAATACCCAAGATACAACTCGCAAAACATATGAAACTCAAGAAGAAGGAAGACCAAAGTGTGGATACTTAGCTCCTTCTTATAATTTTAAACAAAATACCCATGGATTGATTTACAGTGACAAAGTTCAGAGCAGATCTTGAAGGAATGACCATCCAGAGACTGCCCTACTTGGGGATACACCCCATAAACCACCACCAAACCCAGACACTAGGCAGATGCCAGCAAGAGCCTGCTGACAGGAGCCTGATATAGCTGTTTCCTGTGAGGCTATGCCAGTGCCTGGAAAATACAGAACTGGATGCTCACACTCATATATTGGACTGAGCACAAGATCCCCAATTAAGGAGCAAGAGAAATACCCAGGGAGCTGAAATGGATTGAGTCCCCATAGAAGAAACAACAATATGAACTAATTAGTACTCTCAGAGCTCCTTGGAACTTGTCTTAGTCAGGGTTTCTATTCCTTCACAAACATCATGACCAAGAAACAAGTTGGGTAGGACAGGGTTGATTCGGCTGACACTTCCATACTGCTGTTTATCAGCAAAGGAAGTCAGGCCTGGAACTCAAACAGGGCAGGAAGCAGGAGCTGATGCAGAGGCCATGGAGGGATGTTCTTTACTGGCTTGCTTCCCCTCCCTTGCTCAGCCTGCTCTCTTATAGATCTAAGACTACCATCCCAGAGATGGTCCCACTCACATGGGGCCTTTCCCCTTTGATCACTAATTGAGAAAATGCCTTACAGTTGAATCTCATGGAGGCCCCTGACCAGTGTCTCTAGTTGCATATGTAGCAGAGGATGGTCTAGTAGGCCATCATTGGGAAGAGAGGCTCTTGGTATTGCAAAGACCATATGCCCTAGTACAGGGGAATGCCAGGGCTAGGAAGCAGGAGTTGGTGGGTTGCGGAGCAGGGCAAGGGGAGGCTATAGGGGACTTTTGCGATAGCATTTGAAATGTAAAGGAAGAAAATAGCTACTAAAATTAATTGATTAATTAATAAATACATAAACACATGAATACATAAATTAATAAATGCCAGCAGAGGAATTGAAAAGGTAAAGAGAGGTGCTGGAAGTGTGAGGAGGGAAGGCAGTTTTGCAGAAGATTTTGTTAGCACACAGTTTGTCCAGGAGAAGCAAACCTGTGAATGACAGTAGGCTAGATCAGTTGTTATAATTTAGAGTATGGCATTGTGAAACTTGGAGAAGGGACTGTTTAAGCAATCTTTAAAAAACCAAGGGAGGAACTGTTGGTATAAATGTTTATAAGAAGTGGGCGGGAAACTTGGAGTGGGCAGGGACTTAAGAGAATTGTTCAGTGAAAATAGCCACTTTACAAAAGAGTCCCCCAGGTGGTGCTGGTTTTGAAGATCTGACAGGAGCATAAAGAGCAGCTGAGCCTTGGCACTCTGTAGCTGAGGTGGAGTCCCTGAAGGTAGTCCAGGTGAGGCTACTCGTTAAAATGCAGTCGAGTTTCATCAGAAAACCCCAGCATTTTGGAGATAGCAGTAACCATGGGATGGTTACCCAGAACACCAGCAGCAGTGAGATGGATCCAAGCCAAACCCTAGGAGACAAGCTGTGATGCAGAGGCCAGTGCTGCAGACATTCTAATTGGAAAATTGCATTTAAAGTTGTCTTTTTTACCTTTTATTAAACATAGCTTCTCTTCTCATACAATATACTAGGGGAGAACTAGGAAAGGGGATAACATTTGAGATGTAAATAAAGAAAATGTTGAATAAAAATATTAAGAAGAAAGGAAGACAGAAAGAAAAAGAGAGAGAGAGGAAGGAAGGAAGAAGGGAAGGAAGGAAGGAAGGAAGGAAGGAAGGAAGAAGGGAAGGAAGGAAGGAAGGAAGGAAAGAAGGAAGGAAGGAAGGAAGGAAGGAAGGAAGGAAGGAAGGAAGGAAGGAAGAGATTCTTTTGGAGAATAGATATTCAGAATTGAAATGCCATCTTGTTGGATTTTTTTCTTTGAGGTGTATAAGGTTTAATTCCCCATCTCTTTTGATTACTTATGGCTGGAAGTCTATTTTACTAGTTATTAGTATGGTGACTCAAGCTTTTGGGGTCCATTTGCTTGCATAACCTTTTCTAATTTTTTTTACTCTGAGATAGTCTATCTTTGTTGGTTAGAATCTAAAGAACATCCCTATTGATATTGAATGTCTACTGCTAGGACTTGGCTGTAATTGAATCTCCACCCAGGAAAATCTCAGCAGCTCCAATTTCATCCCTGAATATCCAGTGGATACTCTCCCTGTCCCACTGTGTGACTCCTCTATGTATGGTCAAGGTGAGGACATCAATCTTTTTTTTGGTTTTTGGTAGGTTTCTATTTATTTGTTTTTTTTTTTTCCTGGCTGTTCTTTTTGAGAGGGGATTTCATTGGATAAACTCCTTGGCTGTCCTGTAACTCAATTGATAGAAAGAGCTAATGAGGAACTCAAAGGTCTGCCCACCTCTGATTCCTCAGAACTGAGATTAAAGGTGTGATCCACCACATCTGATTTTGAGGATATCATTATTACTTCAGCAGACATACTCAATTCAGATTTGATTGTGTCTGAGAAAATATCACAGCCGTTGCCCCATCATTGGGGGTTTCCAGTTCAGTAGAGATTAGGCCTTCCCTAATCAATAACCACATCGAGAAATGGGTCTCATCTCATTCTGTCATACAGGGGTTTCTTGCCCACTGGGGTCACCTCTTAATTGTTCCCTCCTTTCTAAACAGTTCATGTAGTCATCAACTCACCAGGAAACAAGTGGTCTGCTGCAGCTTCCCCATTCCTGTCTGACCTCTACTCAAAGGACCTGCACTTAAATATCTCTCCAAGCTTGAAACTCATTTTTTTCTCCCAATATTTCCATCCACCCACTCCACAGAACCTCAGATCCATCATGCTTACCCACACTTTGGTGCCACTCAGGTTTCATCCTTACCTCATTTAGGCTTAGTCCTGTAGATTTAATTACTCCTGCTTATTTTCTTTTGTTTTTGTTTTGAGACAGTCTTTCTGTTTTTATAGCTCGTTCTACAGATGACCTAGGGTCAGCCTCCTGAGTCCTAGTTGTGGGTCAGGACAATGTTCAAGACTTAATCATTGTTCCAGAGCAATTATAGGGTGACAATGGGTTAGTGTAGTAATTGAAAATTAAGGGAAAATTGGCATTTGTCTCATGAGGTTCCAGCTTGGTAGACACTGGGGCTGCATCTCTAGTTACTTTCTCAGGAAATAGATTTCTACATAGTCTACTTCCTTGCTTCCTACCCATTATTCCTCATATAAGCATCTATCCTTAGAGGCCAACATCCTGTTCAGTCTTCAACCACCTTTTTTGCCCCCCTTATTCAAGCACCCTCTCCATCCTGGACAATCTCCAATATCTAAATGGCCATTGGAGATCTCTGTAAACATTGTGGTATGTATGAAGATGCTCCAGTGCTCCTCAACAGAGGGCTTAAGGTTTTGAAATTTTGGTGCATAAGTCTCTGCTCCCAGATTGTCCCCAGGCTAGATATCATTAAGTAGAAAATGCTGGTGTCTTTTTGTGAAGGAATGAAGTGTTTTTAAATCAATGCTTAGGAAATTCAGCTTGTTTCCCAGGAGTCCAGCCACTCACAAGTGGAAGAATACAGAATCTCCAGCTGGTCCTTTACTTATTCTCAAAACTTGTCTTTGGGATCACCTTACATTACTAGGCCAAACCCTGGGAAGCTTTCTTGACAACTACAAAGGATTACAATTAATCACAGAAGCACCTGCAAATTCTCCAAAAAAGGATGCGGTGAGGTCTTTGTCATGGTATTGGCCTACATCTTTGTGAGATTCTAAAAACAAACATCAATATTTTGAGGGAGCAAAAGGAAAAATAGGAAGTTATTTTTTCTTATGCCATGCCTTATTTTGTGTATGACTTTGGTCTTTATCTTACCAGGGTCCACGTGTGGATATTAGAAAAGAACATGTGGAAACTGGTTTTGCCTTTCCACTATGTGGACATTAACCTCGGGTTTGATGGCCCAGTCTTTGGTTGCGTGATCACACCAGCTTCAGATTTTTTTTTTTTTATTTTCAGGATGAGCTCAAACTCACTGTATGACTGAAATTCTCATTTAATTCCTGAACAAATAATGCCATTAGAGATCAAGATCTCTTGTTTGAGCCTCTGCCCTATATGAATAGTTCATTTCTCTTTGCTTAGAAAACTTGTGTCCTCAGGGGACAATTTGTCCTGCTTACTTTTATTATCACTGTGTCTTTGTCTCTGTCCTCCCTGTGTGTGTCTTCTTTCTTTCTTTCTTTCTTTCTTTCTTTCTTTCTTTCTTTCTTTCTTTCTTTCTTTCTTTCTTTTCTTCTTCCTTCCTTCCTTCCTTCCTTCCTTCCTTCCTTTCTTTCTTTCTTTCTTTCTTTCTTTCTTTCTTTCTTTCTTTCTTTCTTTCTTTCTTTCAGAAATTGTTTCTCTGTGTTTGCCTGACTCACCTGAAGAACATGCTGGTCTCAGATTCACAGAGATATAACTGCCTCTTCCTCTCAGGTGCTGGGAATAAAGTACTCAGCCTCTCCTGCCCAGTCTTTATCAAGATTCTTTGGCTTCTACAAAGACACTGATCCTACAACTGACCTTTGTATAAGCCAGAGCATTTATATTGCAGAATACTTGACCAGTGTACTTTCTATTGAAAAAAATTCTTACCGATACTTTTATTTTATGTCATGCCTTTTATATCCTAAATGGGCCTCAAAATTGCTGGATAGTTGATGATGACCCTGAGAAAATGGGATTATAGCATGTCCCACCACACAGTAGACTGGCTAGTAAAGATGGTGCTATTTTACACACAGAGCTCCCACACAATACTTTTTTTTGGTTGATTTGCTGAGGAACCAAGGTGGAGAAATAAGGACATTAACCAACCCATGGAATATTTTACCCAAAGTTTGTCAGGTCTAAAAGAAATTCAGGATAAAGTTGGACCACAGAGCAAAAAACTAGACCAATTTGAGACTCATTCCATGGGCAAGGAATGTTAAATCCCTAACAACATTATGCTTGCACACAGTACCTTAGCATAACTGTCTTCTGAGGGGCTCCATCCATTAGCTGAAATAAAGTCAGAGAACCTGAACCAAACACTGAATAGAGCTCAGGGACTCTACTAGAAGATCTGCGGAAAGATCGAAGGCTCAGAAGGGCATAGGAACTCCAGAAGAAGAGCAACAGTGTCAACAACCTGAATATTTGAGGGCTTCCAGAGACTGAAGCACAAACCCAGAGCTACCTTGGGATAGACCTAAACCCTCCACATATGTAACAGATAGGCAACTTGAATTTCAGGCATGTCCCCAAAAAACTGAAGAGGAGACTGTCTCTCAAAACGTGTTGTATCTGTGGATCTAATTATCCTAGCTGGGATGTCCTACTTGGTCTCAGTGGGAAAGGATAAGCCTAGTCCTGCAGAAATTTGATGTACTGGGGTGTAGTGATCCTCAGTTGGGTCTCCCTCTTCTCAGGAGAGACTAGAAAAAAATGAATGGTGTGAGAAGTTGTGGGATATGTGAAGACTGGGAGGAGAAAGGGGTGATATTTAGGTGAAAAGAGAATAAATAATTAACAATTAAAAAAAGAAAATATCACATTTGAATCAATCTGCAGTTCTACCACACATTGTACCATGCAATGTCATGTGCTTCCTCTCTTTCTCGCTCTCTCCCTCTCTCACTTTCTCTATCTCTCTTTCTTAAATCATTTTATTTATTTACATTCCAAATGTTGCCCCCATCCTGATTCCCCCTCCTAGAGTTCTTCACTTCATCACCCCTCACTTTTGGCTCTGAGATGGTGCTCCTCTATCTTTACTCCCCATATGCTCCCAGCCCTCACTTCTCCATTCTTCCTGACACTACACACCCCTCCCATATTCCCCTTACCTGGGGCATCAACGATCTACAGATCAAGCAGATCCTCTCCCACTGAAGCCAGACAATGCACTCCTCTGCTACTATGTGCTAGGAAATATGGAGCAGCACATGTATGCTTTTGGGTTGATGATTTAGTCTCTGGGTCAGGGTTAGTTGACACTGTTGATCTTCCTATGGGGTTACCATCTCCTTTGATTCCTCATGCCTTCCCATAGCTCTTAAGTAGGGGTCCCTGACTGATCTCAGTCCAGTAGTTGGCTGTCCATATCTACACATGTCTGAGTCGGCGACTGGTATATCCTCTCAGAGGATAACCATGATAGGTTCCTGTCTCAAGCACAACCAGACACCAGTAATAGTATTAGGGTTTGGTGCCTGCCCATGGTATAGATGCCAAGTTGTGCTAGTCACTTGATGGCCTTTCTTTCACTCTCTGTACTAATTTTACCTCTTTATTTTTTAGACAGGAAAAATTCTGGGCCAAAAGTTTTGAAGGTAGGCTGGTGGCTCCATACCTCCACTGAGGGCCGTGGCTGGATGTGGTCTCTTCCAGTCCAATCTAACCACTATTGAGCATTTCTGCAAAGGTCATCCTTATTGAGTCCTGGGAGCCTCTCACATTCCAGGTCTTTGGTACTTTCTAGAGGTTCCACCCAACTCTTGTAGCTGCATATTTCCATTCATTCTTCTCACCCACTGGGCTTCTCTCCTGTCTTCTCCCATACTGGATTCTTCCCCCATTTCTGCCCTTCACCCTCCCACCAGTTCCCTTCCTTCTTTCCACCTCCTGTTATTATTTTGTTCCTCCTTCTAAGAGGGATTATAGTATACTCAATGGGTCCTTCCTTTTTTTATACTTCTTAGGGTCTGTAACCAAGGTATTTTGTAGTTTATGGCTAATATTCACCTATACGTGAGTACATACCATGCATACTCTTTTAGGCCTGGGCTCCCTAAGTCAGGTAGATATTTTTAGTTTCATCCATTTGCTTGCAATATTCATGATGTCCTTGTTTTTTCACAGCTGAATAGCACTCCATTTTGTAAATGAACCACGTTTTCTGTATCCATTCTTAAATTGAGGGACATCTGGGTTGTTTTCAACTTCTGGCAATTACAAATAAGGCTGCTATAAAAATAGTGGAATACCTGTCTTTTCAGTATAGTAGAGCATCTTTTAGGTATATGACCAGGGGTGATATTCTTAGGTCTTCAGGTTCCTCTGTCATCACATCCTAGACAGCATGTGCTGGCACTTGAGTCTTTGATCTTAGACATGCTGGTTGCTGTAATGTGGAATCTTATGGTTATTTTAATTTTCATTTCCCTGATGAGTAAGGATGTTAAACATTTCTTTGAGTGCTCTTCGCCATTTGATATTACTCTGTTGAGAATTCTGTTTACCTTTGTACTCAATTTTTAAAATAATTTTACTTATTCATATTCCAGCTATGGGGAGAAGACAGGAAGCCCAGAAGAATCAATGGAAGTATGCAACCTCTGGGTTTAGAATGTACAGGTACCCTAAGGAAAATACCAGAGAGGAGGTGAGGTGTTGCCCGCCGCTTTTGTTCCCCCTGGTAAGAACACACTCAGGGCAACCGGAATCTTCTGCGGCACAAGCTTTATTGCTTACCCCATCAGGAGCCAGTGGAGAAGAGAGCCAGAGAGAGAGCCAGAGAGAGAGAGAGCCAGAGAGAGATGGCGGAGCCCCCTCCCTTTTATGGAGGACTGTCCTCCGCCTCGGACGTGTCACTCCCTGATTGGCTGCAGCCCATCAGCCAGAGATACAGAGAGAGACAGAGAGAGACAGAGAGAGAAAGAGAGAGACAGAGAGAGACAGAGAGAGAGACAGAGAGAGAGACAGAGAGAGAGACAGAGAGACAGAAACAGACAAAGGGAGAGAGACAGAAACAGACAAAGGGAGAGAGACAGAGAGAGACACAGAGAGAGACAGAGAGAGACAGAGACAAAGAGAGGGACAGAGAGAGACTGAGAGAGACAGAGATAGAGACAGAGACAGAGAGAGACTGAGAGAGACAGAGAGAGAGACAGAGACAAAGAGAGAGACAGAACAGAGTGAGGGAGACTGAGAGAGACAGAGAGTGGGACAGAGAGAGACAGAGACAAAGTGAGAGAGACTGAGATAGAAAGAGAGAGAGACAGAGAGAGACAGAGACAAAGAGAGAGACAGAGAGAGACAGACGGAGTGAGATAGAAGGACAGAGAAAGAGAGAGACACAGAGAGAGACAGAGAGAGACAGAGAGAGACAGAGATAGAGACAGAGAGAGACAGAGAGAGACAGAGACAGAGACAGAGAGAGAGACAGAGAGAGAGACAGTGAGATACAGAGAGAGACAGAGAGAGACAGAGAGAGAAAGAATCCGACAAAGAGAGAGAGACAGAAAGAGACAGATAGAGAGATAGAGAGAGACAGAGAGAGACACAGAAAGTAACAGACAAAAGACAGAGACAAAGAGAGAGACAGAGAAAGAGTGAGAGAGAATGAGAGAGATAGAGAGAGAGACAGAGAGAAACAGAGACAGAGTGAGAGAGACTGAGAGAGACAAAGAGAGACACAGAGAGAGACAGAGTGAGACAGAGAGATACGGAGATAGAGACACACAGAGAGACAGAGAGAGACAGAGAGATAAAGAATGAGACAGAGAGAGAGAAAAAGACAGAAAGAAAACAGACAAAGAGAGAGACAGAGAAAGAAAGAGACAGAGAGAGAGATAGAGAGAGACAAAGAAAGACACAGCGAAAGACAGAGTGAGACAGAGAGAGACAGAGATAGAGACAGAGACAGAGAGAGACAGAGAGAGACAGAGAGAGAAACAGAGACAATGAGAGAGACAGAGAGAGACAGAACAGAGTGAGAGAGAGTGAGAGAGACAGAGAGAGACAGAGAGAGATAGAGAGATACAGACAGAGACAGAGAGAGACACAGAGAGATAGAGAGAGACAGAGAGAGACAACGATAGAGACAGAGAGAGAGAGACAGAGAGAGAGACAGAGAGAGACAGAGAGAGAGACAGAGAGAGACAGAGAGAGACGGATTTAGAAACAGAGAAAGACTGTGATAGAGACAGAGAGAGAGAGACAGAGAGAGACAGAGAGAGACAGAGAGAGAGACAGAGAGAGACAGAGAGAGAGACAGAGACAGACAGAGACAGAGAGACAGAGTGAGAAACAGAGACAGAGGGACAGAAAACATACAAAGAGAGAGAGACAGAGAGAGACAGAAAGAGACAGAGAGAGATAGAGAGAGACAGCTAGAGACACAGAGAGAGACAGCGAGAGAGACAGAGAGAAAGAGAGAGACAGAGACATAGTGAGAGAGACTGAGATAGACAGAGAGAGACACAGATAGAGACAGAGAGAGACAGAGAGAGAGAGACAGAGAGAGACAGAGAGAGAGAGACAGAAAGAGACAGAGAGAGACAGAGAGAGACAGAGACTTACAGAGAGAGACATGAGAGACACAGAGAGAGACAGAGAGAGACAGAGAGAGACGGATTTAGAAACAGAGAAAGACTGTGATAGAGACAGAGTGAGAGACAGAGAGAGACAGAGAGATACAGAGTGAGACAGAGAGAGAGACAGAGAGAGACAGAAAAGAGACAAAGAGAGAGAGACAGATAGAGACAGAAAGAGACAGAGAGCGTGATAGAGAGACAGAGAAAGTCACAGAGAGAGACAGAGAGAGACAGAGACAGAGAGAGACAGAGAGAGAGACAGAGACAAAGAGACAGAAAGAGAGATACAGACATAGTGAGAGAGACTGATAGAGACAGAGACAGAGACAGAGAGAGACAGAGATAGAGACAGAGAGAGACAGAGAGAGACAGAGACAAAGAGCGAGACAGAGAGAGACAGAGACAGACTGAGATAGACTTAGATAGACAGAGAGAGACACAGAGAGAGACAGAGACACAGAGAGAGACAGAGAGAGACACAGAGAGAGACAGAGAGAGACAGAGAGAGACA